>NC_090845.1:56299894-56607982 GCF_028021215.1 Eschrichtius robustus
AAAGCTTTGACATTTCATTAGGTCCCATTTGTTTATTTTTGTTTTTATTTCCATTACTCTAGGAGGTGGATCAAAAAAGATCTTGCTGTGATTTATGTCAAAGAGTGTTCTTCCTTTGTTTCCCTCTAAGAGTTTTATAGTGTCTGGTCTTACATCTAGATCTCTAATCCATTTTGAGTTTATTTTTGTGTATGGTGTTAGGGAGTGTTCTAATTTCATTCTTTTACATGTAACTGTGCAGTTTTCCCAGCACCACTTATTGAAGAGACTGTCTTTTCTCCATTGTATATCCTTGCCTCCTTTGTCATAGATTACTTGACCATAGGTGTGTGGGTTTATCTCTGGGCTTTCTATCTTGTTCCATTGCTCTCTGTTTCTGTTTTTGTGCCAGTACCATATTGTCTTGATTACTGTAGCTTTGTAGTATAGTCTGAAGCCAGGGATTCTGATTCCTCCAGCTCCGTTTTTTTCCCTCAAGACTGCTTTGACTATTTGGGGTCTTTTGTGTCTCCATACAAATTTTAAGATTTTTTCATCTAGTTCCAGAAAAAATGCCATTGGGAATCTGATAAGGATTCCATTGAATCTGTAGATTGCTTTGGGTAGTATAGTCATTTTCACAATATTGATTCTTCCAATCCAAGAACATGGTATATCTCTCCATCTGTTTTATCATCTTTAATTTCTTTCATCAGTGTCTTCTACTTTTCTGTATACAGGTCTTTTGTCTCCCTAGGTAGGTTTATTCGTAGGTATTTTATTCTTTTGCTTGCAGTGGTAAATGGGAGTGTTTCCATAATTTCTCTTTCAGGTTTTTCATCATTAGTGTATAGGAATGCAAGAGATTTCTGTGCATTAATTTTGTATCCTGCAACTTTACCAAGTTCATTGATTATCTCTAGTAGTTTTCTGGTGTCATCTTTAGGATTCTCTATGTATAGTATCATATAATCTGCAAACAGTGACAGTTTTACTTCTTCTTTTCCAATTTGTATTCCTTTTATTTCTTTTTCTTCTCTGATTGCCGTGGCCAGGACTTCCAAAACTATGTTGAATAATAGTGGTGAAAGTGGATATCCTTGTCTTCTTCCTGATCTTAGAGGAAATGCTTTCAGTTTTTCACCATTGAGAATGATAGTTGCTGTGGGTTTGTCATATATGGCCTTTATTATGTTGAGGTAGGTTCCCTCTATGCCCACATTCTGGAGAGTTTTTATCATCAATCGGTGTTGAATTTTGTCAAAAGCTTTTTCTGCATCTATTGGGATGATCATATGGTTTTTATTCTTCAATTTGTGAATATGGTTTATCACATTGATTGATTTACGTATAGTGAAGAATCCTTGTGTCCCTGGGATAAATCCCAATTGACCACGGTGTATGATCCTTTTAATGTGTTGTTGGATTCTGTTTGCTAGTATTTTGTTGAGGAATTTTGCATCTATATTCATCAGTGACATTGGTCTGTCATTTTCTTTTTTTGTAGTATGTTTATCTCGTTTTGGTATCAGGGTGATGGTGGCCTCATAGAATGAGTTTGGGAGTCTCCCTCCGCAGTTTTTTGGAAGAGTTTGAGAATGATGTGTGTTAGCTCTTCTCTAAATGTTTGATAGAATTCATCTGTGAAGCCATCTGGTCCTGGACTTTTTTTTGGAAGATTTTTAATCACAGTTTCAATTTCATTACTTGTGATTGGTCTGTTCATATTTTCTATTTCTTCCTGGTTCAGTCTTGGAAGGTTATACATTTCTAAGAATTTGTCCATTTCTCCCAGGTTGTCCATTTTATTGGCATAGAGTTGCTTGATGTAGTCTCTTAGGATGTTTTATATTTCTGTGGTGTCTGTTGTAACTTCTCCCTTTTCATTTCTAATTTTATTGATTTGAGTCCTCTCGCTCTTTTTCTTGATGAATCTGGCTAATGGTTTATCAATTTTGTTTATCTTCTCAAAGAACCAGCTTTTAGTTTTATTGATCTTTGTTATTGTTTTCTTTGTTTCTATTTCATTTATTTCTGCTCTGATCTTTATGATTTCTTTCCTTTTGCTAACGTTAGGTTTTGTTTGTTATTCTTTGTCTAGTTCATTTAAGTGTGAGGTTAGATTGTTTATTTGAGATTTTTCTTGTTTCTTGAGGTAGGCTTGTATAGCTATAAACCCTCTTAAAACTGCTTTTGCTGCATCCCATAGGTTTTGGATCATCGTGATTTCATTGTCATTTGTCTCTAGGTATTTTTGATTTCCTCTTTCATTTCCTCAGTGATCTCTTGGTTATTTAGTAACGTATTGTTTAGCCTCCATGTGTTTGTGTTTTTTACGTTTTTTTCCCTGTAATTCATTTCTAATCTCACAGCGTTGTGGTCAGAAAACATGCTTGATATGATATTAATTTTCTTAAATTTACTGTGGCTTGATTTGTGACTCAAGATGTGATCTATCCTGGAGAAGGTACAGTGCTCACTTGAGAAGAAAGTGTAATCTGCTGTTTTACAATGGAATGTCCTATAACTATCAATTAAATCTATCTGGTCTATTGTGTCATTTAAAGCTTCTGTTTCCTTATTTTTTTCATTTTGGATGATCTGTCTATTGGTGTAAGTGAGGTGTTAAAGTCCCCCACTATTATTGTGTACTGTCGAGTTCCTCTTTTATAGCTGTTAGCAGTTGCCTTATGTATTGAGGTGCTCCTATGTTGGGTGCATATATATTTATAATTGTTATATCTTCTTCTTGGATTGATCCCTTCATCATTATGTAGTGTCCTTCCTTGTCTCTTGTAACGTTCTTTATTTTAAAGTCTATTTTATCTGATATGAGTATTGTTACTCCAGCTTTCTTTTGATTTCCATCTGCATGGAATATCTTTTTCCATCCCCTCACTTTCAGTCTGTATGTGTCTCTAGGTCTGAAGTGGGTCTCTTGTAGACAGCATATATATGGGTGTTGTTTTTGCATGCATTCAGCAAGCCTGTGTCTTTTGGTTGGAGCATTTAATCCATTCACGTTTAAGGTAATTATCGATATGTATGTTCCTATGACCATTTTCTTAATTATTTTGGGTTTGTTTTTGTAGGTCATTTTCTTCTCTTGTGTTTCCCACTTAGAGGAGTTCCTTTAGCATTTGTTGTAGAGCTGGTTTGGTGGTGCTGAATTCTCTTAGCTTTTGCTTGCCTGTAATGATTTTATTCCTCCATGAAATCTGAATGAGATCCTTTCCGGGTAGAGTAATCTTGGTTGTAGGCTCTTCCCTTTCATCACTTTAAGTATATCATGCCACTCCCTTCTGGCTTGTAGAGTTTCTGTTGAGAAATCAGCTGTTAACCTTATGGGAGTTCCCTTGTATGTTATTTGTCATTTTTCTCTTGCTGCTTTCAGTAATTTTTCTTTGTCTGTAATTTTTGCCAGTTTGATTACTGTGTGTCTCGGCGTGTTTCTCTTTGGGTTTATCCTGTATGGGACTCTCTGTGCTTCCTGGACTTGGGTGGCTATTTCCTTTCCCATGTTAGGGAAGTTTTCGACTATAATCTCTTCAACTATTTTCTTGGGTTCTTTCTCTCCCTCTTCTCCTTCTGGGACCCTACAATGCGAATGTTGTTGCATTTAATGTTGTCCCAGAGGTCTCTTAGGCTGTCTTCATTTCTTTTCATTCTTTTTTCTTTATTCTGTTCCACAGCAGTGAATTCCACTATTCTGTCTTCCAGGTCACTTATCCGTTCTTTTGCCTCAGTTATTCTGCCATTGATTCCTTCTAGTGTAGTTTTCATTTCAGTTATTGTTTTGTTCATCTCTCTTTGTTTGTTCTTTAATTCTTCTAGGTCTTTGTTAAACATATCTTGCATCTTCTCGATCTTTGCCTCCATTCTTTTTCCGAGGTCCTGGATCATCTTCATTATCATTATTCTGAATTCTTTTTCTGGAAGGTTGCCTATCTCCACTTCATTTAGTTGTTTTTCTGGGGTTTTATCTTGTTCCTTCATCTGGTACATAGCCCTCTGCCTTTTCATCTTGTCTATCTTTCTGTGAATGTGGGGTTTTGTTCCACAGGCTGCAGGATTGTAGTTCATTTTGCTTCTGCTGTCTGCCTTCTGGTGTATTTGTTTTCTTTTAAACTATTATCCTTTATGCCTGCACAGTCCACATCCCATCTCTGGACCCTGGTTGGAGTTGTAACAGCCTGTGCTGGCAATGGATTGGATTCTGTGGCTGTTGAGCTGGAAGAAAACTGAGAAAACAGCTTTCTGGGTCAGTTGGGATGTTCTGAAGCCTGGGAAGTCCAACATCAAGATGCTGGCTTATTGGTCTCTAGTGAAAGCACCCTTCCTAGCTTGCAGACAGCTGCCTCCTTCCTAGGTTCTTACTGTCTTTTCATTTTTATTAAGGTTTCCTTTACTGTGAAAAAGCTTTTGAGCTTAATTAAGTCACATTTATTTATTTGTCTTTATTGCCATTACTTTAGAAGATGGATCCAAAAAGATATTGGTGTGATTTATGTCAATGAGTGTCCTGCCTATGTTTTCCTCTAGGAGTTTTATAGTATCTGGTTTTACATTTAGGCCTTTTATCCATTTCGAGTTGATTTTTGTGTATGGTGTTATAGAGTGCTCTAATTTCATTCTTTTACATGTAGCTGTCCAGTTTTACCAGCACCACTTACTGAAAAAGACTGTCTTTTTTTCCATTGTATATTCTTACCATCTTTGTCCTAAATTAATTGACCATAGGTGCGTGGGTTTATTTCTGGGCTTTCTATCATGTTCCTTTGATCTATATTCCTGTTTTTGCCAGTACCATACTGTTTTGATGACTGTAGCTTTGTACTATTGTCTGAAATCAGGGAGCCTGATTCCTCTATCTCCGTTTTTCTTTCTCAAGATTGCTTTGGCTATTCAGGGTCTTTTGTGTTTCCATACATATTTTTAAAAAATTTTTGTTCTAGTTCTGTGAAAAATGCCATTGGTAATTTGATAGGAATTGCACTGATCTATATATTGCCTTCAGTAATACAGTCATTTTGACAATAGTAATTCTTTCAATCCAATAGCACAGTATTTCTTTCTATCTGTTTGTGTCATCTTTAATTTCATTAATCAGTGTCTTATAGTGTTCAGAGTACAAGTCTTTGTCTCCTTAGGTAGGTTTATTCCGAAGCATTTTATTCTTTTTTGATGTCATGGTAAATGGGATTGTTTTTTAATTTCTCTTTCTGATTTTTTGTTGTTAGTGAATAGATATGCGAGATATTTCTGTGTATTAATTATATATCCTGCAACTTTACCTGATTCATTGAGTAGCTCTAGTAGTTTTCTGGTAGCACTTTCAGGATTTTCTATGTATTTTATTATGTCACCTGCAAACAGTGACAGTTTTACTTCTTCTTTTACAATTTGGATCCCCTTTTTTATTTCTTCTCTGATTGTTGTGGCCAGGACTTTCAAAACTATGTTGAATAAAGGTGGCAAGAGTGGACATCCTTATCTTGTGCCTCATCTTTCAGGAAATGCTTTCAGTTTGTCACCATTGAGAATGATGTTTGCTGTAGGTTTTTCATATATGGCCTTCATTATATTGATGTAGATTCCCTCTATGCCCACATTCTGGAGACTTTTTACCATAAATGGATGTTGAATTTTATGAGAAGGTTTTTTTGTGTCTATTGAGATGATCATATCATTTTTATTCTTCAGTTTGTTAATGTGGATTATCACATTGATTGATTTGCAGATATTGAAATATCTTTGCATCCCTTGGATAAGTCCCACTTAATCATGTTGTGTCATCCTTTTAATGAATTGTTGGAGTCGGTTTGCTAACATTTTGTTGAGGATTTTTGCTTTTACGTTTACCAGTCATATTTGCCTGTAATTTTCTTTTTTGTTGTGTCTGGTCTTGGTATCAGGGTGATTGCCTCCTGATAGAATGAGTTTGGAAGTGTTCCTTTCTCTGAAATTTTTTGGAATAGTTTCAGAAGGATAAGGTTGGCTCATTTCTAAATGTATGGTAGATTTTTCCTGTGAATCCATCTGGTGTTGGACTTTTGTTTGTTGGGAGTTTTTTTCATCACAGGTTCGATCGGTACTTGTAATTGGTGTGTTCATATTTTTTATTTCTTCCTGGTTCAGTCTTGGGAGATTGTACTTTTCTAAGATTTTGGCCATTTCTTCTAGGTTGTTCATTTTATTGGCATATAGTTGATTGTAGTAGTCTCTTATTGTCCTTTGTATTTCTGTGGTGTCAGTTGTAACTTCTTTTTCACTTCTAATTTTATTGATTTTCAAAGCCCTCTCCCTTTTTTTCTTGTTGAGTCTGGCTAACGTTTTATCAATTTTCTTTATCTTTTCAAATAACCAACTTTTAGTTTCATCATCTTCTCTTCTGATTTCTTAATCTCTATTTCATTTATCTCTGCTCTGATTTTTATGATTTCTTTCTTTCTACTAAATTTGGGTTTTGTTTGTTCTTCTTTCTCTAGTTGCTTTCAGTGTAAGGTTAAGTGGTTTACTTGAGATTTTTCTTTTCTCCTGAGGTAGGATTGTATTGCTCTAAACTTCCCTCTTTGAACTGCTTTTGCTGTGTCCCATAGGTTTTGGATGGTCATGTTTTAGTTTTCTTTTGTCTCTAAGTATGTTTATTTCCTCTTTGATTCCTTCAGTGATCTATCGGTTGTTTAGTGGAATATTGTTTAGCCTCCACATGTTTTTGTTTCTTTTATTTTTCTTCTGGTTGATTTGTAATCTCATAGCATTGTGTTAAGGAAAGATGCTTGAGGGGCTTCCCTGGTGGTGCAGTGGCTAAGAATCTGCCTGCCAATGCAGGGGACATGGGTTCAACCCCTGGTCTGGGAAGATCCCACATACCATGGAGCAACTAAGCCCATGTGCCACAACTACTGAGCCTGTGCTCTAGAGCCCACGAGCCACAACTACTGAAGCCCACGTGCCACAACTACTGAAGCCCACACACCTAGAGCCTGTGCTCCGCAATAAGAGAAGCCAGCACAGTGAGAAGCCCATGCACCGCAACGAAGAGAAGCCCCCGCTCACTGCAACTAGAGAAAGTCTGCACACAGCAACAAAGACCCAAGACAGCCCAAAAAAAAAAGTTCTAAAAAGAAAAGATGCTTGATATGATTTCTTAAATTTACTGAGGCTTTCTTTGTGGTCCTGCATGTGATCTATTTTGGAAAAGGTTTGATTTTGTCTGATATGAGTATTGCTACTCCATCTTTCTTTTGTTAATTTTTTTTTTGGTTTGTGTTTGTAGATCTTTTTCTTCCTTTCCTCTTTCGTTTTCTTTTTTTATGATTTGATGACTCTCTTTAGTGTTGTGTTTGGTTTGTTTTTGGTATGTGTGTGTGTGTATATCTATCATATAATAGATTTTTGGTTTGTGGTTTACATGAAGTTTTGATATAGCAAGTCTATACATAATTTTTTAAAGTTGCTGAGCTCTTAATTTCAAATGGATTTCCAATATCTTGCATTTGTACACCCCTCTTCTCATGATTACTGGTTAAGATATCATATTTGTGTGTGGATGATTTCCTACCTTTACTATATGTTTGCTTTTACTGGTGATCTTTCCCATTTTCTAATTTTTTTTGTTTCTAGTTGTGGCCATTTCTTTTCTGCCGAGAGAAGTTCCTTTAGCATTTGTTGTAAAGCTGAATTCTTTTAGCTTTTGCTTGTCTGTAAAGCTTTTGATTTCTCTGTCGATCTGAACAAGAGCCTTGCTGGGTAGTGTATTCTTTGTTGTATGTTTTTCCCTTTCATCACTTAATGTATATCATGCCATTCCCTTCTGGACTTCAGAGTTTCTGCTGAAAGATCAGCTGATAACCTTATGGAGATTCTCTTGAATGTTATTTGTTGCTTTTCCCTTGTTGCTTTTAATACTTTCTTTTTATCTTTAATTTTTATCAATTTGATTACAATGTGTCTCGGTGTGTTCCTCCTTGGGTTAATCCTGTATGGGACTCTCTGTACTTCCTGGACTTGGGTGACTGCTTCCTTTCCTATGTTAGGATAGTTTTCAGCTATTATCTCTTGAAATATTTTCTCAGGCCCTTTATTTCTCTCTTCTTCTTCTGCAACCTCTGTAATGTGAATGTTGATGCATTTGATGTCCCAGAGGTATTTTAAACTATCCTCATTTCTTTTCATTCTTTTTCTTTATTTTGTTCCATGGCAGTGATTTCCACCACTCTGTCTTCCAGCTCACTAATTTGTTCTTCAGCTTCATTTATTCTGCTATTGCTTCCTTCTAGTGTATTTTTCATTTCAGTTATTGCATTCTTGAGCTCTATTTGATTGTTCTTTTTATTTTCTAACTCTGTTAAAAACTTCTTGCAACTTCTTGCTCTGTGCATCCATTCTTCTCTAAAGCTCTTGGATCATCTTTATGATCATTATTCTGATGATTTCTTGGGTAGTTGCCTATCTCCACGTCAACTTAGTTGTTCTTCTGGGGTTTTATCTCCTTCATTCGTCTGGAACATATTCCTCTGCTGTCTCATTTTGTCTAAATTTCTATTTGTATTTTTATGTATGTGGAAGGTTATTTATGCTTCTCAAACTTGGAGATATGACCCTCTGTAAGGGATGTTCTATGTGTCCCAGCCGTACACTTCCCTCTCATCATGCAAGGGCAAGGGAGCAGCTGCTCCCAAGGTAAGGTCTGACCTGCATTTGTGGACCTGGCTTTGCAGGCTGCAGGGTTATAGTTTTCTTGCTTCTGGTTTCTACCCCCTGGTTGGTAAGGCAGGTTTAGAGACTCGTGCAGGCTTCCTACTTGGAGGGACCAGTGCCTTCCCACTTTTTGGTGGAGCTGTGTCTTGGCCCTCTGGTGGGTAGGGCCATGTAAAGGGGCATGTGTGGAGGTGGCTTCAGGCTCACGAAGTCTTAAGGAAGCTTGTCTGTTGATAAGTGGGCTTGTGTTCCCACCTTGTTGGTTGTTTGGCCTGAGGCATCCTAGCACTAGAGCCTACAGCTATTGGCTTGGGCCAGATCTTGGTGCTAATTACCCAAGCAAGATGTCTGCCTCCAGCAAGAGGTCAAGTAGATTAACACTCCCTGATATTTCCACCACCAGCTTTTGTGACCACAGAGAGAGTAATAGCCACCCCCTGCCTCCTCAGGAAACCATCTATGACCAGCAGGTAGGTCTGGCCCAGACTCCTATGAAGTCACTGCTTCTGCCCTAGGTTCCAGTGCACAGGAGACCTTGTGTGCACCCTCCAAGAGTGGAGTCTCTTCTTCCCCCAGTCCTGTGGAGCTTCTGCAATCGAGCCCTTCTGGCCTTCAAAGCCAAACACTCTGGGCTCTTCTCCTCCCAATGCCAGACCCCCAGGCTGGGGAGGCTGAAATAGGGCTCAGATCTCTCACTCTTATGGGAGAATTTCTGTGATATAATTATTCTGCAGTTTTTGGATCACACCCTTTGGGGGTATGTGATTTGGTTCTATTGCAAGTGTTCCCCTCCTACCATCCCGTTGGATTTCTTCTTTATGTTTTTGGATGTAGAATATCTTTTTTTAGTAGGTTCCAGGCTTTTTTATCAATGGTTGTTCATCAGTTCGTTGTGATTTGCGTTTTCTTGTGAGAGGAGGTGGGCTCAAGGTCCTTCTACTCTGCCATTGTTGTTTCCAATCCTCCAGTTGCTTTTTTTCAAAACAAATTTTTATTGAAGTATAGTTGATTTACAATGTTGTATTAATTTCAGATGTACAGCAAAGTGATTTCGTTATATATATATATATATACTTTTTTAGTTGCTTTTAATACATATTTAATGTTGTGTGACTATACCACCATCTAATTTGACAACAGTTTACCTACTAAAAATGCAATCCCATATCCATTAAGCAGTCACTCCTGATTGCCGTGTCCTGCCAGCCCTTAGTAATCACTTTCTGTATCTATGTTTTGGCCTATTCTAGAATTATTATAAAAAATGGTATCATTCCAAACGTTTTGTGTCTGGCTTCTTTCATTTAACATAAGGTTTTTAAGGTTTATATCTAGTGCAGCATGTATCAGTACTTTATTCCTTTTTCAATGGCTGACTAGTATTCCACTGTATTAATAGACTATATTTTGTTTATCAGTTCATTCATTGATGGATCCACTGATGGGAAAACTCAGTCTAAAAAAGAACAAAAGATGGAGAACTGATACTACTTAGCCTCAACACTTACTATAAAACTACAGTGATCAGGACAATGTAGTATCAGCAAAGAACAGACAAATAGATCAATGGAACAAAGTAGAAGGCCTAAAAGTTGACCCACACAAATATAGTTCACTGGTCATTGACAAAAGAGCAAAGGTAATTCAATGAAGGAAGGAAATGTCAATGGAAAACTCTGTTTAACAAGTTGTACTGGAACAACTAAACATCTACAAGCAAAGAAACGAATTGAGACAAAGACGTTATACCTTTCACAAAATTCAACTCAAACTGCATCATAGACCTAAATGTAAGAAACAAAAGTACACAACTTCTAGAAGGTAACATAGGAGAAAATCTAGGTGACCATGAACTTTGCAATGACTTCTTAGACATAGCAACAAAAGTATGATCTATGAAAGAGAAAATTAATAGTTAGATTTCAATAAAATTACAAAATTCTGCTCTGTGATAGATACTGTTGAAAGAAAGGAAAGAGAAGCCAAACATTGTAAAAAGATTTTGTAACCCACACATCTGATAAAGGACACATATATTCAAAATATAAAAATAACTCAAAACTAATCAATTAAAAAACAACCTAATTACAAAATGGTCAAAAGTTCTCAACAGACACTGCACCAAGAAGATATACTCACAGATGGCAAATAAGCTTATGAAGATGGTCACCATTATGTATCATTAGGAAACTGCAAATTGAAACAAAAATAAGACACTACTATACACTTATTAGAATATCTAAACCCCAAAACACCACCAAAAACAAATGCTAGCAAGTATGTGGACCAAAAATAAGTCTCATTCATTGCAGATGGGAATGCAAGATGGTATATCCAATTTTAGAGGACTGTCTGGTAGTTTCTAACAATGCCATACATATGATCCAGCAATTCCGCTCCTAGGTATTCACTCAAATGAGTTGAAAACTTATGTCTACACAAAAATTTCTATACAAATATTAACTTTTTTTATAATTGCCAAAATTTGGAAGCAACTAAGGTGTATTTCAACTGGTGAATGTATAAAAAAACTGTGGTACATCCATAAAATGGAGTATTATTCACTGATATAAAGGAGTATGGTACAAAAAGACATGTAAGAAACAAAGTGTAGATGGGAAAAAGATCAGAGACTGCCAGGGATTCAGGAGAAGAAGGGTGATGAATAGCTGGGCACAGAATTTTTTTGGACAGTCAAACTCTTCTGCATGATACTGTATTGGTAGATACATGACATTTCTCAAAACACATGGAATTGCATAACACAAAGAGAGAATCCTCATGTAAAATAGGGACTTTAGAGTTGGTAATTATGTATCAATATCTGTTAATTATCACATTAATGTAACACATAATGTACCACATAATGCAAGATGTTAAAAATAGGAATAATTCTCTACAGGGGCAAGGAGAGTAGGCATATGAGAACTCTGTACTTATTTTACACAATTTTTCTGAAATCCTAAAACTGATTGTTAAATAGTCAATTAAAAAACACTCCTGTAAAACACAAAAGACCCCAAATAGCTAAAGCAATCTTGAGAAAGAAAATTGGAGCTGGAGGAATCAGGCTCCCTGACTTCAGACTATTATACAAAGCTACAGTAATCAAGACAGTACGGTACTGGCACAAAAACAGAAATATAGATCAATGGAACAGGATAGAAAGCCCAGAGATAAACCCATGCACATATGGTCACCTTATTTTTGATAAAGGAGGCAAGAATATACAATGGAGAAAAGACAATAAGCGGTGCTGGGAAAACTGTACAGCTACATGTAAATGAATGAAATTAGAACACTTCCTAACACCATACACAAAAATACACTCAAAATGGAGTAAAGACCTAAATGTAAGGCCAGACACTATAAAACTCTTAGAGGAAAACATAGGCAGAACACTCTTTGGCATAAATCACAACAAGATCCTTTTTCACCCACCTCCCTAGAGTAATGGAAATAAAATAAAAAATAAATAAATGGAGCCTAATGAAACTTAAAAGCTTTTGCACAGCAAAGGAAACCATAAACAAGATGAAAAGACAACCCTCAGAATGGGAGAAAATATTTGCAAATGAAGCAATTGACAAAGGATTAATCTCCAAAATATACAAGGAGCTCATGCAGCTCAATATTAAAAAAAACAAAAAACCCAATCCACAAATGGATGGAAGACCTAAATAGACATTTCTCCAAATAAGATATACAGATTGCCAACAAACACATGAAAAGATGCTCAATATCACTAATCATTAGAGAAATACAAATCAAAAGCCCAATGAGGTATCACCTCATACTGGTCAGAATGGCCATCATCAAAAAATCTACAAGCAGTAAATGCTGGAGAGGGTGTGGAGAAAGGGGAACCCTCCTGAACTGTTGGTGGGAATGTAAATTGATACAGCCACTATGGAGAACAGTATGGAGGTCCCTTAAAACACTAAAAATAGAACTACCATATGACCCAGCAATCCCACTCCTGGGCATATGCCCTGAGAAAACCATAATTCAAAAAGATACATGTACCACTCTGTTCATTGCAGCACTATTTACAATAACCAGGACATGGAAGCAACCTAAGTGTCCATTGAGAGATGAATGGATAAAGAAGATGTGGCACATATATACAATGGAATATTACTCAGCCATAAAAAAGGAACAAAATTGAGTTATTCTTAATGAGCTGGATGGACCTAGAGCCTGTCCTACAGAGTGCAGTAAGTTAGAAAGAGAAAAACAAATACCACATGCTAACGCACATATGTGGAATCTAAAAAACAGTACTGATGAACCTAGTGGCAGGGCAGGAATAAAGATGCAGATGTAGAGAAAGGATTTGAGGGCACAGAGGGCGAAGGGGAAGCTGGGATGAAGTGCGAGAGTAGCATTGACATATATACATTACCAAATGTAAAATCGATGGCTAGTGGGAAGCTGCTGCATAGCACAGGGAGATCAGCTCGGTGCTTTGTGACCACCTCGAGGGGTGGGATAGGGAGGGTAGGAGGAAGGCTCAAGAGGGAGGGGATATTGTGATATATGTATACATATAGCTGATTCACTTTGTTGTGCAGCAGAAACTAACAGAACATTGTGAAGCAATTATACTCCAATAAAGATATACAAAAAATAAAGTGGGATAAAACTCAAAAAAAAATCCTGTTTTTTGCAATACATTGCTCTGAAAATGAAGTAAAAATCCACAAACTGGGGGAAAATATTTTCGGAACACATAGCTCACAAATGACTTGTACCTAGGATATATAAAGAACCCTCAAGATGCAGTAATAAGAAAACAGAACAGCATTGAAAAATCATTGGAAGGGTTGAACAACTTACCAAAGATATACAAATGGAAATTAAGCACATGAAAAGATATTCAACATCATTGGTATTTAAGGAAATGCAAGTTAAACACACAATGAGATCCTACTACATCCCTACCCGAATGGCTAACATTAAAAGCACTGACATAATCAGAGTTTGGCAAGGATGCACTATAACTGTAACTCTAATATATTGCTCTTGGAAATATGAAATGGTCAAAATATCTGAGCAGACACCTCACCAAGAGGATACACAGATGGCAAATAAGCATGTTATAGTTCAGCCACTTTGGAAAACAGTGGGTATTTTTTTATTAAGTTCAACATACCCTTACCATAAAACCCAGCAATCCTACTCCTAGATACTTACCTAAGAGAAATGAAGACTTAAGCCCCTGACAAAACCTGTATGTGGATGTTTACAACAGCTTTATCAAACTAGTGGTCACCAGTGGAGACAGTGAAGGTGTGGGGCAAGATAGGGGAAGGAGATTAAGACACACAAACTATTATGTATAAAATAGATAAGCTATCAGTATAATATATAGTATATAGCACAGGGAATATAGCCAATATTTATAACTTTAAATAGAGTAAAATCTATAAAAATTTTAAATCACTATGTTGTACATATGAAACTAATATAATATTGTAAATCAGCTATACTTCATTAAAACAGCAACAACAAAAATAAAGCCTTTGCTACCTATATTTCAGTGTTTATTCCCCTCACCGCTCTCCCATTCACTCTCTTGGGAATATGGCGTCAACCTTATTCATTTTTTATCTTGCTCTAAATGATATATAGTAAAACTCAATAAATATTTCATTAATTAAAAAAGAAGAAGCCAGACTCAAGAGTCTACCTCTGTATGCTTCCATTTATATGACATTCTGGAAAAGGGAAAACTGTAGTATTGGAAAACAGATCAGTAGTTGCTAAGGGATGGGAGTGAAAAGGTGAGATGAATACAAGGTTCTATGAGGAAACTGTTGGATGTGACATAACAAATTTACATCTTGATTATGATGGTCATTGCACAACTTTATGAATTTTCATATTTTGTAGAACTGTATACCTAAAAAGGGTGAATTTCAGTTTATGTAGATTATACCTCAATAAAACAAAAATTTTTGATTGCAAAAAAAGTGCAGCAAATACTGTTAATAGAATTTTAAACAGCAAAATAAAATGCTATATATTTTTCATAATATGTAAATAAATATACAAAGGAGAATACACATGGGTGTCTGTGCTCAAAAGGGAGGTGGGAAAGGTGAATAGGACTGGAGGTGAAAAATAAAAGGGATATGCACAGATATGCACAAAACGAGAAACAGTGTTTGAATCTACAAGGACGATTAATCATATCAGTTGAACTATATTCATCTGAGATATAAAAGGAAAAAAAGAGGCTATAGTCGAAAAACACAAAACGGAGTGGATGTGAATACTGATTAACTTTATGCCGTGTAGGAAGTGTAAAGGTGCATTCCTATGACCCAACAATTTCACTTTATGATATCTACCTTAGGGAAACACTTAAACATATGCAAAAGCAATCCTGTACAAGGATGCTGGCTGTAGCATTATTTGAAATTGGGAAAAATTACAAACTAAGTGTCCACAATGGGAAATGGCAAAATCAACTATGGTGTATCCATGTTATGAAAAATTAAGTAACAGTTTAAAAATAATTAGGTAAAATTATCTGTTGTGTCTTAAAAAATTAAGACATTTTGCTAAGTAAAAGACAAAATGCAAAACAACATGCTCAGTATCACCTTACTCATATATTTATAATGCATAAAAGTATAATATACATTTTTACATGTATAGATGCATTTAAAAATTCATGGGTAAAGGTCTGAAAGATCTGCACCAAATTATTAACTATGGTTTCTTCTGGGGAAGTAACTAGAATTGTGGGTGATGGTCTGGGGAATTTTAGCTTTACCGTTAATGCCTGAATTTTTACAAGAGTGCATTTTTGCATTCCTTTGGAATTAAAACTTCATGAAACTTAAACATAAATAAATTCTAAGTTTTACTGATACATTTAAGACTCAAAAGTAAAACTGTGTTAGATAAATTTTATTCATTTTAATGTCAATTTTTAACCATGACTTGATTTGCAATTGTGGTAGACAGAGTTCTTAGTTGGCCTCAGATTTCTGCACCCTCTGCTGTACATGCCCAGTATAATCCCCTCTTTTTGAGTGTGGACAGGTCCTGTAAATATGATTTATGTCTCTCCCATGATGAGATTATATTATAAGGCAAAAGTTAAGGGATTTCTTTTCAAATATAATCAAAGTCCCTAATCAGTTGATCTCGGGTTAATTAAAAGAGAGACATCCTTGGTGTACCTGATATAATCAGGTGTCCTTTAAAATAGGAACTGAGGTCAGAGACTCTTTCCTGCTGACTTTGAAGATACAGGCCACAATGAGTTCTACAGCTGCAAGAAGTTAATTCTGCTTAACAATTACATGAGCTTAGAAGAGGATGCCAAGCCTCAGAGGAGACCCCAGACCTAGCAGACAACTTGATTGCAGCATTGTGAGACCCTGAGCAGAGCATCCAGCTAACATCTGCCCAGACTCCTGACCCATGGAAACTATAAGATACTAAACGTGCATTGTTTTAAGTTGCTAAATTTGTGCTAATTTCTTATACAGCAATATAAAATTAATCATAACTCTACAGTTATTTATATGTCTATCTCCCCTCTAAATTGCAAATGTGGGGTTTGTATTTAGAATGAAACAGTGTCTTATTCATCTTTTATTCCTGGCATTTAGTATCATTCTGATACGTGTTTGCTGAATGAATATTTTTATGTAATAAATTAAGTAGTTTAAAACTGAGTTTGTATATTTTCTCAGCTATTTAACCTCTCAAATACAGAAATTTTTAGAAAATTAATAAAATGTTCACACTTCTTAATTCACAACTACTATTTAGAGATAGCGTCTGTGTTGTGTCAAGCATGTTAGACTAGACTTTAGGAGACCTATATTCTAGTCCCAGATCTGCAATAAATAGCTATGTCATCAAGGAAATGACTTCTCCAGCTACCTCATGTATAATAGAAAAAGGCCACACTAGGAGATCTTAAAGTCCCTAACAATCTATGATTCTAAGTAGTTTAACCCCTCTAAGGTTCATCTCTCAGGTAACAAAAAGAGGTCAGAAAAATTGTCCGATCTTCCTTAGGTGGTTGTAAGATTGAAATCAAATTAGATAATGAATATGAACATGTTATAAAAAGGGAAAGCATTGTTATGACAATCTTACAATTCCAGAAAACTTATTCCTGAAGTGACAAAAAGGTGAAGACAGCATTTTTAAACATACGTGTACCAACGTACATACATGAGGGAGATGGCAAATATATCCACAAAACTCCACTAAATAATTCCTGAAACTAGCGCAATTTGTATCCATAAAATTTTTGTACTTCATAATCAAATGTCATTGAAAAAATATTTCCGCTGATTCAAATTTAAATTCAAGCTTTCAAACACAGGTTCATCCTGTCAAATTATGATTTTGGTTGTGTTGCATTATTATTATAATTTAAATAATGAAAGATGTACCTTATAACTTTAAGAGTTGAAGTTGTTGATCCTCACTGCTTAGCAACCAGGCCTTCTTGCCTAAACACCTCTTTTCAGAAGAGTCGCAACTGAACGATAGGAGAGGAAACACAATTCAGAAGAGAGCAAGTGTTGAAGATACCTATATTTGTCCTTTAGGGTCTGACTGATTTCACTTAGCTTATTTTCTTCCAAGTTTATTCATGTTGTAATGTATCAGGATTTCATTTCCTTTTTAAAAATATTTCTTTAAAATAAATGTGTATGTATTTAAAGTATACAACATGATTATTTGATAATCTATATTGAAATGATCACTACACTCAAGCTAATAAACATATCATCTACTCACATAGTTACCATAGTTACATTTTTTGTGGTGAGATAACCTGGAATGTACTCTCTTAGCGCATTTCCAGCATCCATTATAGTATTATTAACTATAGTCATCATTCCTGTACACTAGTTCACTATATTTATTGATCCTACATAACTACAACTTTGTACCCTTTGGCCAAAGGTCTCCATTTCTCCCACACTCCCAGTCCCTTGTAACCACCATTCTAAACTTTGCTTCTATGAGTTAAAAGTTAAAAATGTTTTAATAGATTCTACATATAAATGAGATTATACAATACTTGACTGTCTGTCTTATTTCACTTAGCATAATATCCTTCACATAATATACTCCAGGTTCATTCATGTTATCACAAATGCAAATGGCAATATTTCCTTCTTACTCATTGCTGAATAATATTCTATTATATATATATATGTGTGTGTGTGTATATATATACATATATATGTATATTTATATATACCAAATCTTTATCCATTCATCTGTCGATGGACACTTCAGCTGTTTGTATCTCAGGTGAGGTGCATGGCGGTAATGTGAAACTGTCACTCCTACCCTGTTTAATGTGTATTTTCTTATTTCTGTGCTCCACCCAGGTGCTGTAATTTCTCATCTGGAATCTTAATTCTTGTGAAAGTATTTCCGTGTGTGGCTAGTTGTTCAAATTTATGTTTCTTCCAGAAGATGAGCACTGAAATTCTTACATCACGATCGTGCTGGCATCATTCCATGATTTCATTCATTTTTAATGCTGAATAATATTCCATTGTATGTATATATCACATTCGGTTTATCAATACCTCTGTTGATGGAGACTTGGATTGCATCCACATTTTGGCTACATTTTGAATAGTGCTGCTTAAAATACTGATGTACAAGTATCTTTTGAGTTCCTCCTTTCAATTTTTTTGAGTATATATCTAGGAGTAGAATTGTTGAATAATATAGTAATTCTACATTTAATTTGTTGGAGGAAATTGCCATACCATTTTCCATAACTTACCATTTTCCATTCCCATCAGCAATTAACAGAGGTTGCAATTTATCCACAGCCCCACCATTTGTTACTTTCTTTTTTATCTGTTTTCTGTTTGATAATAGCCATCCTAATGGGTGTGAAGTGGTATCATAGTGTGGTTTTGATTTGCATTGCCCTAATGATTAGTGACATTGAACATCTTTTCATATACTAATTAGGTCATTAGTATATCATCTTTGGAGAAATGTCTACTCAAGTATTTTGCCCATTTTTATTTTATTTTATTTATTTATTTATTATTTTTTAACATCTTTATTAGAGTATAATTGCTTTACAATGGTGTGTCAGTTTCTGGTTTATAACAGAGTGAATCAGTTATACATATATATATATGTCCTCATATCTCTTCCCTCTTGCATCTCCCTCCATCCCACCCTCCCTATCCCACGTCACCAAAGCACCGAGCTGATCTCCCTGTGCTAAATGGCTGCTTCCCACTAGCTATTTATTGTACATTTGGTAGGGTATATATGTCCATGACATTCTCTCACTTTGTCCCAGCTTACCCTTCCCCCACCCCGTATGCTCAAGTCCATTCTTTAGTAGGTTTTCATCTTTATTCCTGTCTTGCCACTAGGTTCTTCATGACATTTTTTTTCTTAGATTCCATATATATGTGTCAGCATATGGTATTTGTATTTCTCTTTCTGTCTTACTTCACTCTGTATGATGGTCTATAGGTCCATCCACCTCACTACAAATTACTCAGTTTCATTCCTTTTTATGGCTGCATAATATTCCATTGTATATATGTGCCGCATCTTCTTTATCGATTCATCTGTCAATGGACACTTAGGTTGCTTCCATGTCCTGGCTATTGTAAATAGAGCTGCAATGAACATTTTGGTACATGACTCTTTTTGAATTATGGTTTTCTCAGGGTATATGCCCCATAGAGGGATTGCTGGGTCGTATGGTAGTTCTATTTTTAGTTTTTTAAGGAACCTCCATACTGTTCTCCATAGTGGCTGTATCAATTTATATTCCCACCAACAGTGGAAGAGGGTTCCCTATTCTCCACACCATCTCCAGCATTTATTGTTTGTAGATTTTTTGATGATGGCCATTCTGACCGGTGTGAGATGATATCTCATTGTAGTTTTGATTTGCATTTCTCTAACGATTAATGATATTGAGCATTCTTTCATGTGTTTGTTGCCATACTGTATATATTCTTTGGAGAAATGTCTATTTAGGTCTTCTGCCCATTTTTGGATTGGGTTTTTTGGTTTTTTGATATTGAGCTGCATGAGCTGCTTGTAAATCTTGGAGATTAATCCTTTGTCAGTTGCTTCATTTGCAAATATTTTCTCCCATTCTGTGGTTTGTTTTTTGGTCTTGTTTATGGTTTCCTTTGCTGTGCAAAAGCTTTTAAGTTTCATTAGGTCCCATTTGTTTATTTGTGTTTTTATTTCCATTTCTCTAGGAGATGGGTCGAAAAGGATCTTGCTGTGATGTATGTCATAGAGTGTTCTGCCTATGTTTTCCTCTAAGAGTTTAACAGTGTCTGGCCTTACATTTAGGTCTTTAATCCATGTTGAGTTTATTTTTGTGTATGGTGTTAGGGAGTGTTCTAATTTCATTCTTTTACATGTAGCTGTCCAGTTTCCACAGCACCACTTATTGAAGAGGCTGTCTTTTCTCCACTGTATATTCTTGCCTCCTTTATCAAAGATAAGGTGACCATATGTGTGTAGGTTTAGCTCTGGATTTTCTATCCTGTTCCATTGATCTATATTTCTGTTTTTGTGCCAGTACCATACTATCTTGATTACTGTAGCTTTGTAATATAGTCTGAAGTCAGGGAGCCTGATTCCTCCAGCTCCATTTTTCGTTCTCAAGATTGCTTTGACTATTCGGGGTCTTTTGTGTTTCCATACAAATTGTGAAAATTTGTGTTCTAGTTCTGTGAAAAAGGCCAGTGGTAGTTTGATAGGGATTGCATTGAATCTGTGGATTGCTTTGGGTAGTAGAGTCATTTTCACAATGTTGATTCTTCCAATCCAAGAACATGGAATATCTCTCCAACTATTTATCATCTTTAATTTCTTTCATCAGTGTCATAATTTTCTGCATACAGGTCTTTTGTCTCCCTAGGTAGGTTTATTCCTAGACATTTTATTCTTTTTGTTGCAGTGGTAAATGGGAGTGTTTTCTTAATTTCACTTTCAGATTTTTCATCATTAGTGTATATGAATGCAAGAAATTTCTGTGCATTAATTTTGTATCCTGCTACTTTACCAAATTCATTGTTTAGCTCTAGTACTTTTCTGGTAGCATCTTTAGGATTGTCTATGTATAGTATCATGCCATCTGCAAACAGTGACAGGTTTACTTCTTCTTTTCCAATATGGATTCCTTTTATTTCTTTTTCTTCTCTCATTGCTGTGGCTAAAACTTCCAAAATTATGTTGAATAATAGCGGTGAGAATGGTCAACCTTTTCTTTTTCCTGATCTTAGAGGAAATGGTTTCTCTTTTTCACCATTGAGAGCGATGTTGACCATGGGTTTGTCATATATGGCCTTTATTATGTTGAGGAAATTTCCCTCTATGCCTACTTTCTGCAGGGCTTTTATCATAAATGGGTGTTGAATTTTGTCGAAAGCTTTCTCTGCATCTATTTAGAGGATCATATGGTTTTTCTCCTTCAATTTGTTAATATGGTGTATCACGCTGATTGATTTGCATATTTTGAAGTATCCTTGCATTTCTGGAATAAACCCCACTTGATCATGGTGTATGATCCTTTTAATATGCTCTTGGATTCTGTTTGCTAACATTTTGTTGAGGATTTTTGCATCTATGTTCATCAGTGATATTGGCCTGTAGTTTTCTTTCTTTGTGACATCTTTGTCTGGTTTTGGTATCAGAGTGATGGTGGCCTCGTAGAATGAGTTTGGGAATGTTCCTCCCTCTGCAATATTTTGGAAGAGTTTGAGAAGGATCAGTGTTAGCTCTTCTCTAAATGTTTGATAGAATTTGCCTGTGAGCCATCTGGTCCTGGGCTTTTGTTTGTTGGAAGATTTTTAATCACAGTTTCAATTTCAGTGCTTGTGATTGGTCTGTTCATATTTTCTATTTCTTCCTGGTTCAGTCTCGGCAGGTTGTGCATTTCTAAGAATTTGTCCATTTCTTCCAGGTTGTCCATTTTATTGGCATAGAGTTGCTTGTAGTAATCTCTCATGATCGTTTTTATTTCTGCCGTGTCAGTTGTTACTTCTCCTTTTTCATTTCTAATTCTATTGATTTGAGTCTTCTCCGTTTTTTTGCTGATGAGTCTGGCTAATGGTTTATCAATTTTGTTTATCTTCTCAAAGAACCAGCTTTTAGTTTTATTGATCTTTTCTATTGTTTCCTTCATTTCTTTTTCATTTCTTTTTTTTTTTTTAAATTGTCACTTTTTTTTTAAATTTTATAGCTACTTTATTTATTTATTTATTATTTATTTTTGGCTGTGTTGGGTCCTCGGTTCGTGCGAGGGCCTTCTCCAGTTGCGGCAAGTGGGGGCCACTCTTCATCGCGGTGCGGGGACTGCTCTTCATCGCGGTGCGCGGGCCCCTCACTATTGCGGCCCCTCCCATTGCGGGGCACAGGCTCCAGACGCACAGGCTCAGCAGCCGTGGCTCACGGGCCCAGCCACTCCGTGGCTCGTGGGATCTTCCCAGACCAGGGCCCGAATCCGCGTCCCCTGCATTAGCAGGCAGACTCTCAACCAAAGCGCCACCAGGCAAGCCCTTTTTCATTTATTTCTGATCTGATCTTTATGATTTCTTTCCTTCTGCTAACTTTGGGGATTTTTGTTCTTCTTTCTCTAATTGCTCTAGGTGCAAGGTTAGGTTGTTTATTTGAGATGTTTCCTGTTTCTTGAGGTAGGCTTGTATTGCTATAAACTTCCCACTTAGAACTGCTTTTGCTGCATTTCATAGGTTTTAGGTCATCGTGTCTCCATTATCATTTGTTTCTCGGTATTTTTTGATTACCCCTTTGATTTCTTCAGTGATCACTTCGTTATTAAGTAGTGTATTGTTTAGCCTCCATGTGTTTGCATTCTTTACAGATCTTTTCCTGTAATTGATATCTAGTCTCATAGCGTTGTGGTCGGAAAAGATACTTGATACAATTTCAATTTTCTTAAATTTACCAAGGCTTGATTTGTGACCCAAGATATGATCTATCCTGGAGAATGTTCCATGAGCACTTGAGAAAAATGTGTATTCTGTTGTTTTGGGGTGCAATGTCCTATAAATATCAATTAAGTCCGTCTTGTTTAATGTATCATTTAAAGATTGTGTTTCCTTTTTTATTTTCACTTTGGATGATCTGTCCATTGGTGAAAGTGGGGTGTTAAAGTCCCCTACTATGATTGTGTTACTGTCGATTTCCCCTTTTATGGCTGTTAGTATTTGCCTTATGTATTGAGGTGCTCTTATGTTGGGTGCATAAATATTTACAATTGTTATATCTTCTTCTTGGATCGATCCCTTGATCATTATATAGTGTCCATTGTTTTCTCTTGTAATAGTCTTTATTTTAAAGTCTATTTTGTCTGATATGAGAACTGCTACTCCAGCTTTCTTTTGATTTCCATTTGCATGGAATATCTTTTTCCATCCCCTCACTTTCAGTCTGTATGTGTCTCTAGGTCTGAAGTGGGTCTCCTGTAGACAGCATATATACAGGTCTTGTTTTTGTATCCATTCAGCCAGTCTGTGTCTTTTGGTGGGAGCATTTAATCCTTTTACATTTAAGGTAATTATTGATATGTATGTTCCTATTCCCATTTTCTTAAATGTTTTGGGTTTGTTATTGTAGGTGTTTTACTTCTCTTGTGTTTCCTGCCTAGAGAAGTTCCTTTAGCATTTGTTGTAAAGCTGGTTTGGTGGTGCTGAACTCTCTCAGCTTTTGCTTGTCTGTAAAGATTTTAATTTCTCCATCAAATCTGAATGAGATCCTTGCTGGGTAGAGTAGTGTTGGTTGTAGGTTTTTCTCCTTCATCACTTTCAGTATATCCTGCCACTCCCTTCTGGCTTGCAGAGTTTCTGCTGAAAGATCAGCTGTTAACCTTATGGGGATTCCCTTGTGTGTTATTTGTTGTTTTTCCCTTGCTGCTTTTAATATTTTTTCTTTATATTTAATTTTTGATAGTTTGATTAATATGTGTCTTGGCATGTTTCTCCTTGGATTTATCCTGTATGGGACTCTCTGTGCTTCCAGGACTTGATTAACTATTTCCTTTCCCGTATTAGGGAAGTTTTCAACTATAATCTCTTCAAATATTTTCTCAGTCCCTTTGCTTTTCTCTTCTTCTGCTGGGACCCCCATAATTCGAATGTTGGTGCGTTTAATGTTGTCCCAGAGGTCTCTGAGACTGTCCTCAGTTCTTTTCATTCTTTTTTCTTTATTCTGCTCTGCAGTAGTTATTTCCACTATTTTATGTTCCAGGTCACTTATCCGTTCTTCTGCCTCACTTATTCTGCTATTGATCCCTTCTAGAGTATTTTTAATTTCATTTATTGTGTTTTTCATTGTTGCTTGGTTCCTCTTTAGTTCTTCTAGGTCCTTGTTAAATGTTTCTTTCATTTTGTGTATTCTATTTCCAAGATTTTGGATCATCTTTACTATCATTATTCTGAATTCTTTTTCAGGTAGATTGCCTATTTCCTCTTCATTTGTTAGGTCTGGTGGGTTTTTACCTTGCTCCTTCATCTGCTGTGTGTTTTTCTGTCTTCTCATTTTGCTTATCTTACTGTGTTTGTGCTCTCCTTTTCCCAGGCTGCAGGTTCGTAGTTCCTGTTGTTTTTGGTGTCTGTCCCCAGTGGTTAAGGTTGGTTCAGTGGGTTGTGCAGGCTTCCTGGTGGAGTGTAGTAGTGCCTGTGTTCTGGTGGATGAGGCTGGATCTTGTCTTTCTGGTGGGCAGTTCCATGTCTGGTGGTGTCTTTTGGGGTGTTTGTGGCCTTATTATG
Source organism: Eschrichtius robustus (assembly GCF_028021215.1). NCBI lineage: Eukaryota > Metazoa > Chordata > Mammalia > Artiodactyla > Eschrichtiidae > Eschrichtius > Eschrichtius robustus. Next base: position 56,324,368 of record NC_090845.1, read on the forward strand.
ATTTTAGGCAGCCTCTCTGCTAATGGATGGGGTTGTGTTCCTGTCTTTCTAGTTGTTTGGCATAGGGTGTCCTGCACTGTAGGTTGCTCGTCATTGAGTGGAGCTGGGTCTTGGCATTGAGAAGGAGATCTCTCGGAAATTTTCACCATTTCTTATTATGTGGAGCTGGGAGGTCTCTTGTGGACCAGTTTCCTGAACTTGTCTCTCCCACCTCAGTGGCACAGCCCTGATGCCTGGCTGGAGCACCAAAAGCCTGTCCTCCACACGGCTCAGAATAAAAGGGAGAAAAGAAAGAAAGACAAAAAGAAGATAAAATCAAATAAAGTAAAATAAAGTTATTAAAACATAAAAAATAATTTTTAAGAAAAAAAATTTTAAGTAAAAAAAAAAAAAAACAGACAGACAGAACCCTAAGATAAATGGTAGAAGCAAAACTATACAGAAAAAATCACACACAGGAGCATACACATACACACTCACAAAAATGGAAAACGGGAAATATATATATATATCGTTGCTCCCAAAGTCCACCTCCTCAATTTGGGATGATTCGTTGTCTATTCAGGTATTCCACACATGCAGGGTACATATAGTTTATTTTGGAGATTTGATCTGCTGCTCCTGAGGCTGCTGGGAGAAATTTCCATTTCTCTTCTTTGTTCGCACAGCTCCCAGGGTTCAGCTTTGGATTTGGACCCGCCTCTGGGTGTAGGTCACCTGAGGGCGTCTGTTCTTCGCTCAGACAGGACGGGGTTAAAGGAGCAGGTGATTCTGGGCCTCTGGCTATCTAAGGCAATGGGGAGGGAGGGGTACGGATGCGGGGTGAGCCTGTGGCAGCAGAGGCCAGCGTTACTTTGCACCAGCCTGAGGCACGCCATGCATTCTCCTAGGGACGTTGTCCCTCTATCACGGGACCCTGGCAGTTTTGGGCTGCATAGGCTCCCTGGAGGGGAGGTGTGGATAGTGACCTGTGCTTGCACACAGGCTTCTTGGTGGCTGCAGCAGCAGCCTTAGCATCCCATGCCCGTCTCTGGGGTCCGCACTGATAGCCGTGGCTCGCGCCCTTCTTTGGAGCTCCTTTAAGTGGTGCTTGTAATCCCCTCTCCTCGCGCACCAGGAAACAAAGAGGCAAGAAAAAGTCTCTTGTCTCTTCGGCAGCTGCAGACTTTTTCCCAGACTCCCTCCCGGCTAGCCGTGGCGCACTAGCCCCCTTCAGGCTGTGTTCATGCAGCCAACCCCAGTTGTCTCCCTGGGATCCGACCTCTGAAGCCTGAGCCTCAGCTCCCAGCCCCCACCCATCCTGGCGGGTGAGCAGACAAGCCTCTCGGGCTGGTGAGTGCTGGTCGGCACCGATCTTCTGTGCAGGAATCTCTCTGCTTTACCCTCCGCACCCCTGTTGCTGCGCTCTCCTCCATGGCTCCGAAGCTCCCCCCCTCTGCCACCAGCAGTGTCTGCCCGCAAAGGGGCTTCCTAGTGTGTGGAAACCTTTCCTCCTTCACAACTCCCTCCCACTGGTGCAGGTTCCGTCCCTATTCTTTGTGTCTGTTTTTTTCTTTTTTCTTTTACCCTACCCAGGTACGTGGGGAGTTTCTTGCCTTTTGGGAGGTCTGAGGTCTTCTGCCAGCGTTCAGTAGGTGTTCTGTAGGAGTTCTTCCACATGTAGATGTATTTCTGATGTATCTGTGGGTAGGAAGGTCATGTCCACGTCTTACTCTTCTGCCATCTTTAAGCTCCTCCAAGTTGTACTCAGTGGCTGTAGGTAAGAGGCCTCAGTTCCTTGCCACATGGATCTCTCCTTAGGGCTGCTTGAGTGTCCTCATGACATGGCAGCTGGCTTACCCCAGGATGACTGATCTGGCCCGTGGTCCCAAGGACTGTCGTGGCTTCGGCTGGTGGGGCCCCTCCAGACCCAGCAGCGTCAGTGAGGCCGCCATCCCCTCAGGCTCTGGGGAAGTTCAGTGACGGTGGAGGGAAGAGAACCCAAGCCAGGAGTTCCAGCTCTGTGGAAACACGGGCTCCATTCTGCCCATTTTAAAATTGTGTTATTTGTTTATTGTATTGTTGAGTTGTAGATGTTCTGTATGTATTTTTGATATTAATCTCTTATCATATATGTAACTTTAAAATATTGTCTCTCATTCTGTGAGTTGCCTTTTTACTCTGTTGATAGTTTCCTTGGATGCACATTTTAAAAAAATTTTGATGAAGTCCAATTTCTCTGTTCTTACTTTTATTGTCTGTGCTTTTGGTATCATATTTAAGAAATTATTGCCAAATTTCATGTCAAGAAGATTTCCCCCTATGTTTTCTTTTAAGAGTTTTATTGTTTTAGGTCTCATATTTAGGTCTTTCATCAATTTTTAGTTAATTTTTGTATATGGTATTAGGTAAGGATATAACTTTATTCTTTTGCTTGTGGATATCCAGTTTTCCCAGCACCAGTTGTTAAAAACACTGTCCTTTTCCCATTGAATGATCTTAGCACCCTTATTGAAAATCATTTGACCACATGTGCAAGAGATTATTTTGGAGCTCTCTATTCTATTCCATTAGTCTGTTATAATGGATTTTTAAACAATAAGGAATCATTTGTAATCTATCTAGAAATTCATGAGAAGTAACAAAGAATTGTTCCTATCCCTAGATTTCAAGACTACTTACTAAATAACAGAGAATTGAGAGTGAAGTATTATGGATCCCCAATGTAGTTGTTTACTCATTTGTAGGAGCATTGAAAGTTATACACTCTAGGAATCTCATCAATTTCAATCCTGATTCTTCTATTAAATCATTCAATTTCTTCCCCCAAATCCCCTGAGTTCACCTAGGCCAGGTATACTTCTTTCCATCTCTACCTTCAGCACTCTTGTAAAATGCCACATCCTATTCCAGAAAATAAAATTGAACAGTGAATACACATCTACTGTAATCAACAACCAAGAGCTTCACAGGAAATAATTGCAACATTTTTTTTCAAAGTATGCACAAGCTATGCAATCTATCAGCTCTCCTTTTCAACACCTTTACTCCTCTGGTTTCTCAAGCTAGAAAACCTGGAGACATGTTTTATAAACTGAGTTATTTTATTGATTTTGTAAAAATGAGCATACTAAATTTAATTTTTTGAATAAAATTTCGAACAATAAATTACAAGAAAGTAAAGGAATCACTCTATATCCAACCACCCAGAAATATCATTATTACAGGTATCTCCCTATGTATATATATATATATAGTACAGATGGAAGATGGATGAATGATTAAATATACAGGCAATCAAAAATAATTTTATTAAAAAGGGATTGCATTATGTATTTTCCTTAAAATAAATTATCATGTCCAATTTCAGGCATTATCAATTAACTCCTTGCTTGAAAAATAAGAATATTAACTTTTTTTTAACATCTTTATTGGAGTATAATTGCTTTACAATGGTGTGTTAGTTTCTGCTTTATAGCAAAGTGAATCAGTTATACATATACATATGTTACCATATCTCTTCCATCTTGCATCTCCCTCCCTCCCGCCCTCCGTATCCCACACCTCTAGGTGGTCACAAAGCACAGAGCTGATTCCCTGTGCTATGTGGTTGCTTCCCACTAGCTATCTATTTTACATTTGGTAGTGAATATATGTCCATGCCACTCTCTCTCTTTGTCACATCTTACCCTTCCCCCTCACCATATCCTCAAGTCCATTCTCTAGTAGGTCTGTGTCTTTATTCCCGTCTTGCGACTAGGTTCTTCATGACCTTTTTTTCTTTTTCCTTAGATTCCATATATATGTGTTAGCATACTGTATTTGTTTTTCTTTTCCTGACTTACTTCACTCTGTATGACAGACTCTAACTCCATCCACCTCACTACAAATAACTCAATTTCGTTTCTTTATATGGCTGAGTAATATTCCATCGTATATATGTGCCACATCTTCTTTATCCATTCATCCAATGATGGACACATAGGTTGCTTCCATGTCCTGGCTATTGTGAATAGAGCTGCAATGAACATTTTGGTACATGACTCTTTTTGACCTATGGTTTTCTCAGGGTATATGCCCAGTACTGGGATTGCTGGGTCGCTGGTAGTTCTATTTTTAGTTTTTTATGGAACCTCCATACTGGTCTCCATAGTGGCTGTATCAATTTACATTCCCACCTACAGTGAAAGAGTGTTCCCTTTTTTCCACACCCTCTCCAGCATTTATTGTTTCTAGATTTTTTGATGATGGCCATTCTGGACGTTGTGAGATGATATCTCATTGTAGTTTTGATTTGCATTTCTCTAATGATTAATGATGTTGAGCATTCTTTCACGTGTTTGTTGGCAATGTCTATATCTTCTTTGGAGAAATGTCTATTTAGGTCTTCTGCCCATTTTTGGATTGGGTTGTTTGTTTTTTTGTTATTGAGCTGCATGAGCTGCTTGTAAATCTTGGAGATTAATCCTTTGTCAGTTGCTGCATTTGCAAATATTTTCTCCCATTCTGAGGGTTGTCTTTTGGTCTTGTTTATGGTTTCCTTGGCTGTGAAAAAGCTTTTAAGTTTCATTAGGTCCCATTTGTTTACTTTTGTTTTTATTTCCATTTCTCTAGGAGGTGGGTCAAAAAGGATCTTGCTGTGATTTATGTCATAGAGTGTTCTGCCTATGTTTTCCTCTAAGAGTTTGATAGTGTCTGGCCTTACACTTAGGTCTCTAATTCATTTTGAGTTTATTTTTGTGTGTGGTGTTAGGGAGTGTTCTAATTTCATACTTTTACATGTACCTGTCCTGTTTTCTCAGCACCACTTATTGAAGAGGCTGCCTTTTCACCACTGTATATGCTTGCCTCCTTTATCAAAGATAAGATGACCATATGTGCGTGGGTTTATCTCTGGGCTTTCTACCCTGTTCCATTGATCTATGTTTCTGTTTTTGTGCCAGTACCATACTGTCTTGATTACTGTAGCTTTGTAGTATACTCTGAGGTCAGGGAGCCTGATTCCTCCAGCTCCGTGTTTCTTTCTCAAGATTGCTTTGGCTATTCGGGGTCTTTTGTGTTTCCATACAAATTGTGAAATTTTTTGTTCTAGATCTGTGAAAAATGCCAGTAGTAGTTTGATAGGGATTGCATTGAATCTGTGGATTGCTTTGTGTAGTAGAGTCATTTTCACAATGTTGATTCTTCCAATCCAAGAACATGGTATATCTCTCCATCTCTTTGTATTATCTTTAATTGCTTTCATCAGTGTCTTATAATTTTCTGATACAGGTCTTTTGTCTCCTTACGTAGGTTTATTCCTAGATATTTTATTCTTATTGTTGCAGTGGTAAATGGGAGTGTTTTCTTAATTTCACTTTCAGATTTTTCATCATTAGTGTATATGAATGCAAGAGATTTCTGTGCATTAATTTTGTATCCTGCTACTTTACCGAATTCATTGATTCGCTCTAGTAGTTTTCTGGTAGCATCTTTAGGATTCTCTATGTACAGTATCATGTCATCTGGAAACAGTGACAGCTTTACTTCTTCTTTTCCAGTTTGGATTCCTTTTGTTTCTTTCTCTTCTCTGATTGCTGTGGCTAACACTTCCAAAACGATGTTGAATAATAGTGGTGAGAGTGGGCAACCTTGTCTTCTTCCTGATCTTAGTGGAAATGGTTTCAGTTTTTCACCATTGAGGACAATGTTGGCTGTGGGTTTGTCATATATGGCCTTTATTATATTGAGGAAAGTTCCCTCTATGCCTACTTTCTGCAGGGCTTTTATCATAAATGGGTGTTGAATTTTGTCGAAAGCTTTCTCTGCATCTATTTAGAGGATCATATGGTTTTTCTCCTTCAATTTGTTAATATGGTGTATCACGTTGATTGATTTGCATATTTTGAAGTATCCTTGCATTCCTGGAAGAAACCCCACTTGATCATGGTGTACGATCCTTTTAATGTGCTATTGGATTCTGTTTGCTAGTATTTTGTTGAGGATTTTTGCATCTATGTTCATCAGTGATATTGGCCTGTAGTTTTCTTTCTTTGTGACATGTTTGTCTGGTTTTGGTATCAGGGTGATGGTGGCCTCGTAGAATGAGTTTGGGAGTGTTCCTCCCTCTGCAATATTTTGGAAGAGTTTGACAAGGATAGGTGTTAGCTCTTCTCTAAATGTTTGATAGAATTCCCCTGTGAAGCCATCTGGTCCTAGGCTTTTGTTTGTTGGAAGAATTTTAATCACAGTTTCAATTTCAGTGCTTGTGATTGGTCTGTTCATATTTTCTATTTCTTCCTGGTTCAGTCTCGGCAGGCTGTGCATTTCTAAGAATCTGTCCATTTCTTCCAGGTTGTCCATTTTATCGGCATAGAGTTGCTTTTAGTAATCTCTCATGATCGTTTGTATTTCTGCAGTGTCAGTTGTTACTTCTCCTTTTTCATTTCTAATTCTATTGATTTGAGTCTTCTCCGTTTTTTTCTTGATGAGTCTGGCTAATGGTTTATCAGTTTTGTTTATCTTCTCAAAGAACCAGCTTTTAGTTTTATTGATCTTTGCTATTGTTTCCTTCTTTCCTTTTTCATTTATTTCTGATCTGATCTTTATGATTTCTTTCCTTCTGCTAACTTTGGGGATTTTTGTTCTTCTTTCTCTAATTGCTTTAGGTGCACGGTTAGGTTGTTTATTTGAGATGTTTCCTGTTTCTTGAGGTAGGCTTGTATTGCTGTAAACTTCCCACTTAGAACTGCTTTTGCTGCATTTCATAGGTTTTAGGTCGTCGTGTCTCCATTGTCATTTGTTTCTAGGTATTTTTTGATTTCCCCTTTGATTTCTTCAGTGATCACTTCGTTATTAAGTAGTGTATTGTGTAGCCTCCATGTGTTTGCATTCTTTACAGATCTTTTCCTGTAATTGATATCTAGTCTCATAGCATTGTGGTCGGAAAAGATACTTGATAAAATTTCGATTTTTTAAAATTTACCAAGGCTTGATTTGTGACCCAAGATATGATCTATCCTGGAGAATGTTCCATGAGCACTTGAGAAAAATGTGTATTCTGTTGTTTTTGGGTGGAATGTCCTGTAAATATCAATTAAGTTCGTCTCGTTTAATATATCATGTAAAGCTTGTGTTTCTTTATTATTTTCATTTTGGATGATCTGTCCATTGGTGAAAGTGGGGTGTTAAAGTCCCGTACTATGATTGTGTTACTGTTGATTTCCCCTTTTATGGCTGTTAGTATTTGCCTTATGTATTGAGGTGCTCCTATGTTCGGTGCATAAATATTTACAATTGTTATATCTTCTTCTTGGATCAATCCCTTGATCATTATATAGTGTCCTTCTTTGTCTCCTGTAATAGTGTTTATTTTAAAGTCTATTTTGTCTGATATGAGAACTGCTACTCCAGCTTTCTTTTGATTTCCATTTGCATGGAATATCTTTTTCCATCCCCTCACTTTCAGTCTGTATGTGTCCCTAGGTGTGAAGTGGTTCTCTTGTAGACAGCATATATACAGGTCTTGTTCTTGTATCCATTCAGCCAGTCTGTGTCTTTTGGTGGGAGCATTTAATCCTTTTACATTTAAGGTAATTATTGATATGCATGTTCCTATTCCCATTTTCTTAAATGTTTTGGGTTTGTTATTGTAGCTGTTTTCCTTCTCTTGTGTTTCTTGCCTGGAGAAGTTCTTTTAGCATTTGTTGTAAAGCTGGTTTGGTGGTGCTGAACTCTCTCAGCTTTTGCTTGTCTATAAAGCTTTTAATTTCTCCATCAAATCTGAATGAGATCCTTGCTGGGTAGAGTAACCTTGGTTGTAGGTTTTTCTCCTTCATCACTTTAAGTATATCCTGCCACTCCCTTCTGGCTTGCAGAGTTTCTGCTGAAAGATCAGCTGTTTACCTTATGGGGATTCCCTTGTGTGTTATTTGTTGTTTTTCCCTTGCTGCTTTTAATATGTTTTCTTTATATTTAATTTTTGATAGTTTGATTAATATGTGTCTTGGCGTGTTTCTCCTTGGATTTATCCTGTATGGGACTCTCTGTGCTTCCAGGACTTGATTAACTATTTCCTTTCCCATATTAGGGAAGTTTTCAACTCTAATCTCTTCAAATATTTTCTCAGTCCCTTTCTTTTTCTCTTCTTCTTCTGGGACCCCTATAATTCGAATGTTGGTGCATTTAATGTTGTCCCAGAGGTCTCTGAGACTGTCCTCAGTTCTTTCATTCTTTTTTCTTTATTCTGCTCTGCAATAGTTATTTCCACTACTTTATCTTCCAGGTCACTTACCGGTTCTTCTGCCTCAGTTATTCTGCTATTGTTCCCTTCTAGAGTATTTTTAATTTCATTTATTGTTTTGTTAATCGTTGCTTGGTTCCTCTTTAGTTCTTCTAGGTCTTCGTTAAATGTTTCTTGCATTTTGTATATTCCATTTCCAAGATTTTGGATCATCTTTACTATCATCATTCTGAATTCTTTTTCAGGTAGACTGCCTATTTTCTCTTCATTTGTTAGGTGTGGTTTGTTTTTACCTTGCTACCTCATCTGCTGTGTGTTTTTCTGTCTTCTCATTTTGCTTATTTTACTGTGTTTGGGGTTTTCTTTTCTCAGGCTGAAGGTTCATAGTTCCTGTTGTTTTTGGTATCTGTCCCCAGTGGCTAAGGTTGGTTCAGTGAGTTGTGTAGGCTTCCTGGTGGAGGGGGCTAGTGCCTGTGTTCTGGTGGATGAGGCTGGATCTTGTCTTTCTGTTGGGCGGGTCCACATCTGGCAGTGTGTTTTGGGGTGTCTGTGGCCTTATTATGATTTTAGGCAACCTATCCACTAATGGATGTGGCTGTGTTCCTGTCTTTCTAGTTGTTTGTCGTAGGGTGTCCAGCACTGTAGCTGGCTGGTCGTTGATTGAAGCTGGGTCTTGGTGTCGAAATGGAGATCTCTGAGAGATTTTCACCTTTTGGTATTATGTGGAGCTGGGAGGTCTCTTGTGGACCAGTGTCCTGAAGTTGGCTCTCCATCTCAGAGGCACAGCCCTGAGGCCTGTCTGGAGCAGCAAGAGCCTGTCCTCCACACGGCTCAGAATAAAAGGAGAAAATGTAGAAAGAAAGAAAGTAAGAGGATAAAATAAAATAAAGTAAGATAAAATAAAATAAAGCTATTACAATAAAAAATAAGAAAAAAACTACTAAGAAAAATTTATTAAGAAAAAATGTTTTTTAATTTTTTAAAATAAATTTTAAATTTTTAAAATAAAAAAGTTAAGAACAAAATTTATTAAGAAAAAAATATTTTAATTTTTTAAAATAAAAACTAAGAGAAAAATTATTAAGAAAAAATTTATTAAGAAAAAATTTTTAATTTTTAAAAATTAAAAATAAGAAAATAATTATGAAGAAAAAATTTATTAAGAAAAATTTTGTTTTAATTTTTAAAATAAAAAATAAGAAAAAAATTATTAAGAAAAAATTTATTAAGAAAAAAATTTTAATTTTTCAAAATAAAAAATAAGAAAAAAATTATTAAGAAAAAATTTATTAAGAAAAAAATTTTTAAGTAAAGAAAAAAAAATGGATGAACCGAACCCTTGGACAAATGGTGAAAGCTAATATATACACCCAAAATCTCACACAGAAGCACACACATATACAGTCACAAAAAGAGGAAAAGGGGAATAAATAGTATATCTTGCTGCCAAAGTCCACCTCCTTAATTTGGAATGTTTCATTGTCTATTCAGGTATTCAACAGATGCAGGTACGTCAAGTTGATTGTGGAGCTTTAATCCGCTGCTTCTGAGGCTGCTGGGAGAAATTTCCCTTTCTCTTCTTTGTCTGTACAGCTCCTGGGGTTCAGCTTTGTATTTGGACCCACCTCTGCGTATAGGTCACCTGAGGGCGTCTGTACCCGCCCAGACCGGACAGAGTTAAAGGAGCAACTGCTTCGGGGGCTCTGGCTCACTCAGGCTGGGGGGGGAGGGAGGGGTACGGATGCGGGGCGAGCCTGCATCGGCAGAGGCCGGCGTGACGTTGCAGCAGCCTTAGTCGCCCCGTGCATTCTCCTGGGGAAGTTGTCCCTGTATCACGGGACCCTGGCAGTGGCGGGCTGCACAGGCTCCCAGGAGGGGCGGTGTGGATAGTGACCTGTGCTCGCACACAGGTTTCTTGGTGCGGCAGCAGCAGCCTTAGTGTCTCATGCCTGTCTCTGGGGTCCATGCTGATAGCCGCAGCTCACGCTCATCTCTGGAGCTTGTTTAGGCGGCTCTCTGAATCCCCTCTCCTCGTGCACCAGGAAACAAAGAGGCAAAAAAAAGTCTCTTGCCTGTTCAGCAGCTCCAGACCTTTTCCCGGACTCCCTCCCGGCTAGCTGTGGTGCACTAACCCCTTCAGGCTCTGTTCACATCGCCAACCCCAGTCCTCTCCCTGTGATCTGACTGAAGCCCGAGCCTCAGCTCCCAGCCCCCGCCCGCCCCGTCAGGTGAGCAGACAAGCGTCTCAGGCTGGTGAGTGCTGCTCGGCACTGATCCTCTGTGCGGGAATCTCTCCACTTTGGCCTCCTCACCCCTGTTGCTGCGCTCTCCTCCGTGGCTCCGAAGCTTCCCCCTCTGCCACCCGCAGTCTCCACCCGCGAAGGGGCTTCCTAGTGTGTGGACACCTTTCCTCCTTCACAGCTCCCTCCCACTGGTGCAGGTCCCATCCCTATTCTTTTGTCCCTGTTATTTCTTTTTTCTTTTGCCCTGCCCAGGTACGTGGGGAGTTTCTTGCCTTTTGGGAGGTCTGACGTCTTCTGCCAGCACTCTGTGGGTCCTCTATAGGAGCAGTTCCACATGTATATGTATTTCTGATGTATCTGTGGGGAGGAAGGTGATCTCCGCGTCTTACTCTTCTGCCATCTTGCCCAGACCCCTCAAGAATATTAACATTTTTACATTTACTATTACCACCTTTCACCCATCTCCTAATTTGGGTTATTTATATTATTATTTTTACATTGTCACATTCTATAATATTTTAATTTATTTCTATAAATATTAATTTTCATTTTTTTGTCTTAGTTTAAATATACTCAATGCTCACCACCATTCATTTATATATTACTTCCCAAATCTTTAGTTTATTCTTATGTATATCATATTTAGCTTGATTTCACCTCCAAGTAGTTTTTTTTTTCTTTTTCGATTTTCTCAAAGATATTATTCTTCTTGGTTTTTGTACATGCTGAGGTGGTATGCCTACTGTCTTTATACTCAAAGAAAGATGTGACTAGGTTAAAAAATAGGCCAATTTTGGCATATGTACATATCCAGAAACAAAGACCAAAATTAAGATAATGACTATAGTAATTATTCCCAAATATTTTTATTATATCACTTTGTAATTCATCCCTACCTCTACTGTCCTCAGGCAACACCTGGTCTGGTTTTGGTCACTGTAAAATAGATTTAATTTTCTAGATCTTATAAATAATGAATTCAAACACTCTGTGCATTTTGATCTAATTTCTTTCAGCATTGTTACTTGTAGATTCATACATGTAGCTGCATGCATTGGTAGTTCATTCTATTTCTAAAAAAAGTTAAAGAGCTTTATTGACATACAATGTACATACCATAACAATTCACCCACATAAAATATACAGTTCTATGTTTTTATAAAGAAAGAAACCCCATACTCATTAGCAGTCACTACCCATTCTTCCGCTATCACACTTACCCCACCCTAGACAGATATGAATTATTTTCTATTTCTATAGATTTGCCTATTCTGGACATGTTTTATAAATTGAATGATGTAATGTGTTCTTCTGTGACTAGATTCTTTCACTCAGCATAATGTTTTCAAGGTTTATCTATGTTATAGATTGTATCAATACTGGCTTCTTTTTTATTGCAAATATTTTTTCATTGTTTGGGTATACCACATTGTATTTATCAATTCATTAGTTAATGGACATTTGGGTTATTTCTATTTTATAGCTATTATGAATTATGCTGCTATGAACATGTGCATACATTTTTTGAACACCTGATTTTAATTTTCTTGTGTGCATATATACCTATTAAAGGAAGTCTGGATCATATAGTAATTTTATGTTTAGTTTTTTGTGGAGCTTCCAATTTGTCTTCCACAGTGGCTGCTCCATTTTACATTCTCACCAGCAATGGACAAGGTTTCTAATTTCTCAAAATTCTTGTCAACACTTGTTAATTTTTTATTATTATAGCTATCCTAGTGGGCATGAAGTGGTAGTTCATTGTGGTTTTGATTTTCATTTCCCTACTGGATAATGATGTTAAGCATCTTTTCATATGCTTGTTAGTCAATTGTATGCCTTCCTTAGAGAAATATCTATTCAAAATGTTGGCCCATTACTAAATTGGGTTGTTTATCTGTTTGTTGTAGAGTTCTAAGTGTTCTTTGTATAGTCTGGATATAAGACCCTTTTAAGATATATGACTTGCAAACATAGTCTCCCATTCTAAGTTGTTCTTTCACTTTCTTGATGGTATCATTTGTAGGACAAAAGTTTTAAATTTTGATATAGCCCAATTTATCTAACTTTTCTTTTTTGTATATGCTTTTGATGGCCTATCTAAGAAACCATTCCCTGAGCCAGGATCACAATAATTGACTCCTATGTTTCCATCTAACAGTTTTAAAATTTGGCTCTTAAATTTAGATTTATGACGCATTTTGAGTTAATTTTTGTGTATGGTGAGCAGTAGAGGCCCAGTTTCAAAGTTTGTTCTCTGAATATTTTCTTTATGATTCCATTTTACCTCATTTGTGGGCCTATTAGCTAAAAAATTATTTTGTGTATGTGTGTGTGTTTGTTTATTGGTTGATTTAGGGCTTACATAATACATCTTTAATTGTTACAGTCTACCTTCAAGTGATATCATACCAATACACATATAGTATAAATCACTTACAAAATTATACATCCATTTCTCCCCTCCAGGCCTTTGTGCTACTGTTGTTATATTTAGTTTTTTATATGTTGTAAACTATAGAATACTTAATATTTTTGCTTTAAAGAGATAATTATCTTTTAAAGAGGTTTAAATAAAGATAAAATATTTATACATTTAGTTACACTTTCTGGTGTTCTTTATTTCGGTAGATCCAGGTTTCTATCAAGTATTTTACTTATACTTGAAGGAATGCCTTCAACATTTCTTATAGCATGGGTCTCCCATTTATGAATTATTTTAGCTTACATAGTATTTTTAAAATGTTTGTCTACATTTTTCTGGATCATATTATTTTTGATGAATAGCCTGCTATCATTGTTTGTTCTTTTGTATTTCATGTGTTTTTATTTGCCTATTTTTAAGTTTCTTTTTATTTCTAGCTTTAAGTAATTTGATGATGGTGAACTTAGTGTAGTTTTCTTCATGTTTCTTGTGTTTGAGGTACATTGCTTTTCTTGGATCCATGGCTGTATTGTTTTATCAAACTTGGAAAACTTTTGGCCATTGTTTCTTCAAATAGTTTTTTTTTTCTGTTCCACACTCGCTGCCTTCATATCCCTCCTGTGACTCCGTTACATGTATATTAGGCTGTCTGAAGTTACCTCACATCTAAGTGACACACTGCTCTTTTTTTTAAAGTATTTTTACTCTGTTTTTCATTTTGTATAGCTTGTATTGCTGTATCTTAAAGTTCACTAATATGTTTTCCTGCTAAGTCTGATCTGCTGGTAACTTCCTCCAGTGTATTTTTCAACACAGATGTTTTTATTTTCATCTCTAGAAGATTGACTTCAGTCGTTTGGCATCCTCAAACTCAATACTCACCATGCTCAATATATTCCCTAGCACCTTGAATATATATTGTATAGTTATACGTGTTTTAATGTCCTCATATAATAATACTATAATCTCTAATTTCTGTGTAAGTTTGTTTCTAATTAATTTTTCTCATTATGAGTCACATTTTCCACTTCTTTATAAAACGTAATTTTTTTTAATTTCTAAAATATTTTAATTATTTTTTAAAATTTAAATAATTAATTAATTCATTTTATTTTTGGCTTCATTGGGTCTTCATTGCTGTGCATGGGCTTTCTCTAGTTGCGGTGAGTGTGGGCTACTCTTCATTGTGGTGCAGGAGCTTCTCATTGTGGTGGCTTCTCTTGCTGCAGAGCACTGGTTCTAGGCGTGCAGTCTTCAGTAGTTGTGGCATGTGGGCTCAGTAGTTGTGGCCCACAGGCTTAGCTGCTCCACAGCATGTGGGATCTTCCTGGACCAGGGATTGAAGCTGTGTCCCCTGCACTGGCAGGCGGATTCCCCACCACTGTGCCACCAGGGAAGTCCTATTTTTTTATTGGAGTATAGCTTATTTACAAAATTGTGTTATTTTCTGCTGTACAGCAAAGTGAGTCAGTTATACATACACATATGTCCACTCATTTTTAGATTCTATTCCCATATAGGTCATTACAGAGTATTGAATAGAGTTTCCTGTGCTATTCTGTAGGTTCTTATAAATTATCAGTTCTTATTAGTTATAACTAATAAGATAGTAGTGTGTATATGTCATTCCCAATCTCCCAATTTAGCCCTCCTTAAAACGTAATATTTTATTGGGTGCAGACACTGCAAATTTTACATTGTTGGTTACTGATATATTTGTATTCTTATATTTTTTTATTGAGGTAACATTGGTTTATAATATATGTTTCACGTGTACAATATCATATTTTGACTTAAGTATACATTACAGTGTGCTAGCCATGAAAAAAAATTGGTTTCCATCCATGGCCATAGAGTTGACCCCTATAACAATTTTGCCCTCCACCAAGCTCCTTCCCCTCTAGCAACCACTACACTGTTCTCTGTATCTATGTATCTGTTTTTGTTTGATTTATTTTGCTCATTTATTATTTTTTTCAGTGATCCACATATGAGTAAAATTATGCAGTATTTTACTTTCTCCATCTGACATTTCTTTCACCATAATATCCTTAAGGTCAATCCATGTTGTCACAAATGGCAAGATTTTATCTTTTTTATGGCTGAGTAATATTCCATTGTGTGTGTGTGTGTGTGTGTGTGTGTGTGTGTGTGTGTGTGTGTGTGTATGACATCATCTTTATCCATTCATCTGTCAATGGACACTTAGGTTATTTCCATATTTTGGCTACTGTAAATAATGCTGTGATGAACATACAAGTCCATATATCTTTTTGAATTAGTGTTCTTATATTCTTCCATTAAATACCCAGGAGTGGAAAGCTGGATCATATGGTAGTAGCATTTTTAATTTTTTGAGGAATGTCCATGCTGTCTTCCACAGTACCTGCAACTATTTACATTCCCATCACAGTGTGTGAGGGCTCCCTTTCCTCCACATCCTCTTCAACACTTGTAATTTCTTGTGTTTCTGATCATAGCGATTCTAACCAGCATGAAGTGATAGCTCTCTGTGGTTGTAATTTGCACTTTTCTAATAATTAGTGATATTTAACAACTTTTCATTTGCCTGTTGCCCAGCTGTATGTCTTTGGAAAAATGTCTATTCAAGTTTTTGGCCATTTTTATATTGGACTACTTGTTTTCTTTGATATTGAGTTGGATGAGCTGTTTGTATATTTTGGATATTAACCACTTGTCAGTGTTGTCATTTGCAAGTATTTTCTTCTGTTCTGTAGGTTGTGTTTCATTTTGGTGATGGTTTCTTGCTGTGCAAAAGCTTTTAAGTTTAATTAGGCCCCATTTGTTTAATTTTACTTTTATGACTTTTGCCTTTGGAGACAGATCAAAGAAAACATTACTACGATTTGTGTCAAAGAGATTTGCCTATGTTCTCTTCTAGGAATTTTATGTTGTTATGTCTTAAATTTAGGACTTTAAACCATTTTGAGTATATTTTTGACTATGGTGTGAGGAAATATTCTCATTTCATTGTTTTACATGTGGCTATCTAGCTTTCCCAGCACCACTTATTGAAGAGACTGTCTTCTATCCATTCTATATTCTTGACTTCTGTGTGTAGATTAATTGCCTATAAGTGCATGGGTTTATTTCTGGTCTCTCTATTCTGTTCCACTGATTTATGTGTTTTTTTTTGTGCCACTACCATACACTTGATTACTGTTGCTTTGTAGTAACATATGAAGTCTGGGAGTGTTATAGAAAAAATGTTCTCTTTTCCTCAGGATTGCTTTGGCAATTAGAGAGCTGTTGCTGTTCCACATAAATTTTTGGATTATTTGTTCTGGTTCTGTAAAAAATGTCCTGGGTATTTTGACAGGGATTGAATTAAATCTGTACCTTTATTTGGGTAATATGGCCATTTAAATAATACTGATTCTTCCAACTCAAGATTACAGGATATCTTTTCATTTCTATGACTCATCTGCAGTTTCTTTTGTCAATGATTTATAGATTTCAGGGTATAGGATGTTCACCTCCTTGGGTAAGTTTATTCCTAGGTATATTTTTGATGTAATTTAAAAACAATTTTTTTAAAAAAATTCCTTTTCAAAAAGTTCATTATTCGTGTATATAAATGCAAAATTTTCTTTATACTAATCTTATATACTGCACCCTTGCTCAATTCATTTATTAGTTCTAAAATATTAGGGTAGAAACTTTAGGGTTCTCTATACAGAGTATCATGTCACCTGCAAATACTGACAATTTTATCTATTGCCTTCCAATTTGGACCGTTTTTATTTCTTATTCTTTTTTGATTGCTGTGGCTCAGACTTCCAATACTGTGTTAAATAGAAGTAGTGAGAGTGGGCATACGTACCGTGTTCCTGAATCCAGCAGGAAGGCTTTCAGCCTTTCACCATTGAGTATTGAGTTGGCTGTGGGCTTGTTGTATGTGGCCTTTATTATGTTGAGATATGTTCCCTCTATAACCAGTGGGAAGAGAGTTTTTAATGTGAGTGATGTTTAATTTTCTCCAATCCTTTTTCTGCATCTATTAAGATGATCATGTGATTTTTATCCTTCCTTTTCTTACTGTGATGTATCACATTGATTGATTTGTGGATATTGAACCATGCTTGCATCCCTGGGATACATCCCACTTGACCATGGTGTATGATCCTTTGTATACATTGTTGATTTGGGTTTGCCAATATTTTGTTGAGGATTTTTGTATCTATATTCTTCAGAGATATTGACTTGTAAATTTCTTTCTTTTTTTTTTTTGCAGTGTCTTTCTCTGGTTTCATTTTCAGGGTAATGGTGGCCTTGTAGAATGCATTTAGGAGTGTTCCCTCCTCTTCATTTTTTTTGGAATAGTTTGAGAAGGATAGGTGTGAGTTCTTCCATTATAAGTTTGGTAGAATTCCACAGTGAAGCTGTCTGGTCATGGACTTTTGTTTCCAGGGAATTTATTTTTATTACAGATTCTATTTCACTTCTAGTGATCAGTCTGTTCAAATTGTCTGTATCTTTCTGACTCAGTCTTGGCAGGCTGAATGTTTCTAGAAATGTGTCCATTTCTCTAGGTTGTCCAATTTTCTTGTCACATACTGTTCATATTATTTTCTTATGATTCTTTTGTTTCTCTGTGGTATCGGTTGTTATTTCTCTGCTTTCATTTCTTATTTTGTTTTTTGGGACCTCTCTTTTCTTCTTGGTGAGCCTGGCTAAAGTTTTGTCAATTTTGCTTATGTTTCTTAAAAAAGCTCTTAGGTTCATTGATTTTTCTATTGTTTTTTGGTTTCTATTTTATTTCTTCTCTGATCTTTATTATGCCTTTCCTTCTGCTGACCTTGGGCTTTGTTTGTTCTTCTCTTCCTAATTCTTTTAAAGGTGGTAGGTTAGGTTGTTTAGTTGAGATGTTACTTGTTTCTTGAGCAAAGCCTGTGTCCCTAAGAACTTCCCTCTTGGAACTGCTTTTGCTGCATCCCGTAGGTTTTATAATGTGTTTTCATTTTTGTTTGTCTTGAGGTATTTTCTGATATCTTGTTTGATTTCATTGTTTACATTGGTTTCGTAGCAGAACATTTTTTTAGTCCCCACGTGTTTGTTCTTTTTCCATTTTTCTTTCTGTAGTTGATGTCTAGTTTCATTCAGTTGTGTTCGGAAATTACGCTTGATATAATTTCTTTCCTCTTAAATTTGCTGAGGCTTGTTTTGTGACCTAGTATGTTCTCTACCCTGGAGAATGTTCCACGTGCACTTGAGAAAAGTGTGTATTCTGCTTTTTTTGGATGTTGTGTCCTGTAGATAGCAATTAAGTCCAACTGGTCTGTTGTGTCACTTAGGACCTCTGTTGCCCTACTGATTTTCTGCTTGTATGATATGTCCATTGCTATATCATCAATGGGCTATGAAAATCTCCTACTATTATTGTCTTATTGTCAGTTTCTCCCTTTATGTCTGTCAGCATTTGATTTATGTATTTAGGTGCTCCTGTATTGGGTGTGTGTATGTTAACGAGTGTAACATCCTCTTTTTTATTGATCCCTTCACCATTATACAATGTCCTTCTTTGTCTTTCACTATATCATTTGTTTTAAAGTCTATTTTGTCTGATATGAATATTGCTACCCCCACTTTCTTCTCATTTCCATTTGCATCAAATATCGTTTTCCATCCCCTCACTTTCAGTCTGTGTGTGTTTTTCACTCTGAAGTAAAACTCTGATAGGCCTCATAATTAGCAGGTCTTGTTTTATTATCCAATCAGCCACTCTATATCTTTTGATGTAGCATTAGTTCATTGACACTTAAGGTGATTACTGACAGGTATGAATGTATTTCCATTTTGTTACTTGTTTTCTGTTTTGTTTTGTTTTTGTAGTTCTTCTCTGTTCTTTTCTTCTTCTTTTAGTTTCTTCCCATGTGGTTTGATGATTTTCTTGAGTAGAATGCTTGTGTTCCTTTCTCTCTTGTTTGTGTGTATCTATTGTAGATTTTTGGTTTGTGGTTACCATGGCGTTTATGTATGTTGACCTGTAACTATATCTACTTGCTTTAAACTAATAATCACTATCTCAAACACATTCTAAATGATCCACACTTTTGACACCCCTCCCCTACATTTTGTGTTTTTCATGTTCTATTTTACATCTTCATGCTTATCCTTTTACTGTTTCTTGTAGTTATAATATCTCCTACAAATTTTTTGTTGTTTTTTAATCTATGTACTGACTTGTTCAAGTGATCTTCAAGCCTTACTATATATTCGCCTTTCCTATTGGGATTTTCCCTTTTCTATAGATTCCAGCTTGTTTTCCATTTAGAGAAGACCCTTCAGCATTTCTTTTAGGGAAGGTTTATTATTGATGACTTCTTTTAGTTTTTGCTTGTCTGAGAAATCGTTTATCTCTCCTTCTATTCTAAATGAAAATCTTCCTGGGTAGAATATCCTAGGTTGCAGGGTTTTCCCTTTCAGGACTTTGAATATATCATGCCACACCCTTCTGTCCTGCAACTTTTCTGCAGAGAAATAAGCTGATAGCCTTATAGAGGTTCCCCTGTATATGACTCTTTGCACTTCTCTTGCTGCATGTAGAATATTCTCTTTTTCTTCAACTTTTTGCCATTTTAATTATAATATGTCTTGGTGTGGGTCTGTTTGGTTTCATTTTGTTTGGGACCCTCTGTGCTTCCTGTACCTCAATATCTGTTTCCTCAGGACTTAGGTTTGGGAAGTTTTCAGCCATAATTTCTTCAAATACATTTTTAATCCCCTTCTCTCTCTCTTCTCCTTCTGGAACATTTTATATTATCCCGTAGATCTTGTATCTTGCTTTCACGCTTTTTTCATTTGTTTTTCTGTCTGCTCTTTTGATTGTGTGATTTCCATTTTTTCTGCCTTCCTGATCACTTATTCATTCTTCTGTGTCTTTTGATCAGCTATTCATTGCTTGTAGATTACTTTTTATCTCGGAAATTGAATTATCTATTTTTGATTGGGTCATGTTTATAGTTAATAGTGTCTTGTTACAATGATCTGTGTTTATATTGGTAATCTTTCTTAATTCAGTTAACATTTTTATCACCTCTTTTTGGAACTCAATGTCTGGTAGACTGATGATCTCTGTTTCTTTATTTAGTCTCTCAGGGTTTTCCTCTTGCTCTTTTAATTGGGGGTTGTTCCTCTGCCTTTTTATTTTACTAAACTTTCTCTGCCTCAATGAATTTAGGTGAAACAGTTATCTATTGTGGTCTTGAAGGCGTGTTTTCATGTGCGAGTGTCCCTGTGTAGACTGCATGTGTCCAATATCTTTGTGTGAAGGCTGGTTTTGATGTGGACGCCAGCCATGTCTTTCCTCAGGATGTGCTGAACACTATCACCTTGATAGGGAGTGTGGCTGGTGTTGGAGGATCTAAAGTCTGTGCAGGGTATGAGGCAGGACTTCCTCTTTGCTCCATGGCTGTTTCCATCCTCTCAGTGGGGGTGGGGTCCTCTCCACAGTTGCTATAGCAGAAGCCCTGAGGGTCGGGATTGAGCAGGTTCTGTTTCCTCTGAGTGCATGTGCTGCTCCAAAGAGGGGAGTGCTGATGTTAAGTGAGGCTCGTGTGCTCACAGAGGTCTGATGCATTGTCTGTGTAGGTCTCCATGTCTCCACTCAGATGCAGCCCAATGTTGTGTCCCTCCCCCTGTTCTGGGCATCCCAGGTATGGTGCAATGCTGTGGCATGGAATGGGCGGGGGCTGGAGGGTTTGCTAGGCTGGGGCTGGGATTCAGGGCATTGTAGTGGCTGCACTTCTGTCTGAGATCTGAGCTGTTTCTGTGGTACTTATTGAGCTACTGCCAACATTGACTGCTATGTATTACTCTCCAGGCCTGCCAGCCTCCTCTGCTTCCTTAAATCAAGTCTTCTCTCGGGACCTGTATGTCCCAGATCAAGTACCAAGGTATGGTGTCATGTGGGTGGCAGTAGAGCATTTACTCAGCTGGAAGTGGTGATCATGGAATGTTGGTTGCCAGGGCTTCAGCAGGGTTGCTGAAGTCAAAGATCTGTGCTGCTTATATGGCACTGCCTGAGGAACTGCTGACAGTGGTCCCCACTGCCTTACCAGGACCACTCCCCAGGACCCTTGACTCTCTCTGCATCACTAGATGAAGTATTTTCAGAACCCAGCTTCCTTAGACCCCGTGCCAGTCTGTAACATGGATTGATCCAGGCTGTATTTTCCCCCATCTCTGATTGAGGAGTGCTACAAGGTGACAGCCACCAGTGCAGAGCTCTCTCTGCCCTGTTTGTTGCTAAGCCAGCACCAGCTCACTCCTCATCAGTGGAATCTAGTCTTCTCAGCCCTTCTATCTGTCCCAGTGCTTCTCCCAGCAACTACAGGGGTTTTTCTCCTCTGCATTAGCCCCAAGGACTGGGATGCCCAGTCTGTGGCTCCCCCCAACACACCATGGTGAGTTTTTGCCTGTGTGATATTTCTTTTCATTTGAGATCCCTCCCAAGGACACAGGTCCTGACATGATGCTTTTTTTCCCCTGCCCTACCCAGTTATATGGAAATCTTTCTTGCAGCCTTGGTTGTATAGGAGTTCTTCTTTCATGTTCCAGTCCATTTTCCATGATAATTGTTCCTCATGTAGAGATATTTTTTATTTGTTTTTGGTGGGAGTTGAGCTCTTACTCTTACTCCACCATCTTGATGCCCCTCTTGAATGACTTTTTTAAACAGCTATAGAATTTTTATTTGACAATTTTTTTCTTTCAGCACTTTAATATGTCATCCCACTTCCTTCTGGCCTCCACCATGTCTGAAGAGAAGTTGGCTCCTAATCTTATTGAGGACCAATTATATTTGATGAGTCAAATCTCTTTTGCTGCTTTTAAAATTCTCTCTTTGTATTTGGCCTTCAACAATTTGATCAAAGTATGTTTCATTTGAGTCTCTTTGAGTTTATCTTCCTTGGAGGCCATTGAACTCTTTGAATATGTAGATTCATGTGTTTTATCAAATTTGACAAATTTAGGCTATTATTTATTCAAATATTTTCTCTACCCCTTTTTCTCTCTTTCCCTCTGCAACTCCAAATATGTGTATGTTGGTATGCTTGATGGTGTCCCAGAAATCTCTTAGGCTCCGTCCATTTTTATTCATTCTTTTTTTTTCTGCTCCTCAGACAGGATTATCTCAATTGGCCTATCTTCATGTTGGCTTATTTTTTTTATGCCTCTTCAAATCTGCTATGGAACCCCTCTACTGATTTTTTAATTAGAGTTATGGTTTTTTTCAGCTCCATAATTTCTTTTTTGTTTCTTTTTACAGTTACTATTTTTATTGATATTTTCTATTTAATGGGATAACACTTTGTGGTTACTTTTAGTTGTTTGTTTATGCTTTTCTTTAGTTCCTTTTGTATATTTAAATAGTTGATTTAAAGTTTTTATTTAGCAAGCCCAATGTCTGAACTTCCTCAAGAACGGTTTCTATTACTTTCTTTTTTCTCATGTATGGGCCACACATTTTTTTTCTTTGTATGTCTTGTAATTTTTTGTTGAAAAGTAAATATTTTGATATTATAGTATGGCAACTCTTTCAATTATAATTTACCTCCTCCCCAGAGTTTGTTGTTAATATATGCTGTAGTAGTTGTTCTTTGGTAAATTTTCTGAACTATTTTTGCAAATTCTGTTTATCATTGTGGTCCCTGAAGTTTATGTTCCATTAGTTTAAAAATCAGCCAATGATTCAGCACCAATTTTCTTAAATGCATGAAACCAAAAAATAAAAATAAATCTCCCAGTGTTTGCAGGTGGGCTCTTTGTATGTGTTGAAATATACCTTCAATATTCAGCTAAACACTTTACAACTCTTTCATAACTTTCACTTCATGCTTATTAGGAGACTGAATGTCAGCTATAGGGAAGAGCTTAGGGCCTTTGCAAGTCTTTTCTGAGCAGACACCTGGCTCTGGACATTCTTGTTGTCTTCTATATTTCCATTAATATATTGGAGCCTTTTAAAGCCTTTTTTTCCATAAAATGTTTCATTCCCCACCCTTTTCTCTAAAGAACTTTGTTTTTTATATTGTTTGCCTCAGCTCTTGTACTTTTTCCAGGATGCAGTAGCTAATACATTTGTCTTTAAATGTTTTAGATGAGTGTCCCCTGGGTAACTGTCTAAGCCTTGGTAGAGCTCCAAGTTACACAAAATGAAGGCAAGTCTCTGATCTGGGCCTTCAAGAATGTGTAAGATAGGTTAAATGTAACAACCACAATTCTTTGAGAATAAAGTCTGTTCTGGCACCTCCAGTTCTAGGAACATATACCAGGGAGATGGGTTGTTGTCTTCAAGGTTGACATCAAGCTAGGTCACAGAGGATAAGGCTAGGGTAAGTCCAAATGCCAGAGTTCTCTTATTGAGACTCAGATAATTTTTCTTGATTCTCCTAGAGTGACATCAGTAAGATAAAAGGCTAGGAGTTCCCAAAGTTCATCTCCTCAAAAACAACAAAACAATAAATAAAAACTATAAACCAATGAAAATAGCTCTGGGAAAACTCTGGAGTATAATGAAGAACCAACAAATACTCTGCTGAGCTCAAAAACTGAGGACAACCATATAGAAAATGATAGGAAGCATTTTATCTGCATCACCCCAGTCAAGAGCAGTTTAGTGCCAGGAGAGATCCCTTTGGAGATATTTCATGGGGGAAAGGAGAGCAAGAGAACCCCAGCAAACCTCACCACTGTTGATGTTTGCAGCCTTTGCTACTGAGGACTGCCACAGTCTTTACCAACGTTGATCCCAGCTGATGTAGCTCCCCAGAGTCCCCACTGCTACGTCTCCTTCCTGAGGCTGGTGTTCTTACTGTGGTGAGACCTACTCTCAGGGACTCTAATCTTTGCTGTGCCCTGTTCTCAAGGATTGAGACACCACAGCACCTTGCCATCTATGTGACTGGAGCTGCCACTGCTCTGAGTCCCACCCTTGAGTCCCAGGTTGCAGATTTGATCTGTCATTGCTGAGGCTGCACAGCCGCTGCTCTGAGGCCCAACCTTCAGTTCCAGGTTGTGACTTTGACCTGCTGTTGCTTGGGAAGAGCTACTGCTACTCTGCATCATGCCCCTGGGTCCCAACATGCAGCTTTAGTGGGCCAAGAATAGGGACATTCTGTTGTTCTGCAAATGTCCCCTCAGAGCAGAGGTGGAACTTTAACCCACTGTCCCCAGGCCATGCTGCCACTGCATCCTGCCCCCTGGGCCCAGGGCACCACTGCCCCCTTTCATCCCAGAGTCCACACCACTGCTCTGTTCCACACTTGGTGCAAGTCATTGTAGCAAGACTTAAGATGCAGACCATGGTTCCACGGGAGATCTTCATACAGGCTCACTTCAGGCACCACTGCCACAGCAAATGTACCTGTGCCCCAGGACACAGGCATTGTGGGAGTTCTATGTGACCCTGATCTCAGGACTCTCATTGCACTCCTGTTCTGAGTGCTAACTCATCAGACCTGGCACCAAGAGAATTCCCAATTAGCTTGACCTTACTCCTATGGGCAAACTGAGAATCCCAGCAGCCTTTGTCTCTGAGGACCCCAATAGCTCACTTGCCACTATCGCTGCAGGACCTCTACAGTCTGGGCCATGGAAGACCCCCACAGTCTTTGCCAATGTTCACCTCAGAAGATGGAGCTGCACAGCGACTATGCTGCTGTGACCCAGACACTGCACCCCATCCAGCCAGCGCCCTCACAGCTGCCCTCAAGTGAAAGTCTTTCTCCACAAAAGACAGTCCCAAAAGGCTGGAAGAGATGACTGCTCCTTCAAATGAGCAGTTATCAAGGCAAAGCCATCAGAAATTCAAAAATGCAAGGAAACATTATGCCACCACTGGAACACAATAATTTTCCAATGACTGGCACAAAAGAAATAGGGATATGCAAGTTACCTATAAATGAATTCAAAATAATTATTTCAACAAATTTGGAAGATGGCAGAGTAGAAAGACCCTGAGCTCACTTCCTCTCAAGAACACACCAAAATCACAACTATCTGTAGAACAACTGATGAAAAAACCTGGAACTTACCAGAAAAGAACTTCTACCACTAAAGACATAAAGAAGGAACCACAACAAGATGGGTAGGAGGAGCAGACTTGCGATATAATAAAATCCCATACCCGCCAGGTGGACAACCCACAAACTGGAAAATAATATCTCAGAGGTTCTCCCACAGGAGTAAGTTCTGAGACCCACGTCAAGCTCCCCAGCCTGGGAGTCTGGCAATGGGAAGACAAACTCTCAGAGCATTTGGCTTTGAAGGCCAGCAGGGCTTAATTGCAGAAACCCCACAGGACTAGCAGAAATAGAAACTTCACTCTTAAAGGGCACACACAAAAATCTCACATGCACTGGGACCCAGGACAAGAGCAGTAATTTGGTAGGAACATGGGCCAGACCTACCTGCTAGTCTTTGAGAGTCTCCTGGGGGGGGGGAGTTGCAGCTCACCCTGGGGACATAGACACTGATGGCAGACATATTGTGGAACACTAAACTGCATGAACACTCCTGGTTGCTGCAATATTGGCTCATTAGTGTCAATACCAGGCACCACTCAACAGCTGGTAGGCTTTAGTGTTGGGATACCTCAGGCAAAACAACTTACTGGGCGGGGACACAGCCCCACCCATAAGCAAACAGGCTGCCTAAAGACTAAAGAACCCACAGCTGCTTCTAGACACCATCCTACCCACAGCCCACCCTACCAGAGGGCCAAGACCCAGCTCCACTACCAGTGAACAGGCACTGGCCCCTCCCAACAGGAAGCCTGCACAAGCCCCTAGACCACCCTCACCTACCAAGGAGCAGACACCAGAAGCAAGAAAACTATAATCACACAATCTAGGCCAAATCCTACCCTGGGACAAGCTGGGCCCTAGCCCTGCCCACTAGGAGGCCAATGCAACCTTCGGGACACCACAGACCCCATAGCCAACTGTGTCAAGAGCCAGCCCTCTCCATCCAATGATCTGAAACAAGCTCTGAGATCCCTGGTCCCTGCACCCAGACTCCAGGAATTAGCTCTGCTTGCTGACACTAACACCAGGATCTAGCTACACCTGCCAGTGAGTGGGCAACAGACACAGAGTCTTCAGGACCCTGACTCTGCCCACCAGTAAACCAGCACTAACCCCAGGAACAGTAGTATTTGGCAACTGCCACCTCATGACCAGGCTCTGCTAAACAACAGCCAACAGCATCAACACAAGGCAGGGCCTGGCAACCAACCAGACTCGGGGCTAACCAAGCCTACCAGAACACCCACATAGTCAGCCTTCCACAACAGAAGGACTCATGAGCCCTCATAGCTTGGATGACAGCAGGGGACTGCACTGCTGGGATGAATAGGATGCCTCATAGAGAAGGCCACATATCCAAGGTTGAAAAATGTAACTAACCTACCGCATACATAAAAATACATTTAGAAACTTAGAAAAAATGAGGTGGCAGCAGAATTTGTTCCAGATGAAGGAACAAGATCAATCCCCAGAAGAAGAACTAAGTGAAGTGGAGATAGGAAATCTACCCAAGAAAGAGTTCAGGGTAGTGATTGTAAAGATGATCAAAGAATTCAGGGAAAGAATGGATGCACAGAGTGAGAAGTTAGAAGTTTTTAACAAAAAGTTAAAAAAATATAAAGAACAACCACACAGAGATGAAGAACACAGTAAATGAAATGAAAACTACACTAGAAGGAATCGATAGTAGACTAAATGATTCAGAAGAAGAGAGCAGTGACCTGGAAGACAAAGTAGTGGAAATAACTGACGTTGAACAGAAAAAAGAAAGAATAAAAAGAAAGTAGGACCATTTAAGAGGCATCTTGGACAACATGAAGCACAATAATATTCACATTTTATGGGTCCGAAAAGGAGAATAGCGAGAGAAGGGGCTCAAGAAAATATTTGAAGAGATAACAGGTGAAAACTTCCCTAACCTGGGAAAGGAAAAAGGCACCCAAGTCCAGGAAGCACAGAGTCCCATACAGGATTAACTGAAAGAGGAACACACCAAGACACATTGTAATCAAAATGACAAAAAAATAAAGATAAAGAGAATATACTAAGAGGAGCAAAGCAAAAGCAACAAATAAAATATCAATACAAGGAACTCCCATAAGGCTATCAGCTGATTTTTCAACAGACACTCTGCAACCCAGAAGAGAGTGGCATGATATATTTAAAGTAATAAAAGGGAGAGCCATCTATAGGACCATCATCACCCCCACCCACCGAGCCACACAGGTTTTTCCACAATCGGGAAAAAGATGGAGTGGGGCAAGATGGTGGAATAGAATGACCTTGAACACACCTTCTCCCATAAGAACACCAAAATCACAACTACCTGCTGAACAGCCATCAATAAGAAGGACTGGAACTGGGACTTCCCTGGTAGTCCAGTGGTTAAGAATCCTCCTTCCAATGTAGGGGACGTGGGTTCAATCCCTGGTTGGGGAACTAAGATCCCACCTACCGCAGGGCAACTAAGCCCACACACCACAACTAGAGAGCCCACGTGCTGCAACTACTAAGCCCATGTGCTCTGGAGCCTGCACACCACAACTAGAAAGATACCTGTGCACCACAAGTAGAGAGAAGCCCATGTGCTGCAATGAAGAGACCACACGCCTCACTGAGAAATCCCGCATGCTGCAACAAAGACCCAATGCAGCCAAAAATAAAAATAAATAAATTTTTTTTAAGTTCCCTATTAAAAAAAAAGATTGGAACCTACAAAAAAGATATTCTACATTCAAAGACAAAGAATAAATCACAAGGAGATTGTAGAAAGGGCACACTCATGATATAAAAAAAACCCATACCCCACAGTGGGAGACCCACAAACTGGAGAATAATTATACAGCAGAAGTTCACCCATGGGAGTGAGAGTTCTGAGCCTCACGTCAGTTTTCCTAGTCTGGGATCTGGCATCAGGAGAGGAAGCCCAAGAGAATTTGGCTTTGAAGGCCAGAGGGACTTGAGCACAGGAGCTTCACAGAACTGGGGGGGAAAAAAGACTTCACTCTTAGATGGTGCACACAGGGTCTTGTGTGCTCCAGGAACCAGGGCAAAAGCAGTGACTTCATAAGAACCTGGGCCAGACCTACCTGCAGGTCTTGGAGAGTATCTTGAGAAGGCAGTGGGAGGGGCAGTTGTGGCTTTCTTTGTGGACATAAAAGCTGGTGATGAACATATCTGGAAGTACTCTTCTGAAGGCTAATATTTTCATTGGGTCATTAACACCAAGAAGTGGCCCCAACCAACAGCCTGTAGGCTCCAGTGCTAGGATGCCTCAGGCCAAACAACCAACAGAATGGGAACACAGTACCACCTATCAACAGACAGGTTACCTGAAGGCTTCCTGAGCCCACATCCACCTCTACATGCCCATATACACAGTCCTGCCCACCAGAAGGCCAACACCCAGCTCCACCCACCAGTGGGCAAGCACAAGCCCCTCCCACAAGGAAGCCTGCACAAGTCTCTAGACTAGCCTCACACAGCAAGGGGCAGACACCAGAAGCAAGAAAACTACTATCCCACAGCCTGAGGAACTGAGTCTGCAAACACAGGTCAGAGCCTACACTGGGGCAAGCAGGTCCCTGGCCCATGGGTGATGAGAGGAGAGTGTACTGCTGGAACACATAGGTTATCCCCTACAGAAGGCCACTTCTCCAAAGCCAAGAAACATAACTAAACCTCCACATACATGAAAATACAAATAGAAACTTAGACAAAATGAGACGTCAGAAGAATAGGTTCCAGCTGAAGGATTAAGATAAAACCTCAAAAAACAACTAAGTGACATGGAGATAGGCAATAGGAGAATAAATGAAGCAGAAGAAAGGATAAATGAGCTGGAAGACAGAGTGGTGGAAGTCAGAGCTATGGAAAAGGATACAGAAAAAAAAATGAAAATAAATAAGGACAGTTTAAGTGACATCTGGGACAATGACAAACACCCAAACAATAGCATTATAGAGGTCCCAGAAGGAAAAGAGAGAGAGAAAGGGCCTGAGAAAATATTTGAAGAGATAATAGCTGAAAACTTTCCTAACATGGGAAAGGAAATATTCAACCAAGTCCAGGAAGTGCAGAGAGTCCCATACAGGATTAACCCAAGGAGAAACATGCTGAGACACATAGTAATCAAATTGACAATACTGAAAGACAAAGAGAAAATATTAAAAGCAACCAGGGAAAAGCAAAAAATACCACACAAAGGAACCTCCATAAGAATATAAGCTGATTTTTCAGCAGAAAGTCTGCAGGTCAGAAGGGAGTGGCATGATATATTTACATGATAAAAGGGAAAAAACTACAACCAAGAATACTCTACCCAGCAAGGCTCTCATTCACATTCAACAGAGAACCCAAAAATTTTAGAGACTTGTAAAAGAATTCAGCAGCACTAAACCAGGTTTACAACAAATAAAGGAACTTCTAAAGGCTAAAGGAACTTCTCTAGGCAGAAAAGAAAAGGCCACAACTAGAAACAAGAAAACAAGAAAATTATGAAATGGGAATGCTCATTGGTAAAGGCAAACATACAGTAAAGGTAGGAAATCATCCACACACAAATATGATACCTAAACCAGTAATCGTGAGAGAAGGAGAGTACAAATGCAAAATATTAGGAACGCATGTGAAATTAAGAGATCAGCAACTTAAAACGTCATATATATATATGTATGTATGTATATACAAAACCTCATGGAACTGCAAACTGAAAATCTGTAACAGATATACACACAAAAAAGAAAACATAATCCAAACACAACACTAAAGAAAGATATCAAATCACAAAAGAAGAGAACAAATCAGAAAAGGAAGAAAACAGACCTACAAAAACAAATCCAAAACAATTTAAAAAATGGCAATAAGAACGTACATATAGATAATTACCTTAAATGTAAATAGATTAAATGCTCCCACCAAAAGATGTAGACTGGCTGAATGAATACAAAAACAAGACCCATATATATGCTGTCTACAAAGGACCCTCTTCAGATCTAGAGACACATACAGATTGAAAGTAAGAGGATGGAAAATGATATTCCATGCATATGGAAATTAAAAGAAAGCTGGAATACCAATGCTCATCAGACAAAATAGACTTTAACATAAAGACTGTTACAAGAGACAAAGAAGAACACTACATAATGATCAAGGGATCAATCCAAGAAGAACATAAAACAATTGTAAATATATATGGACCCAACACAGGAGAACCTCAATATATAAGGCAAATGGTAGATATAAAAGGAGAAATCTACAGTAATACAATAATAGTGGGCGACTTTAACACCCCAAATATATCAATGGACAGATCATTCAGACAGAAAATCAATAAGGAAACACAGGCCTTATGTGACACACTAGACCAGATGGATTTAATTCCTATTAATAGAACATCCATCTGAAAGCAGCAGAATACACATTCTTTTCAAGCACACATGGAACATTCTCCAGGATAGAACACATGCTGGGCCACAAAGCAAGCTTCAGTAAATTTAAGAATATTGAAATCATATCAAACATCTTTTCTGACCACAATGCTATGAGATTAGAAATCAACTACAAGAAAAAAAAACTGCAAAAAACACAAACACGTGGAGGGTAAACAATGTGCTACTAAGCAACCAATGGATCACTGAAGAACTCAAAAAGGTAATCAAAAAATACCTAGAGAAAAATGAAAATGAAAACATGACAATCAAAAACCGATGGGACACAGCAAAAGCAGTTCTAAGAGGGCAGTTTATACAGATACAAGCTTACCTCAGGAAACAAGAAAAATCATAAATAAACACCTAAACTTACTCCCAAAGCAACTAGAGAAAAAACAACAAATAAAAGCCAAAGTTAGTAGGAGGAAAGCTATCATAAAGATCAGAGCAGAAATAAGTGAAATAGAGACTAATAAAACAATAGACAAGACCAGTGAAACTAAAAGCAATTTCTTTGAAAAGATAAACAAAATTGATAAAACTTTACTTGGGGGGGGCAAGATGGTGGAGTAGAAGGACTCAAGCTCACCTTCTCACACAAAAACACCAAAATTACAACTAACTGCTGAACAACCAGCGACAAAAAAGGGCTGGAACCTACCAAAAAGATATTCTACAAAGACAAAGAAGAAGTCACAATGAGACAGTAGGAGGGGCACTTTCCTGATATAATAAAATCCAATACCTGCCAGGTGTGCAACCAACAAACTGGAAAATAATTATATCTCAGAGTTTCTCCCACAGGAGTGAGAGTTCTAAGCCCTATGTCAGGCTCCCCAGCCTGAGGGTCTGGCATCAGGAGGAGGAGCCCCAAGAGCATTTGGCTTTGAAGGCCACTGTGGCTTGAGTGCAGGAGCTCCACAGGACTGGGGGAAACAGAGACTCCACTCTTGGAGAGTACACACATGGTTTCACATGCACTGGGACCCAGGACAAAGCATTGACTTCATAGGAGCCTGGGCCAGACCTACCTGCAGGCCTTGGATCATCTCCTGGGGAGGTGGTGGTTGCCTGTGGCTCACTGTGGGGGCAAGGACACTGGTGGCAGAGGCCCCATGAAATAGTTTTAGTGTGAATTCTTCCAGAGGTCACCATTTTGTCACTCAAACCTGGACCTACCTGACAGCCTGCAGGCTTCAGTGCTGGGACGCCTCAGGGCAAACAACCAACAGGGTGGGCCCACAACCCCACTCACCAGCAGACAGACTGCCTAAAGCCCGCTCTAAACACAGCCCTTGACCTAGTCCTGCCCACCAGAGGGACAAGACCAAGCTCCACCCACCAGTGGGTAGACACCAGTCCCTTCCACCAGGAAGCCTGGACAAGACCCTAGACACCCACCCACCCACCAGGAGCAGACACCAGAAGCAAGTAGAACTATGATCCTGCAACCTGCAGAATGGAGACAACAAACCCCGAAATTTAGACAAAATGAGACAGCAGAGAAATATGTTCTGGATGAAAGAACAAAATAAACCCCAGAAGAACAACTAAGTAATGTGGAGATAGGCAATCTTCCTGAAAAAGAATTCAGGTTAATGATAGTAAAGATGATCCAAGATCTTGGAAAAAGAATGGAGGCACAGACCGAGAAGGTACAAGAAATATTTAACAAAGAGCTAGAAGATTTAAAGAACAGAGATGAACAACACAATAACTGAAATGAAATATACACTAGAAGGAATCAATAGCAGAATAAATGAGGCAGAAGAACAAGTAAGTGAGCCGTAACACAGATTGGTGGAAATCACTGTCATGGATCACAATAAAGAAAAAAAGAATGAAAAGAAATGAAGACAGTCTCAGAGACCTCTGGGACAACATTAAATGCACCAACATTCATATTATAGGGGTACCAGTAAAAGATGAGAGAGAAAGGGCCTGAGAAAATATATGAAGAGATAATAGCCAAAATTTCCCTAACATGGGAAAGTTAACACTCAAGTCCACGAAGAGTAGAGAAGCCCATACAAGATAAACACAAGTCCCGCACAGGAGATATATATATATATATATATATATGGGTATATATGGGTATATATATATATATACACACTATATATATATATATATATACACATATATATATATATATATATATATAAAAAAACTATGTGTATATATATAAACACATAGTTTGTCAAGCAGGTGGGATTAAAAACCTTAAGGATAATGTGGGCCATTGGACTGGGCATTCAGACTTTAATACTGACAAAGGACTAGTAGTAGTCTGTTACTAGTATGTGTGTGTGTATATATATATATAACTGAGTCACTTTTCTGTACACCTGAAATATTGTAATTTAATTATCCTTCAATTAAAAAAAAACACAAAATAATTATTTCAAGGTACCTTAGCAAAATTCAACAGAAGACAAATAGACACCTCAGTGAAGTGAGGAAAGCAACATATGGACAGAACAGAAATTTCAACAGACAGCCATAAATCATAAAAAAGGAATTTTGTAGCTGAAGAATACAATGAATAAAATAAAAAATGCAAGAGAGTGCTTCAACATCAGTATCAATCAATCAGAATAAAAAATCTGCAAATTTGAAGGCAGATCCCTTGGTATTATACAGTCAGAGGATAAAAAAGAAATAAGAATAACAAAGAATGAAGAAAGCTTACTTGAAGTATTGGGCCTCATAAAATGAAACAGTATTCACATTATGGGAGTCCTACCAGGAGAACAGAGTGAGAAAGGGACAAGAAACTTATTTTTTTATTTTTTTAAATATGTCTTTATTGGAATATAATTGCTTCACAATACTGTGTTAGTTTCTGTTGTACACCGAAGTGAATCAGCCATATGTATACATATGTCCCCATATTCCCTCCCTCTTGAGCCTCCCTCCCATCGTCCCTATCCCACCCCTCTAGGTCATCGCAAAACACCAAGTTGATCTCCCTGTGCTATGCTGCTGTTTCACACTAGTTATTTTACATTCGGTTGTGTATATATGTCGATGCTACTCTCACTTCACCCCAGCTTCCCCCTCCCACCCCGTGCCCTCAGTCCATTCTCTATATCTACAGGTTTATTCCTGCCCTGCAACCAGGTTCATCAGTACCAATTGTTTTTACATTCCATATATATGTGTTAGCATATGGTATTTGTTTTTCTCTTTCTGACTTACTTCACTCTGTATGACAGACTCTAGGTCCATCCACCTCATTACAAATAACTCACTTTCGTTTCTTTTTATGGCTCA
Organism: Eschrichtius robustus; assembly: GCF_028021215.1. Taxonomy (NCBI): domain Eukaryota; kingdom Metazoa; phylum Chordata; class Mammalia; order Artiodactyla; family Eschrichtiidae; genus Eschrichtius; species Eschrichtius robustus. Next base: position 56,357,994 of record NC_090845.1, read on the forward strand.
GTAATATTCCATTCTATATACGTGCCACATTTTCATTATCCATTAATCTGTTGATGGACATTTAGGTTGGTTCCATGTCCTGGCTATTGTAAATAGTGCTGCAATGAACATTGTGGTACATGTATCTTTTAGAATTATGGTTTTATCAGAAGTGGGATTGCTGGGTCATATGGTAGTTTTACTTTTAGTTTTATAAGGAACCTCCATACTGTTTTCCATAGTGGCTGTGTCAATTTACATTCCCACCAACAGTGCAAGAGGGTTCCCATTTCACCACACCCTTTCCAGCATTTATTGTTTCTAGATTTTTTGATGATGGCCATTCTGACTGGTGTGAGGTGATACCTCATTGTAGTTTTGATTTGCATTTCTCTAATAATTAGTGATGTTGAGCAGCTTTTCATGTGCCTCTTGGCCATCTGTATGTCTTCCTTGGTGAAATGTCTACTTAGGTCTTCTGCCCACTTTTTAATTGGATTGTTTACTTTTTTGATATTGAGCTCCATGAGAAGTTTTATATTTTGGAGATTAATTCTTTGCCTGTTGTTTCATTTGCAAATATTTTCTCCCATTCTGAAGGTTGTCTTTTTGCCTTGTTTTTGGTTTCCTTTCCTGTGCAAAAGCTTTTAAGATTAATTAAGTCGCATTTGTTTATTTTTGTTTTATTTCAGCTACTCTAGGAGGTGGATCAAAAAGATCTTGCTGTGGCTTATGTCAAAGAGTGCTTTTCTGGTTTTCTTCTAAGAGTTTTTTAGTGTCTGGTCTTACATTTAGGTCTGTAATCCATTTTGAGTTTATTTTTGTGTATGGTGTTAGGTAGTGTTCTAATTTCATTCTTTTACACTTAGCTATCTAGTTTTCCCAGCGCCACTTATTGAAGAGGCTATCTTTTCTCCATTATATGTTCTTGCCTCCTTTGTCATACATTAGGTAACAATATGTGGGTGGGTTTATCTCTGGGCATTCTATCCTGTACCATTTATCTATATTTCTGGTTTTGTGCCAATACCCTACTGTCTTGATTGCTGTACCTTTGTAGTATAGTCTGAAGTCAGGGAGTCTGATTCCTCCTGCTCTATTTTTTTAAATTTAATTTTATTTATTTTTTTAAACAGCAGGTTCGTATTAATCATCAATTTTATACACATCAGTGTATACATGTCAATCCCAATCGCCCAATTCATCAAACCCCCACCCCCACACCCCCATGGCTTTCCCTCCTCTGTGTCCATACATTTGTTCTCTACATCTGTGTCTCAATTTCTGCCCTGCAAACTGGTTCATCTCTACCATTTTCCTAGGTTCCACATATATGTATTAATATACGATATTTGCTTTTCTCTTTCTGACTTAACTCTGTAAGACAGTCTCTAGATCCATCCACATCTCAACAAATGACCCAATATCGTTCCTTTTAATGGCTGAGTAATATTCCATTGTATATATGTACCACATCTTCTTTACCCATTTGTCTGTTGATGGGCATTTACGTTGCTTCCATGACCTGGCTATTGTAAAAAGTGCTGCAATGAGCACTGGGGTGCATGTGTTTTGTGAACTATGGTTTTCTCTGGGTATATGCCCAGTAGTGGGATTGCTGGATCATATGGTAATTCTATTTTTACTTTTTAAAGGAACCTCCATGCTGTTCTCCAAAGTGGCTGTATCAATTTACATTCCACCAACAGTGCAAGAGGGTTCCCTTTTCTCCACACCCTCTCTAGCATTTGTTGTTTGTAGATTTTCTGATGATGCCCATTCTAACTGGCTTGAGGTGATACCTCATTGTAGTTTTGATTTGCATTTCTCTAATAATTAGTGATGTTGAGAAGCTTTTCATGTGCTTCTTGGCCATCAGTATGTCTTCTTTGGAGAAATGTCTATTTAGGTCTTCTGCACGTCTTTGGGTTGTGTTGTTTGTTTTGTTAATATTGAGCTGCATGAGCTGTATATGTATTTTGGAGATGAATCCTTTGTCCATTGATTCGTTTGCAAATATTTTCTCCAATTCTGAGGGCTGTCTTTTCGTCTTATTTATGATTTCCTTTGCTGGGCAAAAGCTTCGAAGTTTCATTAGGTCCCATTTGTTTATTTTTGTTTTTATTTCCATTACTATAGGAGGTGGATCAAAAAAGATCTTGCTGTGATTTATGTCAAAGAGTGTTCTTCCTATGTTTTTCTCTAAGAGTTTTATAGTGTCCGGTCTTACATTTAGCTCTCTAATCCATTTTGAGTTTATTTTTGTGTATGGCGTGAGGGAGTGTTCTAATTTCATTCTTTTACATGTAGTTGTCCAGTTTTCCCAGCACCACTTATTGAAGAGACTGTCTTTTCTCCATTGTATATCCTTGCCTCCTTTGTCAATGATTAGTTGACCATAGATTCGTGCGTTTATCTCTGGGATTTCTATCTTGTTCCATTGATCTATGTTTCTGCCTTTGTGCCAGTACAATATTGTATTGATTATTGTAGCTTTGTAGTATAGTCTGAAATCAGGGAGTCTGATAACCCAGCTCCGTTTTTTTCCCTCAAGACTGCTTTGGCTATTCGGGGTCTTTTGTGTCTCAATACAAATTTTAAGATTTTTTGTTCTAATTCCATAAAAAATGCCATTGGTAATTTGATAAGGATTGCATTGAATCTGTAGATTGCTTTGGGTAGTACAGTCATTTTCACAATATAGATTCTTCCAATCCAAGAACATGGTATATCTCTCCATCTGTTGGTATCATTTTTAATTTCTTTCATCAGTGTCTTCTACTTTTCTGCATACAGGTCTTTTGTCTCCCTAGGTCGGTTTATTCCTAGGTATTTTATTCTTTTTGTTGCAGTGATAAATGGGAGTGTTTGATTAATTTCTCATTCAGATTTTTCATCATTAGTGTATTGGAATGCAAGAGATTTCTGTGCATTAATTTTGTATCCTGAAAGTTTACCAAATTCATTGATTAGCTCTAGTAGTTTTCTGGTGGCATCTTTAGGATTCTCTATGTATAGTGTTGTGTCATCTGCAAACAGTGACAGTTTTACTTCTTCTTTTCCAATTTGTATTATTTTTTTATTTCTTTTTCTTCTCTGATTGCCGTGGATAAGACTTCCAAAACTATTTTGAATAATAGTGGTGAGAGTGGACATCCTTGTCTTGTTCCTGATCTTAGAGGAAATGCTTTCAGTTTTTCACCATTGAGAATGATGTTTGCTGTGGGTTTGTCATACATGGCCTTTATTATGTTGAGGTAGGTTCCCTCTATGCCCACTTTCTGGAGAGTTTTTATCATAAATGGGTGTTGAATTTTGTCAAAAGCTTTCTCTGCATCTATTGAGATGATCATATGGTTTTTCTCCTTCAATTTGTTAATATGGTGTATCACATTGATTGATTTGCATATATTGAAGAATTCTTGCATCCCCGGGACAAATCCCACTTGACCATGGTGTATGATCCTTTTAATGTGTTGTTGGATTCTGTTTGCTAGTATTTTGTTGAGAATTTTTGCATCTATATTCATGACTGATATTGGTCTGTAATTTTTTCTTTGTAATATCTTTGTCTGGTTTTGGTCTCAGGGTGATGGTGGCCTCATAGAATGAGTTTTGGAGTGTTCCTTCCTCTGCAATTTCTTGGAAGAGTTTGAGAAGGATGGGTGTTAGCTCTTCTCATGTTTTCATGTTTGATAGAATTCACCTGTGAAGCCATCTGGTCCTGGACTTTTGTTTGTTAGAAGATTTTTAACCACATTTTCAATTTCATTACTTGTGATTGGTCTGTTCATATTTTCTATTTCTTCCTGGTTCAGTCTTGGAATGTTATACCTTTCTAAGAATTTGTCCATTTCTCCCAGGTTGCCCATTTTTTTAGCATAGAGTTGCTTGTAGTAGTCTATTAGGATGCTTTGTATTTCTGCGGTTTCTGTTGTAACTTCTCTGTTTTTATTTCTAATTTTATTGATTTGAGTACTCTCACTCTTTTTCTTGATGAGTCTGGCTAATTGTTTATCAATTTTGTTTATCTTCTCAAAGAACTGACTTTTAGTTTTATTGATATTTGCTATTGTTTTCTTTGTTTCTATTTCATTTATTTCTGCTCTGATGTTTATGATTTCTTTCCTTCTGCTAACTTTGCGTTTTGTTTGTTCTTCTTTCTCTAGTTCCTTTAGGTGTAAGGTTAGATTGTTTATTTGAGATTTTTCTTGTTTCTTGAGGTAGGTTTGTATAGCTATAAACTTCCTTCTTAGAACTGCTTTTGCTGCATCCCAAAGGTTTTGGTTTGTTGTGTTTTCATTGTCATTTGTCTCTAGGTATTTTTTGATTTCCTCCTTGATTTCTTCAGTGATCTCTTGGTTATTTAGTAACGTATTGTTTAGCCTCCATGTGTTTGTGATTTTTACGGTTTCTTACCTGTAATTCATTTCTAATCTCAAAGCGTGTGGTCAGAAAAGATGCTTGATATGATTTCTATTTTCTTAAATTTACTGAGGCTTGCTTTGTGACCCAAGATGTGATCTATCCTGGAGAATGTTCCGTGCACACTTAAGAAGAAAGTGTAATCTGCTGTTTTTGGATGGAATGTCCTATAAAATCAATTAAATCTATCTGGTCTATTTTTTCATTTAAAGCTTCTGTTTCCTTATTTATTTTCATTTTGGATGATCTGTCCGTTGGTGTAAGTGAGGTGGTAAAGTCCCCCACTATTATTGTGTTACTGTCGATTTCCTCTTTTATAGCTGTTAGCAGTTGCCTCATATATTGAGGTGCTCCTATGTTGGGTTCATTTATATATATATATATATATATATATAAAACTGTTATATCTTCTTGTTGGATTGATCCCTTCATCATTATGTAGTGTCCTTCCTTGTCTCTTGTAACATTCTTTATTTTAAAATCTATTTTATCTGATATGAGTATTGCTACTCCAGCTTTCTTTTGATTTCCATTTCCATGGAATATATTTTTCCATCCCCTCACTTTCAGTCTGTATGTGTCCCTAGGTCTGAAGTGGGTCTCTTGTAGACAGCATATATATGGATCTTGTTTTTGTGTCCATTTAGCAAGCCTGTGTCTTTTGGTTGGAGCATTTAATCCATACAGGTTTAAGGTAATTATTGATATGTATGTTCCTATGACCATTTTCTTAATTATTTTGGGTTTGTTTTTGTAGGTCCTTTTCTTCTCTTGTGTTTCCCATTTAGAGAAGTTTCTTTAGCATTTGTTGTAGAGCTGGTTTGGTGGTGCTGAATTCTGTTAGTTTTTGCTTGTCTGTAAAGCTTTTGATTTCTCCATCTAATCTGAATGACATCCTTGCCGGTTAGAGTAATCTTGGTTGTAGGTTTTTCCCTTTCATCACTTTAAGTGTATCATGCCACTCCCTTCTGGCTTGTAGAGTTTCTCCTGAGAAATCAGCTGTTAACCTTATGGGAATTTCCTTGTATATTATTTGTCATTTTTCCCTTGCTGCTTTCAATAATTTTTCTTTGTCTTTAATTTTTGCCAATTTGATTACTCTGTGTCTCGGCGTGTTTCTCCTTGGGATTATCCTGTATGGCACTTGCTGTGTTTCCTGGACTTGGGTGGCTATTTCCTTTCCCATGTTAGGGAAGTTTTCATCTATAATCTCTTCAAATATTTTCTCTGGTCCTTTTTCTCTCTCTTCTCCTTCTTGGACCCCTATAATGTGAATGTTGTTGGGTTTAATGTTGTCCCAGAAGTCTCTTAGTCTGTCTTCATTTTTTTCATTCTTTTTTCTTTATTCTGTTCCACAGCAGTGAATTCCACCATTCTGTCTTCCAGGTCACTTATTCGTTCTTTTGCCTCAGTTATTCTGCTATTGATTCCTTCTTGTGTAGTTTTCATTTTAGTATGGTATTGTTCATCTCTTTTTATTTGTTCTTTAATTCTTCTAGGTCTTTGTTAAACATTTTTTGCATCTTCTTGATCTTTGCCTCCATTCTTTTTCCGAGGTCCTGAATCATCTTCACTATCATTATTCTGAATTCTTTTTCTGGAAGGTTGCCTATCTCCAGCATTTAGTTGTCTTTCTGTGGTTTTATCTTGTTCCTTCAACTTGTACATAGCTCTCTGCCTTTTCATCTTGTCTATCTTTCTGTGAATGTGGGTTTTTGTTCCACAGGGTGCAGGATTGTAGTTCTTCTTGCTTCTGCTGTCTCCTCCTGCTCTATTTTTGTTTCTCAAGATTGCTTTGGCTATCAGGGGTCCTTTGTGTCTTTATACACATTTTAAGATTTTTTGTTCTAGTTCTTGAAAAATGTCATTCATAATAAAGAAAACTTTCTTGAAATATTGGGCCTCATAAAATGAAATAGTATTCACTTTATGGGAGTCCTAGCAGAAGAGGAGAGTGAGAAAGAGAGAAAAAGCTTATTTAAAGAAATAATAATTTAAAACATCCCAAAAGTGGGGAGCAATATGGCTATACAGGTACACGAGGGTCATATATCCCCAAACGCATTAGACCTAATGAGACCTTCAAGTAGATACGTTATAATCAAGCTTTCAGATATCAAATACAAAGAGAGAATTTTGAAATAGAAGAGAAAAGATTCATCACATAAAAATGAACCCTGGTAAGGCTGTCAGCTGATTTCACAAGAAAAACCTTACAGGTCGGGAGAAATTAGGATGATATACACAAAATGCTCAAAGAAAAATCTTCCAACCAAGAATATTTTACCCAGAAAAGTTATCTTTCAGAACTGGAGCGATAAAACCTTTCCCAAACAAACAAGATCTGAGGTAATTTATCACTAGTAGACTTACCTTACAATAATTCCTGAAAGGAGTTCTTCAAGCTGAAATGAAAAGCCACTAATAGTAATACGAAAACATATGAAAGTGTATAATTCACTGGTAAAGATAAATATATAGTCAAAGGCAAAGTACTTTTAATACAGAAATGATGTGTAAACCACTTTGAACTCTAGCATATAGGGTAATAGAAAAAAAGTGTTTTTAAAATAACTATAGCTACAATATTTTTTAACGTATACACAATATAAAAGGATGTAAATTGGAATACTAAGAAAATTAAATGGGAGGGTCAAGCAAATATGTAGAACTTTTATATGCAAATGAATTAAGTTGTTATAAGCTTAAAATAGACTGTTATAACTGAAAAACAGTAGAAAAACAACAACAAACTAAAAGTTGTTCTTTTTAAAAGAAACAAAATAGATGTACATTTACCTATACTAAGAAAAAAAGAGATAACACAAATTAATAAAATTATAACAAAAAAGAAAGATTACAACTGGTACCATAGAAATACAAAGGATCATAAGAGACAAGTATGAACAACTATATGCCAACAAATTAGAAAATTTAGAAGAAATTTTAAAATTTCTAGAAACATAAAACTAACCAAGACTGAATCGTGAAAAATAGGAAATCTGAACAGACCAATAACAAGCAAGGAGATTAAATCAGTAATCAAAATCTCCCCAACAGGGCTTCCCTGGTGGTGCAGAAATTAAGAATCTGCCTTTCAATGCATGGGACACGGGTTTGAGCCCTGGTCTGGGAAGATCCCACATGCCGCAGAGCAACTAAGCCTGTGTGCCACAACTACTTAGCCTACGCTCTAGAGACTGTGAACCACAACTACTGAGCCCATGTGCCACAACTACTGAAGCCTGCACACCTAGAGCCCATGCTCCACAATGAGAAGCCACAACAATGAGAAGCCCGCACACCACAACGAAGAGTAGCCCCCACTCACCACAACTAGAGAAAGCCCGAGAACAGCAGTGAAGACCTAATGCAGCCAAAAATAAATAAATATATTTTTTAACAATTCTTAAAAAAAATCTCCCCAACAAATAAAAGCCCAAGAGCAGATGACATTCATGCCAGACAGGCTAAATTAAGGGTCCAGGTTCTTGTTCTACTTGTCCAAAAGAATTTGGCCATGGAACACAAAGAAAAGACAAAAACACAGAGGATAAAATGTAGAGAGAAACAAAGGAGCAGTTTATTGAGATGTGAAAGTACACACTTAGAGAAGAATGTGGGCGTCCTTGTGAGTGAGGAGCCCACCAAGGGATTTTCTGACCCTCCTTTTAATTTCATTTTAATTCCTTGAATGGATGGAGGTTTCTTTGTTTAGGGACAGGATATTCATTGTTGGGAAGATCAGGGTGGGATCTTGATTGAACCTGGTTACATCAGCTTCCACTATTGCACATCGGGTTTCTGAAGCCACGGCAGATGTGCTCTGAGAGCCATTTTTCCTTAGATTTTGTCTTACTAGTCAAGCGCCAGGTGTAGACGGTTGCATAGTGGTCACTGGCAGCCTGTGCATTTTTATTGCTCACGATCAGCCATGCTCTGTGGGTTTTATGGTCAGGGTTCCCTATTCAGGTTTCACAAAGTTTAATCAAAGTCTGATTTATGTTATTGTTGCCAACACCATTCTTCCATGGTTCATGGTCTCATTATGTACAAAACAAGGAGGTGGCTTTGCCTTTTGCCTAATGTCTATGTATGAGGAGGCTGCCCTTGTGTCCAGCCCTGTCTTTCCTGCCTCAATTCCCCCCTGAAAAAGTTTGATCCCAAAATCTCTTGGGGATGTTGAGGGCCGAAGGTCCCATTCTTCTGTAACTTCTTAAAGTTGGCCAGGGGCAGTCGTCCTTACCTGACCCTGGGAATGAAAATCTCTCCCTATCTAGTCAAGGGGTCCCATAGAGACCTCAGCAGTAGGCAATGGCTGGAGTCCCTGCATGGCCATCATTTTCATGTGGAATTTTTGCAACCTGGAGGAAATAAACTTAACAAGCAAGTTGAAAATAAAGGGGCCAAAAATCAGCAAAAGTATTATTCCAACCAGAGGTCCAAGCAGCGGTAGAAACCAGGTTATGTTTAGTAATACCCCTTTGATTGCAACATATATGGAGTTGGCCCATCTCTTTCTACCATTTAGCAACTTCCTAGGCCCTGGATGTGTCCCCCCCCAGTGACCTTCCTAGACCTTAGACATCTCCAAGGAGACAGGGTCCTGGACCTTACACATTCATCCCCATTTGCCAGGTGGAGGAATACACTTTTCTTTTTTTATCCATCTTTTCAATATAGCACATGACCAATAATGAGTCTGCTTTTGGTGCTTGGAGATATCCCCCTTTCTTGTGCATCTAAGAATTCTTCATAGCAGTGGAATTGCCATGTAGCTTGGGAATCTAAGATTTTAAATAAAACTTCTATACTTAAAGCCATTAATGGAAGAGCATTCCAGAGAGAGAGAGAAGCCTTCCTTTGAAGTTTTGGGTATTGTCAGAGTAAGCAGACCTTTCCTAAAAGTGAGACCCAAGGAGTTAAACCATGAGTAATTCTCGAGAGATTTACTATTGTATTACATTCCCATTCCCCTAATGCAAACACCCAAAGGAGGGAGAGAAAGGTTAGTGTAAATAATTATTTCATAATGGCAGCAGTGAGCTAAAAGTAAATAGGCCCTTTGAAACCCAGCATGGACAGAGTAGAGCCCTCTCAGGTAAAGGTGCTGAACCAAGGCAACACTCACAAAAGATTACAAGGACAAGAAGGAACACGAGGAGGATAGTAAGAATCCAAATCCACCAAAGCATATTAGTTAGTTTATGGGTGGACTGGGGTAACAGGAAGCAGAAGGAAGATAGAGGCTATGGGTACTTAGCCTTGGATTTGTGAAGTTTCTTTGCCCTTCTTGAATAAGAACTTCATGTTTGGAGGGGTTTCACTCACCTGCCTGGACTCTTCTAGTCATCAAAGGTCCTCAGTGTCCTGTAAAACTCAGGGGGAAGGATAAATCTAATTCTAAACAGTTTCCCACTTGGCTAATAGTTGACATTTATTCTTGGTGTCCCCAAAATATTTGTTTGGCCCCATTGGGTTTGATAACAGGCAGGGTGGGAGTATTGTAGGCGACTGACAAAAGACTAGTAACCCACACCTAGTAATAATCAGCTTAGCCTGGGGGGACCCTTCCTGGGATGTCTCTATCTCAGACTTGAAAATTTATGGATGTTAGGACATTAGGTGAATATTGGGTATGTCCTCAGTTTCAACCAGAGCAGTCAAAATTTAAGGTCTGTTGCTAGCCACTGAAATGTCCCCCAAGGCTTTTATAAGGTCTTGTCCCATTAAAGGAGTGGGACATTCAGGGACTACCGAGAAAGCATGTGAGACCAAATATTGCTCAAATTGGCAATTAAGTGGCTTGGTGAAATACTGATTGTGGGGATTTCCATCCATGTGCATCACCAGGCATTTTTTAGCATTTAGAGTCCAGTGTAATTGTTGAGAACAGAGTAAGTGGCTCTCATATTGATTTTAAAAATCGACCTTCTTACTTGACACATCAAGGATCACCCAGGGCTCTTCTGCTGAGATGGTGGGTTTTTCTGTGGGACCCAAGGACCCTGGACCCTGTCAGTCATCTGCAGCCACCATTTGGAGTTTTGAGACCCCTTTGTCTGATCTCATCAGTGGCCTGATTTTCTGCAGTTTGGACATGGGCCAGGTGGGTTTGCCTTTTGCCCTTGGCAGGAATGGGACCAGTGACCTGGCTTACCACATTTGAAATAGACCCCCTTTTGGGGTTTCACTGACCTGGTGTCACGTCTCCTCTTCATCTCCAAGATGGTTACTGAGGTTGCAAGGCACTGCTGATGGAAAAAACTATCAGTTGGGTCTGTTTCTTTATTTGTTCCCCTTCATGCCAGTCCCTTAGTGTTTCCTCCGCCTGTCACGGTAATTGAGTATCCCATAGGCCACATCTGGAAACTGAGGATTTGAATCTGAGGGCCCAACTGTAACTTTTGGAGCTTTCACGTAATATCAGGGGCAGACTAGCTGATAAAAATGTTATCCCAGTAGGGACCAGTTCTTGGGGTGGAAGAGTCTATGTTAATGCATTTTCTAAATAGTTTTACAAGTTAATCCTAGATGAAGCTTATCTGGTCAGAGAAGGAATTCATCTGCCTGGTCTTGTTCCAAATTAACTAAGTACTGTTCTTAATGAGCTCACTGGGTTTTGGTGCCTTTAAAGTTTAACTATTTCTGAAATGTAGCCCTTGATGGTCAAGGTCCCCAGGGAGCATGGGGTGGGCAAAAGCCTAAACTGGGCACAGAGTATATCATAAGAGAAGGTGGCCTTGGTGACTGAATGTACCCAAAGGGTATGTCCCTGGGAGTAAAGAAGTTTATCCATGATCCTTCAAGGGGAGCCAAGCTCCTGCCAAAAGGAGGAGCATTTCCCATCAGGACTGACTACAGGCATCCCCATCTTTTCTCTGTGGTACCCAGGATGAGCGACCTTCTTGAAGGCTTCAGGGCTTCTCTATTGATTCTATGGCCAATGATTAATCCTTGTGTGCATTCCCCTGGAACGGGCATCATCATAGTTCCAGGATCTATTTAGGTCCCAGTTCCCTTTCTCTAAAAGGGTGGTATGTATCTGAAAACAGTCACCAGCCACTAAGAGTGGTGGTGTGTGTGATTGTGTAAAAAAAAAAAAAAAAAAAAATCAAAATCCCCTTTCTATCATCTAGGAAAATCTTAACTTTCAACTTACAGTCTGTCCAAGTAAGGCTGTATTTTATATTTTTGTTAAGTTGAACCTGATAATAGTTAATCAAATTGTGGATAAGACAAGCCCCGAGGGCAAAGTTCCTATGGTTCAGGTCCCTGGCTGCACAGGTGAATTCTACCGAATAGTTAAAGAAGAATTAATACCAATCCTTCTCAAACTTCCAAAATATTTAAGAGGAAGGAACATTTCAAAATTCATTTTATGAAGCCAGCATTAACCTGATACTGAAGCCAGACAAGGACACTATAAGAAAAAAATTACAGAATACCCTTGATGAAAATAGATGCACATCATCAAAAATACTTGCAAGCCAAACTCAGGAGTGCAGTAAATGGATCATGCACCATGATCAAGTGAGAGTTCATCTCTGGGATGCAAGGATGATTCAACATGCAAATTAATAAATGTAATACACTATAGTAACAGAATGAACAATAAAAAATATAATCATTTCAATAGAGGTAGAAAAATCATTCGACAAATTTCAGCATCTTTAGCTGATTCACTTTGTTATAAAGCAGAAAATAACACACCATTGTAAAGCAATTATACTCCAATAAAGATATTTTTAAAAATTCAACATCTTTTCATAATAAAAAACCTCAACAAATTATGTATAGAAGAAATGTACTGCAACATAATAAAGGTCATATATGACAAGACTACAGCTAGCATCATACACAGTGGTGAAAAGTTAAAAGCCTTTGCTCTAAGATTGCTATATCTATTCAACATAGTGCTGGAAGTTCTAAGCCATAGCAATTAGGCAAGAGAATGAAATAAAAGGCATCCAAATTAGAAAGGAAGAAGTAAAATTATCTCTGTTTGTAGAAGATATGATACTATACATAGAAAATCCCAAGGCTCCACCAAAAAAAACTGTTAGAATGAATAAATTAATTTAGTAAAATTGTAGGATACAAAATCAGTATACAAAAATCAGTTGTGTTTATATACACTAACAATGAACTATCTGAAAGAGAAATTAAGAATTCAATCCCATTTATGATAACATCAAAAACAATAAAATTCTTAGAAATAAATTTAACCAAGGAGATGAAAAACCTGTACACTAAAAACTATAAGACATTGATGAAAGAAATTAAAGAAGACATGCATACGTGGAAAGATATTTCTGTTCTTTGATTAGATGAATTAATATAGTAAATATGTTCATACTGCCTAAAGTTATCTACAGATTCAGTGCAATTCCTCTCAAAATTCCAATGACATCTCTCTCAGAAATATAAAAACTATCCTAAAATTTTATGGAACCAGAAAAGACACTGAATAGCCAATACAATCTTGAGAAAGAAGAACAAAGCTGTAGACATAACACTTTCTGATTTCAAGCTATATTATGAAGCTAGTAATCAAAACAGAATGGTACTGGCATAAAACCAGGCACTTAGACCAGTGGGTCAGAATAAAAAGATCAGACATAAACCCACATATATACAGTCAACTAATTTTATAAGGGTGCCAAGAACACAAAATGGGAATGGATAGTCTCTTTGATAAATGACACTGGGAAAACTGGATATCCTCATGCAGAAGAATAAAACTGGACCCCCATCTACACCACTCATAAAAATTAACTTGAAATGAATCAAAGATTTAATGTAAGACCTGAAACCATAAAACTCCTAGAAGAAAACATCAGTAAAGAGATCCTTGACATTGGTCTTTGTAATGATTTCTTGGATAAGACACCAAAAGCACAGCAAAGGAAGAAATTAATAAATTGAAAGGGCAACCCACAAAATTGGAGAAAATTTTGAAAGCCATATCTGATAAGGGATCAATATACAAAATATATAAATAACTCATACAACTCAATAACCAAAAAGCAAATGATCTAGTTTAAAGGTGGGCAAAGGACCTGAATAGACATTTTTCCAAAGAAGATGTTCAGATGGCCAAAAGGCATATAAAAACGTGCTCAGCATCACTAATGATCAGGGAAATTAAATCAAAACCACAATGATATCACCTCACACCTATTAGGATGGCTATTATAAAAAAGACAAGAGATAACAGATGTTGATGAGGATGTGGAGAAAAGGGAACACTTATGCATTCTTATTGGACCTGTAAATTGGTACTAGCATTATGGAAAACAGTATGGTGGTAACTCAAAAAACTTCCATATGACCCAGCTATCCCACTTTTGGGTGTATATCCAAAGAAAATGAAATCTGTATCTCAAAAATATATCTACTCACCCATGTTCATTGCAGTATTATTCCCAATAACCAAGATATGAAAACAACCTAAATTTCCTCTGAAAGATAAATGGATAAAGAAAAATGTGGTGTGTATATATATATATACACAGTGAAATAGTATTCATCCATGAGAAGGAAGAAAACCTTGCCATTTTTGACAAAATGGATGCACCTTGAGGGAATTATGCTAAGTGAGATAATTTAATAAAAGAAAGACAAATACTGTGTGCTACCACTTATATGTGACTCTTAACAGAAAAACTAATTTTATAGAAATAGAGAATAAAGTGGTGGTTGCCAGTGGCTGTGGGGGAGGGAGAAATAGAGTGATGTCGGTCAAAGAGTACAAACTTTCAGTTATAAGAATTTCTAAGGGCCTAGAATACAGCATGGTGACTGTAGTTAGTAACATGATACTGTAAACATGAAAGTTGCTGATAGTAGATCTTATGCATTCTCACCACACAAAAAAAGAGAATGTGAGATGATGAATTTGCTAATTATCTTGATTTTGGTTATCATTCCACAATGTATATGTATATCAAATTATCACATGATATACTTCAAATATATCCAATTACATTTGTCAATTATTCCTCAGTAATTTGGGGGGAAATTTCCCCTGATGGCTGTAAATATTGATTACCCTGTTGTTTACAGACAGAATTTCTTTTCTGTTTTAACATTGTATTTTAAAATCTCTCTATGTTGATTTATGTAAATCTAGTTTGCTCTTCTGTCCTTTACATGTACCATATTTTATTTACTCACTCTCCTACGAATTGACTGTTTAGTTTTTTCCAAGTCTTTGCCATTATACACAATACTGCAGCAAAAATGACTATATTTGAACACATGCAAGATATTTCCTGGAGCATATATCCAGGAGTGGAGTTGTTAGATGAGATATCCATATTTGTTTTCACTAAGGACTGCCAAATTATTTTCCAAGATGGATGTATTAATTACACTGCACAAGTGCTGCATGAGGGTTCCCATTTTTCCCATCTTCATCAGTGCTTATATTACTTGATTCATATTTTTGACAGTCCAGGGGACATAAAATTTTATCAAATTATTTTTAAGTTGTGTTTCTCTGATTAACAATGATATCTAATATCTCTTCATGTTTATTTGACTTTAGGGGCTTCCTTTTATGTAAATTGTCTATTCATATTATTTGTCCAATCCTGAGAAGCCAGGATTTTTCTTGCTAGTTTATAGGAATTGGACTGTGGTTTCCTTCTTCAATTTGATCTTGTTTGTTTTCTTTCAGGGACCTCATAGATTCTGATCCACTGAGAAGTTTTCTTCTTTTTTTTCAGTGTAGTTATGAATGGATAGATTGGATAAAGAGTGTCTACATTAAGAAAGCTTATAGCAAAATGTAAGACATACATTTGAACACCTGAAAGACACATTAAGCTTTTGAAGAAAAGATAGTTGAATAATGCTATATTGAGGAACTAAATACAAAGAAGAGGTTAGGATTAATTAGAACAATTGATAGAAGAGGCAAGTTTAAACTTACCAAGATTCTAATCTTGGCTCTGCTTCTCACTTTACTATAAGTTGTATTTTTTCTTTTTTTTTAAAGCCACTTTATTGAGGTATGTTTGACATACAAAAAGCTGTACATATTTAGTATATACAACTTGATAAGTTTGGAGATAATAATACATCTGTGAAACCATCACAACAATCTATGGCATAAACATATCTTTCAGCCCCCAAAGTTTGAACAAGTTCCTTAATCTTTCTGAGTCTCTAAGCCTCTTCTACAAAGTGTACTTCTTAAGATTAACGTAATAAGGAGTCTGTGGGGGGAGAGAGGAGAAGAAGGCAGAAGAGTAAGATGCGGAGATCACCTTCCTCCCCACAGATACATTAGAAATACATCTACACGTGGAACTGCTCCTACAGAACACCTACTGAATGCTGGCAGAAGACGTCAGACCTCCCAAAAGGCAAGAAACTCCCCACGTATCTGAGTAGGGCAAAAGAAAAAAAGAAATAACAGAGACAAAAGAATAGGGACGGGACCTGCGCCAGTGGGAGGGAGCTGTGAAGTAGGAAAGGTTTCCACACACTAGGAAGCCCCTTCGCAGGCGGAGACTGCGGGTGGCAGAGGGGGGAAGCTTCGGAGCCACAGAGGAGAGCGCAGCAACAGAGGGGCGGAGGGCAAAGCGGAGAGATTCCCGCACAGAGGATCGGTGCCGACCAACACTTACCAGCCCGAGAGGCTTGTCTGCTCACCTGCCGGGGCGGGCGGGGAATGAGAGCTGAGGCTCGGGCTTCGGTCGGATTGCAGGGAGAGGGCTGGAGTTGGTGGCATGAACACAGCCTGAAGGGGTTAGTGCACCACAGCTAGCCGGGAGGGAGTCCAGGAAAAGGTCTGGAGCTGCGGAACAGGGAAGAGACTTTTTCTTGTCTCTTTGTTTCCTGGTGCGCGAGGAGAGGGGATTCAGAGCGCCGCCTAAATGAGCTCCAGAGACAGGCGTGAGCCGTGGCTATCAGCTCGGACCACAGAGATGGGCATGAGATGCTAAAACTGCTGCTGCCGCCACCAAGAAGCCTGTGTGCAAGCACAGGCCACTATCCACACCACCCCTCCTGGGAGCCTATGCAGCCCGCCACTGCCAGGGTCCCATGATCCAGGGACAACTTCCCCAGGAGAAAGCGCGGCACGCCTCAGGCTACTGCAACATCACGCCGGCCTCTGCAACTGCAGGCTCGCCCCGCATCCATACCCCTCCCTCCACCTGGCCTGAGTGAGCCAGAGCCCCCGAAGCAGCTGCTCCTTTAACCCTCTCCTGTCTGGGCCGGAACAGATGCCCTCAGGCGACCTACAGTCAGAGGCGGGTCCAAATCCAAAGCTGAACCCCGGGAGCTGTGCAAACAAAGAAGAGAAAGGGAAATTTCTCCAAGCAGCCTCAGAAGCAGCAGATTAAAGCTCCACAAACAACTTGATGTACCTGCATCTGTGGAATACCTGAATAGAAAATGAATCATCCCAAATTGAGGAGGTGGAATTTGGGAGCAAGATATATTATTTTTTCCACTTTTCCCCTTTTTGTGAGTGTGAATGTGTATGCTTCTGTGTGAGATCTTGTCTGTATAGCTTTACTTTTGCCATTTGTCCTAGGGTTCTGTCCGTCTCTTTTTTTTTTTACTTAAAAAATTTTTCTCCCGTAATAATTTTTTTATGTTTTATTTTAATAACTATTTTATTTTATCTTTATTTTATTTTATCCTCTTTCTTTCTTGCTTGCTATTTTTTCTCCCTTTTATTCTGAGCCATGTGGATGAAAGGCTCTTGGTGCTCCAGCCAGGTATCAGGGCTGTGCCTCTGAGGTGGGAGAGCCAACTTCAGGACACTGGTCCACAAGAGACCTCCCAGCTCCACGTAATATCTAATGGCGAAAATCTCCAGGAGACCTCCATCTCAACACCAAGACCCAGCTTCACTCAACGACTAGCCAGCTACAGTGCTGGACACCCTATGCCAAACAGCTAGCAAGACAGGAACACAGCCCCATCCATTAGCAGAGAGGCTGCCTAAAATCATAATAAGGCCACAGAAAACCCAAAACACACCACCAGACGTGGACCTGCCCACCAGAAAGACAAGATTAAGCCTCATCCACCAGAACACAGGCACTACTACCCTCCACCAGGAAGCCTACACAACCCACTGAACCAACCTTAGCCACTGGGGACAGATACCGAAAAAAACGGGAAGTATGAACCTGCAGCCTGCGAAAAGGAGACCCCAAACACAGTAAGATAAGCAAAATGAGAAGACAGAAAAACACACAGCAGATGAGGGAGCAAGGTAAAAACACACCAGACCTAACAAATGAAGAGGAAATAGGCAGTCTACCTGAAAAAGAATTCAGAATAATGATAGTAAAGATGATCCAAAATCTTGAAAATAGAATAGCCAAAATGCAAGAAACATTTAACAAGGATGTAGAAGAACTAAAGAGGAGCTAAGGAACGATGAACAAAACAATAAATGAAATTAAAAATACTCAAGAAGAGATGAATAGCAGAATAACTGAGGCAGAAGAACGGAAAAGTGACCTGGAAGATAAAATAGTGGAAATAACTACTGCATAGCAGAATAAAGCAAAAAGAATGAAAAGAACTGAGGACAGTCTCAGAGACCTCTGAGACAACATTAAACGCACCAACATTCGAATTATAGTGGTCCCAGAAGAAGAAGAGAAAAAGAAAGGGACTGAGAAAATATTTGAAGAGATTAGAGTTGAAAACTTCCCTAATATGGGAAAGGAAATAGTTAATCAAGTCCAGGAAGCACAGAGAGTCCCATACAGGATAAACCCAAAGAGAAACACGCCAAGACACATACTAATTAAACTATCAAAAATTAAATATAAAGAAAACATATTAAAAGCAGCAAGGGAAAAACAGCAAATAACACACAAGGGAATCCCCATAAGGTAAACAGCTGATCTTTCAGCAGAAAGTCTGCAAGCCACAAGGGAGTGGCAGGACATTTTTAAAGTGATGAAGGAGAAAAACCTACAACCAAGACTACTCTACCCAGCAAGGATCTCATTCAGATTTGATGGAGAAATTAAACTCTTTACAGACAAGCAAAAGCTGAGAGAGTTCAGCACCACTAAACCAGCTTTACAACAAATGCTAAAGGATCTTCTCTAGGCAAGAAACACAAGAGAAGGAAAACACCTACAATAACAAACCCAAAACATTTAAGGAAATGGGAATAGGAACATACATATCGATAATTACCTTAAATGTAAATGGATTAAATGCTCCCACCAAAAGACACAGGCTGGCTGAATGGATACAAAAACAAGACCCGTATATATTCTGTCTACAAGAGACCCACTTCAGACCTAGGGACACATACAGACTGAAAGTGAGGGGATGGAAAAAGATATTCCATGCAAATGGAAATCAAAAGAAATCTGGAGTAGCAATTCTCATATCAGACAAAATAGACTTTAAAATAAACACTATTACAGGAGACAAAGAAGGACACTATATAATGATCAAGGGATCGATCCAAGAAGAAGATATAACAATTGTAAATATTTATGCACTGAACATAGGAGCACCTCAATACATAAGGCAAATACTAACATCCATAAAAGGGGAAATCAACAGTAACACAATCATAGTACGGGACTTTAACACCCCACTTTCACCAATGGACAGATCATCCAAAATGAAAATAATAAAGAAACACAAGCTTTACATGATATATTAAACAAGACGAACTTAATTGATATTTACAGGACATTCCACCCAAAAACAACAGAATACACATTTTTCTCAAGTGCTCATGGAACATTCTCCAGGATAGATCATATCTTGGGTCACAAATCAAGCCTTGTTAAATTTAATATAATTGTAATTGTATCAAGTATCTTTTCCGACCACAGCGATATGAGACTAGATATCAATTACAGGAAAAGATCTGTAAAAAATGCAAACACATGGACGCTAAACAATACACTACTTAATAATGAAGTGATCACTGAAGAAATCAAAGGGGAAATCAAAAAATACCTAGAAACATATGACAATGGAGACACGACGACCCAAAACCTATGAAATACAGCAAAAGCAGTTCTAAGTGGGAAGTTTATAGCAATACAAGCCTACCTCAAGAAACATGAAGCATCTCAAATAAACAACCTAACCTTGCACCTAAAGCAATTAGAGAAAGAAGAACAAAAATCCCCAAAGTTAGCAGAAGGAAAGAAATCATAAAGATCACATCAGAAATAAATGAAAAAGAAAGAAGGAAACAATAGCAAAGATCAATAAAACTAAAACCTGGTTCTTTGAGAAGATAAACAAAATTGATAAACCATTAGCCAGACTCATCAAGAAAAAAAGGGAGAAGACTCAAATCAATAGAATTAGAAATGAAAAAGGAGAAGTAACAACTGACACGGCAGAAATACAAACGATCATGAGAGATTACTACAAGCAACTCTATGCCAATAAAATGGACAACCTGGAAGAAATGGACAAATTCTTAGAAATGCACAACCTGCCGAGACTGAACCAGGAAGAAATAGAAAATATGAACAGACCAATCACAAGCACTGAAATTGAAACTGTGATTAAAAATCTTCCAACAAATAAAAGCCCAGGACCAGATGGCTCACAGGCAAATTCTATCAAACATTTAGAGAAGAGCTAACACTTATCCTTCTCAAACTCTTCCAAAATATTGCAGAGGGAGGAACACTCCCAAACTCATTCTACAAGGCCACCATCACCCTGATACCAAAACCAGAAAAAGATGTCACAAAGAAAGAAAACTACAGGCCAATATCACTGATGAACATAGATGCAAAAAATCCTCAACAAAATACTAGCAAACAGAATCCAACAGCACATTAAAAGGATCATACACCATGATCAAGTGGGGTTTATTCCAGGAATGCAAGGATTCTTCAATATACACAAATCAATCAACGTGATACACCATATTAAAAAATTGAAGGAGAAAAACCATATGATCATATCAATAGATGCAGAGAAAGCTTTTGACAAAATTCAACACCCATTTATGAGAAAAGACCTGCAGAAAGTAAGCATAGAAGGAACTTTGCTCAACATAACAAAGGCCATATATGACAAACCCACAGACAACATCATCCTCAATGGTGAAAAACTGAAACCATTTCCACTAAGATCAGGAAGAAGACAAGGTTGCCCACTCTCACCACTCTTATTCTGCATAGTTTTGGATGTTTTAGCCACAGCAATCAGAGAAGAAAAAGAAATAAAAGGAATCCAAATCGGAAAAGAAGAATAAAGCTGTCACTGTTTGCAGATGACATGATACTATACGTACAGAATCCTAAAGATGCTACCAGAAAACTACTAGAGCTAATCAATGAATTTGGTAATGTAGCAGGATACAAAATTTATGCACAGAAATCTCTTGCTTTCCTATACACTAATCATGAAAAATCTGAAAGTGAAATTAAGATAACACTCCCATTTACCATTGTAACAAAAAGAATAAAATATCTAGGAATAAACCTACCTAAGGAGACAAAAGACCTGTATGCAGAAAATTATAAGACACTGATGAAAGAAATTAAAAATGATACACATAAACGGAGAGATATACCATGTTCTTGGATTGGAAGGATCAACATTGTGAAAATGACTCTACTACCCAGAGCAATCTACAGATTCAATGCAATCCCTATCAAGCTACCACTGGCATTTTTCACAGAACTAGAACAAAAAATTTCACAATTTGTATGGAAACACAAAAGACCCCGAATAGCCAAAGCAATCTTGAGAACGAAAAATGGAGCTGGAGGAATCAGGCTCCCTGACCTCAGACTATACTACAAAGCTACAGTAGTCAAGACAGTATGGTACTCGCACAAAAACAGAAACATAGATCAATGGAACAGGATAGAAAGCCCAGAGATAAACCCATCCACATATGGTCACCTTATCTTTGATAAAGGAGGCAAGCATATACAGTGGAGAAAAGACAGCCTCTTCAATAAGTGGTGCTGGGAAAACTGGACAGGCATATGTAAAAGTATGAAATTAGAACACTCCCTAACACCATACACAAAAATAAACTCAAAATGTATTAAAGACCTAAATGTAAGGCCAGACACTATCAAACTCTTAGAGGAAAACATTGGCAGAACACTCTATGACATAAATCACAGCAAGATCCTTTTTGACTCAGCTCCTAGAGAAATGGAAATAAAAAAAAAATAAACAAATGGGACCTAATGAAACTTAAAAGCTTTTGCACAGCAAAGGAGACCATAAACAAGATGAAAAGACAACACTCAGACTGGGAGAAAATATTTGCAAATGAAGCAACTGACAGAGGATTAATCTCCAAAATTTACAAGCAGCTCATGCAGCTCAATAACAAAAAAAACAAACAACCCAATCCAAAACTGGACAGAAGACCTAAATAGACATTTCTCCAAAGAAGATATACAGATTGCCAACAAACACATGAAAGAATGCTCAACATCATTAATCATTAGAGAAATGCAAATCAAAACTACAATGAGATATCATCTCACACCGGTCAGAATGGCCATCATCAAAATATCTAGAAACAGTATATGTTGGAGAGGGTGAGGAGAAAAGGGAACACTCTTGCACTATTGGTGGGAATGTAAACTGATACAGCCTCTATGGAGAACAGTATGGAGGTTCCTTAAAATACTAAAAATAGAACTACCATATGACCCAGCAATCCCACTACTGGGCATATACCCTGAGAAAACCATAATTCAAAAAGAGTCATGTACCAAAATGTTCATTGCAGCTCTATTTACAATAGCCAGGGCTTGGAAGCAACCTAAGTGTCCATCATCGGATGAATGGATAAAGAAGATGTGGCACATATATACAATGAAATATTAGCCATAAAAGAAGCGAAATGGAGTTATTTGTAGTGAGGTGGATGGAGTTAGATTGTGTCATACAGAGTGAAGTAAGTCAGAAAGAGAAAAACAAATACAATATTGCTAACACATATATATGGAATCCAGGGGGGGAAAAAAGGTCATGAAGGACCTAGTGGCAAGACGGGAATAAAGACACAGACCTACTAGAGAATGGACTTGAGGATATGGTGTGGGGAAGGGTAAGATGTGACAAAGTGAGAGAGTGGTGTGGACATAGATACACTACCAAAGGTAAAATAGGTAGCCAGTGGGAAGCAACCACATAGCACAGGGAGATCGGCTCTGTGCTTTGTGACCACCTAGAGGGGTGGGATAGGGAGGGTCGGTGGGAGAGGGATGCAAGAGGGAAGAGATATGGGAACATACATATATGTATAACTGATTCACTTTGTTATAAAGCAGGAACTAATACACCATTGTAAAGCAATTATACTCCAATAAAGATATTAAAAAAAAGGAGCCTGTGGGGATTATATGAGATAATATAAGTAAATCCTCTCCCTTAGTATCTGGCACATAGTAGGCACCCCAAAATTTTTACTTAACCCCTTTCCCACTCATTTAATTTTATGTAATCCTTTTGAAGCATCTAGGCTCCAGTATTTGGTTGTAACATGGCTTTTGTAAAGTAGGTGTATGCCTTTTAAATTAAACATAAATTGATTTATGTCTTTCCTTACTTTATTATTTTAGAGAGCTCTTTCTTTCAATTTTGTTTTATTTTTCGTTGGAAGTATCCTTCTGATACTTTAGCTCTGTTTCTCTACCCTCCCTTTTAAAGTAGAAATTGTTTTAAAACACTGGTGTATAGTGTAAGAAATCCCACTTACTAGAAATCTTTCATGAATCCTGTTGTGACAGACTTATTTTGTTATTTCTCCTTAATTCATCTTATTTTAAGCTTGTGTTTTGTAAAACAAGACATAGCTGTAGTGAGGATTATTAATGACACTCTGTAGCCAAGTTAAGATTGCTTGAGATTAATAAGTCATTTATAACTATATAATTAATGAATGCCTAGTTGGATGTCTGAGTGAATAAAGTGTAAGTCATGAGTAATTAAAATTAGAATGGTATGGAATGTGATGCCAATCATTTCTTTGTGGCTGAAGATAAGTTTTTAACTTTCATCATGTTTATCTGGCATTCTGGCATATCTGGCATATCTTCCATCACTCTGTAAACAGTATACAACTTTTATCACACTCTAGATAATATTTTGCCTAGGTGGTAGTAGACTTGGCATATCATATGCAAGAAAGAATTAATTACTTTGTTCCAACACCTCATTGCCAGATTAAAATAATATCAGTTACCAAAATTGATCTAGTGACTCTTATTTTCCAACCCTGAAAGAAATTAAGGATAAATAAAGAAAAAAAAATCCTTGCCGTTATGTTAATCAAGGTTCCTTTTTAGTACATCTAAAATCTTTCTTTAATTAATCCTTGAGCCAATGCCATGACATCTTCTCTTGGTGTACTTGGATTTGGGAGTGGGGCCTTCTCTTCCTGATGCCTTGATTTCACTGTGGACCCAGAGATGTCCGTTCTATAACATACCTCTTCCGAATTTTCTGATAATCTTTCAAAAAAATGAAAATTGGCTCCTTTTTCTAGAAAAGGTTAGCAACCCTTTTCTACATTATTAGAATATTAGTATTCGTGTATACTATTTTCAATATAAAAATATATTTTATTTTTATCTTAATCAGAACAGTCAAAATTCCACAGAAGAATTCTATGGTTAGCATCCTGTTCTACTTGCACCACTTCAATTTTAAATCCTTGCTGTGAAAACAAGGTTAATGTAAATCCAAGACACTTAGATGTAACTTAACTATACAAATTGATTTAGTGATTTGTGCCATTTAGTAATCTGAAGGAAAGTAAATGGCTAAATCTCTTTCCACACCTGGCATTCTATAGGAATCATATGGGCCAACAGTATTCTTTGATAGAGGATCAGACCATCTGGGTGTGATCATTTATCCAAGTGTCTGCTTATTTTACTAAGTTTTGTCTCACTGCATGTGTGTGGTTTTAGGTTGTTCATTTACTATCAAATACAAATAAATTTATTTCTTCCTATCATTTCCACACAGTCCAATACAACACGGATACATTGCACCCTGTTGTTGGTTGACTCACAGTCATAGAAAAGTTTTTCCCAGCAAGAGTAATCCTCAACTTTGCAGAAAATATTATTGAGGATCTTGTTCCTACATCCGTGCAGAGGCTTTTATTTTCATTTTTTTCCTCTTGATTGTTTAGTTAAACTTAAGTTTCTTTTACTCTCTTTGTTTAAAGAAGGCTGTATAGTGGACTCTCTATTCTTTGCCTGGGTTTTTAGATTAATAATCAGTCTTTTCCACTTTATATGGTTCTTAATTATTGCCTTTACTTTTTTTTTTTAATTATTAGCACCTTTAATTATTATTTATTTATTTATTTATTTGGCCGTGTTGGGTCTTCGTTTCTGTGCGAGGGCTTCCTCCAGTTGCGGCAAGTGGGGGCCATTCTTCATTGCGGTGCGTGGGCCCCCCACTATCACGGCCTCTCTTGCTGCGGAACACAGGCTCCAGACGCGCAGGCTCAGTAGTTGTGGCTCACGGGCCTAGTTGCACCGCGGCATGTGGGATCCTCCCAGACCAGGGCTCGAACCGGTGTCCCCTGCATTAGCAGGCAGATTCTCAACCACTGCGCCACCAGGGGAGCCCCTGCCTTTACTTTTAAAGTACCTATTAAAAATGTGGAATAATCAAAAATACCAATCATTTATGCTTTCATTTTTTACTTTTTTAGGTGTTTCCTTTTAGATGTTTTTCTCATTTCGTGTACAACTTGGATGCTACTAAATTTCTTTTCAACAGAGTCTTTACTGTTGGTAGATGGTAATGTTTAGATATTTTTATTAAAATATATTTGATATGTAACATTGTGCCAACTTAAGGTGTACATGTTAATTTGATACATTTATATATTGTAACATGATTGTGATTGTAGTGATAATTAGTAAGTCTACCACATCATATAATTATCTTTTCTTTTTAGTAGTTGGAATCAAGTTCTAGTCTCTTAGCAAATTTGATGATTATAATATGGTATTGCTGTCTATATTCTCTCTACTGTACATTAGATCTCTAGAACTTATTTACTATTCATTGTAATTTGTACCCTTAAACATCATCTGTCTATACCCCACACCATCCCGTAGTAACCACCATTTTACTTTCTATTTTTACAAGTTTGGCTTTTAGATTCCACATATAAGTGATATCACACAGTGCTTGTCTTCTCTATCTGACTTATCTCATTTAGCCTAATATGCTCAAAATCCATCCACGTTGTCGCAATGGCAAGGTATCTTTTCTCATGGCTGAATAATGTTCAACTGTGTATATATGCCACATCTTCTTTATCAATTCATTCATTGATGGGCACTTAAGTTGTTTCCATATCTTCAATATTGTGAATAATACTACAATAAACATGGGAGTCCATATATCTTTTTGATATCCTATTTGTATTACCTGTAGGCATATACCTAGAAGAGGAATTGCTGGATTATATCATAGATCTATTTTTAACTTTTGAGAAATCTCCATATTGTTTCCATAGTGGCTGAACCAATTTACACTCCCATCAACAGTGCACAGGGTTCCCTTTTCTCCACATTCTCATGAACGCTTGTTATCTCATGTTCTTGATGATAGCCATTCTAACAGTTATGAGGTAATAATATCTCATTGTAGTTTAAATTTTACTTTCAATTAATTCCAATCCTAAATGAATGAGTGAATGAATCTCTCTTTACTCTCATTATACGTATCTGGATAATGCCAATAAATACACTGGAAAACTCGCTTTGTGATCATTAGTGTCTAGAATAAACACATTTGCCTCTGTGGAGAACAATGATAGAATTACTGAAGCTGGAAAATAATAACGTTGAATTTCACATATCATGTGTATCTTAGGAAAATCAGGCAGCTTAGCTACTCATACAATCAGTTATAAACTGGAAGAAGCAGAGGAGTTATACTATTTTCTTTTATTTAGATTTAATTTCTTAAATTATATAAAAGGCTAAACTTTCTTACCTTGCCAGGTTTTAATCCAAGTAATTAGATGTTAATATTTTTAAAACAAAATAAACAAAACATCGTGCTACCAGTACTGAAGAGTGTTTCTTCTGCTTTACTTCATTTTAGCCAAATATAGAAAAATGGCAGATTTCATGAAGGTTTGGAATTGAGATATTTTTGAGAGTCTTGATTTAGTCTGCATGCAATGAGGTTGTATTTAATTTACTATAATGAAAATAGCCAACATTTCTGTAGCTCTTACTGTGAGCCAGACACTGTTCTAAGCACTTCATATGTATAAGCTAATTTAATTCTCACAACAACCCTATGATGCAAGTTCTATTATTATCCCCTTTTTGCAGATGAAGAAACCAAAGCAGAGAAAACTTAAGGGACTGCTTCAAGGTCAAACAGCAAGAAACCAGTAGACCTGAATAGGGAATTCTGCCAGGCCGCTTCTTGAATCAGCACTTGTATTGATTATAGTTTGTCATATCATCATATAGCCTCCCAATTTAATACTAGTCAATTTTTTTTAAATTGGCCATTGACATAGTTCTAATTAGAGATAGTACTAAGCTTTATTGTTTTTTCTCTCATTATTATACAGTGATTTTTATATGTAACAAAATGCCTGTAGAATTAGTTATATGTGTTTTGGAGGAGAGCTGAGAAAAGTATTGTGGATATGTTAGTTATATAACTTTACATGGTAAGTTTCCTCAAGAATAATAATAAAAAAAAATGTAGTGGGAAATAATATTATTTCATTAGACCTTGAAACTACATGAGAAAACACATTTAAGTAGCATCTGAAAGATATTTGCTTTGCCCTTAACTTGTTCTCTTTTTTGATTATATAAGAAACCAGGTATATACATAGAGCAGCAATAAATTAGTAAATTGATTAAGAAATTAGAGTTTTTAAGGGAAGAAACTAAAGTATTTATTGTAACCAATTTGTCTCCAACATGAATATAAAATTATTTTCTTCTTCTTTTGTTAGTTATATAATTGATGTCATCTCTTTTGATAGAGGTTAGTATGTTATACTAGAAAGAATATAAGGTTGAAATTCAGAGACTGGGCTCAATTTATAACTGTGCCACTTATTAACTATTTTACCTTGAACAAGTTAGAAAATTACCTGAATCTCGAATTTATCATCTATAAAATTAATAAAATACTATGTACTTTACAATTATTTGTAGGCAGTAAAT
This sequence comes from Eschrichtius robustus, assembly GCF_028021215.1. Lineage (NCBI taxonomy): Eukaryota > Metazoa > Chordata > Mammalia > Artiodactyla > Eschrichtiidae > Eschrichtius > Eschrichtius robustus. The sequence goes on from NC_090845.1 coordinate 56,385,587, forward strand.
GAGATTAGTAATGTAAAGCCCCATAACAATACTTGCTATATAATAAACATTCAATAAATATTATTTTCTCCCTCTACGTTTCATCATTTTCCTTTATAAAACTGATTTCAAATACTTAAAATAGAGCATATAAAATAAAATTCATAACATTAGTGAACATTTTCAAAAGATGATTCTGTAAGAGGTTGAGTTAATTGGCCAAGTATGTAGATTTTTAGTGGTCTCACTTAATCTAAGACGATGTTTCCCAGAGTGTGATATACATCCATTCCACCCAAGATGATTTGAGGTGGCTAGATGGATATTTTTAATTTTAATAGTTATGTGTTTAATATTTATTAGAAAAAAATTACCTACCATAATTTCTACTATCAAACCCATAATTTCATTAAAGTATTGCTTTAAGAAAAAGCTAAGTAAAAATGTGAGTCATTTTAAAGAAAAGTAAATTATAATACAGTTAGTTACCAGATATATCAAAACTTGTGAAGATGGTTTGAAATAACATGTAGAAATCATTCATCTAAAGGAAAAAGTGCCCAAAGGTACAGATAGTTAGCATATGTCTTAGGTTTGATACCCTAAATATAATTTATTATACCCCAACTTTTTGCTCTCTTGGTCAAGTCTTTGAAGAGTTCATGTAGCCTTAGTAAATTTTGTGGAATTTGTTTCTGCTGCCATTCTCTTTTATTATAGGCTTTTTAAAGGCCTTTTAGAATCATATTAATTCTGTGGTTGGAAGTGCATTTATTTGAAAGGAAGGGCCATCCCATTATCTCTTTTCCAAATATAACCTAATAATATAATCAACAAGTTACTTAATTGTTCTGAAACCCAGGGTTTTCTGATAACTGAGAGGCCATCTCAGTTTCTGAGTCATTCATTTGTCCACATTTACACAGAGTTAGCACCTATATTAATGGACTAAGCTGAGGGGGAAATTCCTTTTAACAGCAACCATCTGAAAGGAATGTAATATTGTAATATTGTCTTCTGAGGACATGTTCCAGTATAAATAGGCAACCTCTGGCAGCAGCAGCCCCTGGAAGACTTAGTTCTGACTCAGTGATTCTCTAGTTGTTGACCCTATAGTGTTTGAAATTTGATTATTTTAGTCAATTTGAGTGATGTTGGGGTAACTACTTGATGGTTTATTAATAACAGGGATAAAAATTATTATTATCTCCCTGCTATAAAAATAGTGGGAAGCAGCTGCATAGCACAGGGAGATCAGCTCGGTGCTTTATGACCACCTAGAAGGGTAGGATATGGAGGGTGGGAGGGAGATGCAAGAGGGAGGAGATATGCGGATATATCTATACATATAGATGATTCACTTAGTGATACAGCAGAAACTAACACAACATTGTAAAGCAATTATACTCCAATAAAGATGATATATATATATATATATCTCCATACCACTACCGTGACAGGCAGAGAATGGACGAAGGGGGAAACTTGCTAGTTTGGGTGGTATTTTTTACATTATATTTTCTAATCCTCACAACAACACTGTAAGATAAATATTGGTTGTCTTTTTAGAGTTGAAGATGCACAAGTTGAAATAACTTGTGCAAGGTCACAATGCTAGTTAAGTAGGATCATTTCCCTCATTAGGGAGTCTATTATACTTATTAATTACATACATTATTTTTATTCAGTTAGCATACTTAATAAAATAAGAAATAAGGAACACAATTAAACATGGTCCACATATTTGATGAAGTATTGCATAGTGGTTAAGAGTACCATTTTTGAATGGTAAGCTGTGTGACTTTGGGCAAGTTTGTTAACTTTGCTAAGCTTTTATTCTCTCATATTTAGAATGGGTATAATACTCTTTCTCATAATAATTTTGTGAACCTAAAAATAAATGAAATATGTATGAGGCTTTTGTACAGTGTTTGGCAGATAATAATCACTTTATAAATGGAGGTATTATTAGCAATTATTGCTAAACAATTCATAGATTAACAGAGGCAACAGACACCTATATAAGACACTGTGATTAAAGTTGTGATTGGGAAGTATTTTAAAACTGCTTTGGGATCACAGAAGGATGGTTAACTGTACCTCATAAGGATAGTGAAAGTCTCATTGAGAAAGTACATGTTAGCTGGAATTTAAAGGATGAATAGGCACCAAAAGGCATTCTAGGTAGAACATACATCATGAGAAAAGGTCTTAAGTTTTTAAAATGCATGGCTAAACCAGGTATGCTTGCAGAAATGCACCAAGAAACTGGAGGTCTCTGTAAAGTCAGAGGATATTCGTAGTGAGAGATAGGATGTTATGGTCTAAAAGAAGAATAAATAGATATTAATATCAGGATATTAGGATTTTTAATATGTAGCCAAACTGAGTAACAGCAAATTCTGGTATAAACACCAAAATGTGGGTATTTGAAATGTAGTGGAAATTAACACAAGGACACAATTTCCATTCACAATCAATTTTCAAGTTAAAATTTTATTTTGGTAACTTTGAACTTGCATTTCTATTTTTATTGTAGTATAGTTGACTTACAATATTATATTAGTTTCAAGTGTACAACATAGTATTTGTTATATGTATAGAATATACTCCATTTAAAGTTATTATAAAATGTTGACTATATTCCCTATACTGTGCATTACATCCTTATAAGCCATTTATTGTATACCTAGTAATTTGTACCTCTTAATCCCCTTCACCCAATTTGCCCCTCCCCCAACACATCTCCTCTCTGGTAATGACTAGTTTGGTCTCTGAATCTGTGAGTCTGTTTGTGGTTTATTATATTCTTTCATTCATTGCATTTTTTACATTCCACATATAATTGAAAACATAAAGTATTTGTGTATCTCTGTCAGACTTGTTTCACTAAGCATAATACCCTCCATGTCCATTCATATTGTAGAAACCTCCATACAGTTTTCCATAGTGGTTTTACCAATTTACATTCCCATTAGCAGGGCACAAGGGGTCCCTTTTCTCCATATCCTCACCAACACTTGTAAATTGTGGACATTTTAATGATAGCAACCGTAATGTGTGAGGTGATCTCTTATTGTGGTATTGATTTGCATTTCTCTGATAATTAGTTATTTGAGCATCTTTTCATGTGTCTGTTGGTCATCTGTACGTCTTCTTTGGAAAAAAATACTTATCCAGGTCCTCAGCACATTTTTTAATTTGGTTGTTTGTTTTTTTTAAATATTGAGCTATATGAGTTCTTTATATATTTTGGATATTAACTCCTTATTGGAAATATCGCTTGCAAATATCATCTCCCATTCAATAGGTTGTCTTTTTGTTTTGTTGGTGTTTGCCTTCACTGTGCAAAAGCTGTTGAGTTTGATTGGGTCCTATTTGTCTATTTTTTCTTTTGATTCTCTTGTCTGAGGAGACAGGTCCAACAAATTGCTAAGATCTATGTCAAAGAGAGTACTGCCTATGCTTTCATCTATGAGTTGTATGGTTTCCAGTCTTATTTAGGTCTCTGATCCATTTTGAGTTTATTTTTGTATTTGGTGTAAGAAAATGTTCTAATTTCATTCTTTTACATGTAGTTGTTCAGTTTTTGCAGCATCACTTATTGAAGAGACTGTTTTTTCTACATTGTATATTTTTGCCTCCTTTGTCATAGATTAATTGACCATATGTGTGTTGGTTTATTTCTGGGCTCTCTATTCTGTTGCATTAATCTATGTGTCTGTTTTTGCACCAATACCATACTGTTTATATTAATGTAGCTTTGTAATGTATTCTGAAGTCTGGGAGCATGACACCTCCAGCTTTGTTTTTTGTTTTTGTTTTTTCTCAAGACTGCTTTTATTGTTCAGGGTCTTTTCTTGTTCCATAAAAATTTTTTGTACTTCTGTGAAAAATGTCCTGGGTATTTTGATAAGGATTGCAATAATTCTGTAGATTGCTTTGAGTAGCAAGGACATTTTAACAATATTAATTCTTCCAGTCCAGGATTATGGAATGTATTTTCATTTGTTTATGTCATCCTCAATTTCCTTCATCAATGTCTTATACTTAACAGATATTGGTCTTTCATCTCCTTGGTTAAATTTATTCCTAGGTATTTTATTATTTTTGAATCAATTGTAAATGGGATTCGTTTCCTAATTTTTCTTTCTGATAGCTTATTATTAGTGTATAGTAATGCAACAACTTTCTGTATATTAATCTTGTATCCTGCAACTTTAATAAATTAATTTCTTAGTTGTAATTTTTTTTTAGTGGAATCCTTAGGGTTTCTATACATAGTGTCATGTCACTTTCAAATAGTGACAGTCTTACTTCTTCCCTTCCAATTTAGATGCCTTTTATTTATTTTTCTTGTCTGATTGCTATAGCTTCCAATACTATGTTAAGTAGAAGTGGCAAAAGTGGGCCTTTTTGTCTTTTTCTTGGTCTTAGAGGAAAAGCTTTCAGTTTTTGACCACTGAGCATGATGTTAGCTGTGGGTTTGTCATAAATGGCCTTTATTATGTTGAGGTATGTTTCACACTCTATCAACTTTGTTGAGAGCTTTTATCAAGAATGTATATTGAATTTTGTCAAATGCTTTTTCTGCATGTATAGAGATGATCAAGTGATTTTTATCCTTCGTTTTGTTAATATGTTGTATCAAGTTGCTTGATTTGTTGATATTGAACCATGCCTGCATCCATGGAATAAATTCCACTTGATTATGATGTATGATCCTTTTATGTATTGTTAAATTCATTTTCCTAATATTTTGTTGAGGATTTTTGAATCATTTTTCATCAGAGATTTGGCCTGTAATTTCCTACTTTTTAGTGTCTTTTTCTGTGTTTTGGTACCAAGGTAATGCTGGTCTTCTACAAAGAGTGTAGAAATGTTCCTGCCTCTCCAATTTTTTAGATAGTTTTAGAAGTACTGGTGTTAATTCACCTATAAATGTTTGGTAGAATTCATCATTGAGGCCATCTGTTCCCGGATTTGTTGGGGGGCGGCAGGTGTTTCAATAACTAATCCAATTTTCTTACTAGTTCTTAGTTTGTTCAAATTTTATTTATGATTCAGTTTTTGTAGGTTGTACATTTCTAGGAATTTATCCATTTATTTATTTGTCCAGTTTGTTAGCATATAATTGTCCCTTAGGTTCTATCTTTATCAGTGATATCAGTGGTAACATCATCTTTTTCATTTCTGAATTTATTTATTCAAGTCTTATCTCTTTTTTTCTTTCTTAAAAATTTGTATTAATTACTTTTTATTGAAGTATAGTTGATTTACAATATCATGTTAGTTTCAGGTATACAGCACAATGATTCAGGTATATGTATACATATATATTTATATACATGTATACACACACGTATATGTGTGTATATATATATATATATATATATATATACACACTTCTTCAGATTCTCTTCCCTTATAGGTTTTTACAAAATATTGAGTATAGTTCCCTGTGCTATACAGGTCCTTGTTGGTTATCTATTTTACATATAGTGGTCTGTATATGTTAATCCCAACCTCCTAATTTATCCCTCCCCCCACTCCCCTTTCCCCTTTGGTAACCATGAGTTTGTTTTCTAAGTCCATGAGTCTCTCTTTTGTAAATGAGTTCATTTGTATCTTTTTTTTGGATTCCAAATTTAAGCAATATCATATGATATTTTTCTTTCTCTGTCTGGCTTACTTCAGTTAGTATGATGATCTCTAGGCCCATCCATGTTGCTGCAAATGGCATTATTTCATTCTTTCTTTTTAAGGGTGAGTAATATTTCATTGTGTGTGTGTGTGTGTGTGTGTGTGTGTGTGTGTGTGTGTGTATACCACATCTTCTTTATCCATTCATCTGTTGATGAACATTAAGGTTACTTCCCTGTATTGGACATCATAAATAATGCTGCAGTGAACATTGGGGTGAATGTATCTTTTCAGAGTATGGTTTATTCGTGATATATGCCTAGGAGTGGGATTGCAGGATTATATGGTAGCTCTATTTTTAGTTTTTTAAGGAGCCTCCATAATGTTCTCCATACAGGCTGTACCAATTAACATTCCCACCAAGAGTGTAGGAGGGTTCCTTTTTCTCCACACCCTCTCTAGCATTTATTATCTGTAGACTTTTTGGTGATGGCCATTCTAACTGGTGTGAAGTGGTATGTCACTGTAGTTTTGATTTGCATTTTTCTAGTAATTAGTGATATTGAGCATCTTTTCATGTGCATTTTGGCCACCTGTATGTCTTCTTTGGAGAAATGTCTATTTAGATCTTCTGTCCATTTTCTGATTGGGTTGATTGTTTCTTTTGATATTGAGCTGTTGAGTTGTTTGTATATTTTGGAGATAATACCTTGTCAGTCGTATGGTTTGCAAATATTTACTACCATTCTGTAGGCTGTCTTTACTTCATGGTTTCCTTTGCTGTGCAAAAGCTTCTAAGTTTCATTAGGTTCCATTTGCTTATTTTTGGTTTTATTTCCATTACTCTAGAAGGTGGATCCAAAAAGATATTGCTGCAATTTATGTCAAAGAGTGTCCTGCCTATGTTTTCCTCTAGGAATTTTATAGTATCCTGTCTTACTTTTAGGTCTTAAATACTTTTGAGTTTATTTTTGTGTATGGTGTTAGAGAATGTTCTAATTTCATTCTTTTCCGTGTAGCTGCCCAGTTTTCCCAGCACCACTTATTGAAGAGACTGTCTTTTCTCCACTGTATATTCTTACCTCCTTTGTCATAGATTAATTGACCACAGGTTTGTGAGTTTATCTCTGGGCTTTATATCCTGTTCCACTGATGGGTATTTCTGTTTTTGTGCCAGTACCATATTGTGTTATTACTGTAAGTTTATAGCATAGTCTGAAATCAGGGGGCCTTGTTCCTCCTGCTCTGTTTTTCTTTCTCAAGATTCCTTTGGTAGAAAAGAAACTTATGGTTACCAGGGGGAAAAGGGGGGGAGGGATAAATTGGGAGATCCGGATTGACATATACACACTACTACATATAAAATAGATAACTAATAAAGACCTACTGTATAGCACCGGGAACTCTGCTCAATACTCTGTAATGGCCTATATGGGAAAAGAATCTAAAAAAGAGTGGATATATGTATATGCATAACTGAGTCACTTTGCTGTACCCCTGAAAGTAACACAACATTGTAAATCAACTATACTCCAATAAAAATTTAAAATAAAAGATTGCTTTGGCTATTCAGGATCTTTTGTGTTTCCATACAAATTGTAAAATTTTTGTTCTAGTTCAGTGAAAAATGCCATTGGCAATTTGATAGGAATTGCATTGAGTGTGTAGATTGCCTTAGGTAGAATAGTCATTTTGAAAATATTGATTCTTCCGATTTAAAAATACGGTATATTTTTTTCACCTGTTTGTGTCATCTTTCATCAGTGTCTTATAGTTTTCAGAGTACAGGTGTTTTGCCTCCTTAGGTAAATTTATTCCTAGGTATTTTATTCTTTTTTGATATGATGGTTAATGGGATTATTTCCTTAATTTCTCTTTCTGATCTTTTGTTGTTAGTGTATAGAAATGCAACAGATTTTTGTGTATTAATTTTATATCCTGCAACTTTACCAGCTTCGTTGATGAGCTCTAGTAGTTTTCTAGTAACATCTTGAGGATTTTCTATATATAGTATCATGTCATCTGCAGGCAGTGACAGTTTTACTTCTTTTCCAATTTGGATCCATTTCATTTCTTTTCCTTCTCTGACTGCTGTGGCTAGGACTTCCAAAACTATGTTGAATAAAAGTGTTGGGAATGGACATCCTTGTCGTGTTCCTGATATTAGAGGAAATGCTTTCCAGTTTTCAGCATTGAGTATGATGTTAGCTGTGGGGTTGTCATATAATGCTTTTATTATGTTGAGGTAGATTTCCTCTATGCTCATTTTCTGGAGAACTTTTATCGTAAGTAGATGTTGGATTTTATCAAAAGCTTTTTCTGCATCTATTGAGATGATCTTATGGTTTTTATTCTGCAATTTGCTAATGTAGTGTATCACACTGATTGATTTGCAGATACTAAAAAATCCTTGCATCCCTGGGATAAATCCCACTTGATCATGCTGTATGATCCTTTTAATGAATTGTTGGAGTCGGCTTGCTAGTGTTTTGTTGAGGATTTTTGCATCTATGTTCATCAGTGATATTTGCCTGTAATTTTCTCTTTTTGTGGTGTCTTTGGTTTTGGTATCAGGATGATGCTGGCCTCATAGAATGGGTTCAGAAGTGTTTCTTCCTCTGCAATATTTTGGAATACTTTCACAAGGATACGTGTTATTTTTTCACTAAATATTTGATAGAATTCACCTGTGAAACCATTGGGTCCTGGACTTTTGTTTGCTGGTAATTTTTAAATTACACATTTGATTTCAGTACTTGTAATTGGTTTGTTCATATTTTCTGTTTCTTCTTGTTTCAGTCTTGGGAGATTGTACCTTTCTAAGAATTCGTCCATTTCTTATAGGTTGTCCATTTTATTGACACATAGTTGCTTATAGTAATCTCTTTTGGTCCTTTGTATTTCTGTGGTGTCAGCTGTAACTTTTTTTTATTTCTAATTTTATTGATTTGGGCCCTCTCCCGTCTTTTTCTTCATGAGTCTGGCTAAAGTTTTATCAAATTTGTTTATGTTTTCAAAGAAGCAGCTTTCAGTTTCATTGATGTTTTCTATTGTTTTCTTAGTCTCTATTTTTTTTTTATTTCTGCTCTGGTATTTACAATTTCTTTCCTTCTACTAACTTTGAGTTTTGTTTGTTCTTCTTTCTCTAGTTGCTTTTGGTGTGATGTTAGTTTGTTTATTTGGGATTTTTCTTGTTTCCTGAGTTAAGCTTGTATCAGTATAAACTTCCCTCTTAGAACTAGTTTTGCTACAAACCATAAGTTTTGGAATGTCATGTTTTTGTTTTCATTTGCCTCTAGGTATTTATTCATTTCCTCTTTAATTTCTTCAGTGTTCCATTGATTGTTTAGTAGGATATTGTTTAGGCTCCACGTGTTTGTATTTTTTACAGTATTTTTTCCTTGTAGTTTATTCCTAACATCATAGCTTTGTGATCAGGAAAGATGCTTGATATGATTTAACTTATCTTAAATTTACCAAGAGTCCTTTGTGGCCCAATATGTGATCAATCCTGGAGAATGTTCCATGTGCACTTGAGAAGAATGTGTATTCTGCTGCCTTTAGATGGAATGCTCTATCAATATCAATTAAATCCAACTGCTCTAATGTGTTATTTAAGGCCTGTGTTTCCTTGTTGATTTTCTGTCTCGATGATCTGTCCATTGATGAAATTGGGGAGTTAAAGTCTCCCACTATTATTGTGTTACTCTTGATTTCTCCTTTTATGGCTGTTAACATTTGCCTTCTATATTGAGGTGCTCCTGTGTTGGGTGCATATATATTTTAAATAGTTTTTTCTTCTTCTTCGATTGATCTCTTGATCATTATGTAGTGTCCTTCCTTGTCTCTTGTAACAGTCTTTATCTTAAAGTCTATTTTGTCTGATATGAGTATTGTTATTCCACCTTTCTTTTGATTCCATATGCATGGAACACCTTTTTCCATCCCTTCACTTTCATTCTGTATGTGTCTTTAGATCTGAAGTGAGTCTCTTGCAGACAGCACATATATGAGTCTTCTTTTTGTATCCATTCAGCCAGTCTGTCTTTTGGCTGAAGCATTTAAACTGCTTATGTTTAAGGTAAGTATTGATATGTATGTTCCAATTGCCATTTTGCTAATTGTTTTGAGTTTGTATTTGTAGGTCTTTTTTCTTCCTATCCTCTTTTGTTCTCTTCTTTTTTGATTTGATGTCTATCTTTCGTATTGTGTTTGGAAACCTTTTACGCTTTTGTGTGTATATCTAATATATAGTTTTCATTTGTATTTGCCATGAGGTTTTGATATATCAGTCTATATGTGTGCATAATTTTTTTTCAGTTGCTGATCTCTTAATTTCAAATTCATTTAAAATATCCTACATTTGTACTCTCCTCCTCTCAAGATTACTAGTTTTGATATCATGTTTTTGTGTGGTTTATTTCCTACTTTTAGTGTATATTTGCCTTTACCAGTGACTTTTCCCTTTCATAATTTGCTTGTTTCTAGTTGTAGTCTTTCTTTTCCACTTAGAGAAATTCCTTTAGCATTTGTTTTAGAGCTAGTCTGATGGTCCAGAATTCTCTTAGCGTTTGCTTGCCTGTAAAGCTTTTAATTTCCCCATCAGGTATGAACAAGAGCCTTGCTGGGTAGAGTATTCTTGGTTGTAGGTTTTTCCCTTTCATCACTTTAAATATATCATTCCATTCCCTTCTGGCTTAAAGAGTTTCTGCTGAAAAATCAGCCAGTAGTCTTCTGTGGGTTCCCTTGTATGTTATTTGTTGCTTTTCCCTTGGGGTTTTTAATATTTTTTCTTTGTCTTTAATTTTTATCAATGTGACTACTGGCTGTCTTGGCATGTTCCTCCGTGGTTTAATCCTGTATGGGATTCTCTGCACTTCCTGGACTTGAGGGAAATTTTCTTTCCCATGTTAGGGAAGTTTTCAGCTATTATCTCTTCAAATATTTTCTCAGGCACATTCTCTCCTCTTTTTCTTCTGGGAGCCCTATAATGCAAATGTTGGTTGGTTCTTTTTTCTTTATTTTTTTCCGTGGCAGTGATTCCCACTACTATGTCTTCTACTCACTGGTTACTTCTTCTGCTTCATTTTTTTCTGCTATTGATTCCTTCTATTGTATTTTTCATTTTAGTTATTGTATTCTTCAACTCTGGTTGTTCTTTATATTTTCTATCCCTTTGCTAAAAACTTCTCATAAATCTCACTCTGTACATCTATTATTTTCCCAAGTTCTTGGATCATATTTATAATCATTTCTCTGAACTCTTTCTCAAGTAGATTGCCTATCTCCATGTCACTTAGTTGTTCTCCTGAGTTTTATCTTGTTCCTTGGTCTAGAACATATTCTTTTGTGGTCTCCTTTTGTCTAAATTTCTATTTTTATTTTTATGTATGTCGTAGCTTAGTTACGTTTCTTGACCTTGGATAAGTGTCCTTCTGTAGGGATGTCCTATGTTTCCAAGCAGTACACTCCCACTCTCGTCACCCAAGGGTCAGGATCCAGCTAGTCCCAGGGTAGGTTCTGACCTGTTTGTGGACTCAGTTCTGCAGGCTGTAGGATTGTAATTTTCTTGTTTCTGGTGTCTGCCTTCTGGTGGGTGAGACTCGTCTAGAGACTTGTGCAGGCTTCCTGGTGGGAGGGGCCAGTGCCTGCCCACTTGTGGGTGGAGCTCTGTCTTGGCCCTCTCATGGCCAGACCTGCTTCAAGGGGCATGTCTAGAGGTGGCTGTGGGCTCAGGAAGTCTTTAGGCAGCCTCTCAGGCTGTGTTCGTGCCCTGTTGGTTGTTTGGCCTGAGGCATCCCAGCACTGGAGCTTACAGGCTGTTGAGTGGGTCCAGATCTCAGTTCCAAGGACCCAAAATGTCTGTCTACATCCAGAGTCCATGTAGATCCCTGCTATATCTGCCACCAGCTCTTATGACCCCAGAGAGAGCCACAGCCGCCCCCCACCTTCCGAGGAGACTTTTTAAGGCCAGCAGGTAGGTCTGACCCAGTCTGCTATGGAGTCGTTGTATTTGCTCTGGATCCCAGTGTGTGTGAGACCTTGTGTGCACACTCCAAGAGTGAAGTCTCTGTTTCCCCCAGTCCTGTGGTGCTCCTGCAATCAGGCCCCACTGGCCTTCAAAGCCAAATGTTCTGGGGGCTCTTCCTCCCAATGCAGGACTCCTAGGCTAAGGAGCCTGGTGTGAGACTCAGAACTCTCACTCTTGTGGGAGAACTTCTGTGATATAATTATTCTCCAGTTTGTGGGTCACCTACCTGGGTGGTATGGGATATGGTTGTGTCGTGAGTGCACCCCTCCTACTGCCTTGTGATTTCTTCTGTATGTCTTTGCATGTAGAATATCCTTTTTTGGTAGATTCCAGTCTTTTTTATTGATGGTTGTCCAGCAGTTGATTTTGGTGTACCAATGAGAAGAGGTGAACTCAAGGTCCTTTTACTCTGCCATCTTGTCTTTATTACTCTTTCCACTTTTCTTCAGTATAGTTTTATTCAAATGGTCCCACACGTCAGAAATACTGATGGCTAACATGGGCAGTATCTTCCACATCCTCTCCTGGGGGAAGAAGTGGCACTGGGCCATGCTGGGTGTGCACTGGCCCATTGTTTTTCCGAGTTCAGGATGGTGAGTTTGAGTTCTTACTCCAACTTGGCTGCATTTTCCAACCCCAAGCTCTCTTGTTTTCATGATGAGTCTAGCTAATGATGTGTCAATTTTGTTCACCTTTTAAAAGAAACATCTCTTACTTTCATTGATCTTTTCTGTTTTCTGTTTAGTCTGTTTTTTTTTTTAATTTCTGCTCTGACATTTGTTTTTTGCTTTCTTCTACTAACTATGGGTTTATTTGTTTTTCTCTTTCTAGCTCTTTAAGTTGTAAAGTTACATTTTTTATTTGAGATCTTTATTGTTCCTTCATTTAGGACTTTTTCACTAACAACTTGCCTCTTAAAACTGCTTTTGCTATATCCCATAGATTTTGGTATGTTGTATTTTCATTCTTACTTGTCTCGAGGGTTTTTTTTTAATTTTTATTTTTGCTTTCTATTTTAATTTCTTTGTTGACCCAGTGGTTGTTCAGTAGCATGTTATTTAATTTGCACATACTTGTGAATTTTCCAATTTTATTCTTGTAATTAGTTTCTATTTTCTACCATTTTGGTTGGAAAAGATGCTTGATACGATCTCAGTCTTTTTAAATTTATTAAGACTTGTTTTGTGAACTAACCTGTAATCAATCCTGAAAAGTGTTCCATGGGCTCTTGGGAAGAATGTATATTCTGTTGCTTTGAGTAGAATGTTCTGTATTTATCTGTTAAGTCCATCTGATCTAACATGTCATTTATGGCCAATGTCCTCATGGATTTTTCTCCCTGTTTGATCTATCCATTGATGAAAGCAAGGTATTTAAGAACCATACTGTTATTGCTTTTCTGTGTATTTCTTCCTTTAATATTTGAATTAAAATACTTAACATTTTAATATTTAAAATGCATGTATTAATATTTGCTTTATGCATTTAGGTGCTCCTAAGTTGGGTGCATAAATATTTACAAATGTTATATCCTCTTGTTGGATTGAGCCCTTTATCATTATATAATGAACTTTTTTGACTCATATTATGGACTTTGTCTTAAAGTCTATTTTTCTGCTGTGTATCTACCCAAGCTTACTTTTTATTTCTATTTGTATGGAATGTCTTGTTTCTTTCCTTAACTTTCATTATGTGTATGTTCTTACATCTGAAGTTTATCCCTTATAGATAACATATAGATGAGTCATTTTATCCACCAGCCACTATGTGACTTTTAATTGGAGAATTTAATCCATGTACATTTAAAGTAATTATTGACAGGTATGTATTGTAATTATGACCATTTTGTTGTTTTCTGGTCGTCTTGTAATCTCTTTATTCCTTTCTTCTTATCTTGCTCTCTTCATCTGTGATTTGATGATTTTTTTGTAGTGGTATGATAAGATCCCTCTTTACATTTTGTATATCTACTATAGGTTTTTGATTTGTTGTTTACATGAGTCTTATATGAAAAACCTTATATTGATAACATTAAATATTAAGTTGATAAAAACTTTTAAGTTTGAATGTATTCTAAGGCTGTACATTTTCACTCCAGCCCATATTTTTACACTTTATGTTATAATTTACATTTTATCTTGTATATGCATTAAGAAATTATTGTATTTATTGCTGCTTTTACTATTTTTGTTTTAACCTTCACCTTAACTTTATAAATGAAATACCCAGCACCTTTAAAACGTTAGATTACTCTGAATTTTACTCTATATTTACCCTTACTACTAAGGTTTATATTTTCATATGTTATCCTGTTACTAATTAATGTTCTTTTGTTTCTGCTTAAAGAACTCTATCCTTTCTTGCAAGGCTGGTCTAGTGTTGATAAATCCTTTAGTTTTTGGTTGTCTGGAAAACTCTTTACATTTTCTTCAATTTGAAGGACACATTTTGCTGGGTAGAATATTCTTGGTTGGAAAGGATTTTCTTTAAGCACTTTGCATATGTACTGCACCTCCCTTCTGGCCTGCAAAGTTTCTACTGAAAAATCTGCTAATTGTCCTATGAGGTTCCTATTTATGTAACAAGTTGTTTTTACTTGCTGCTTTCAAGATTCTCTCCATTTCTTTAAATTTAGGCTCTTTAATTATAATGTGTGTTGGTGTGTGTCTCTTTCAGTTCATCTTATTTGGAACTTCATGGGATTCCTGGATCTGTATGTCTGTTTCATTCCCCGGGTTAGGGAGGTTTTCAACCATTGTTTCTTCAAATACATTTTCTGCTCTTTTCTCTCTCTGATCTCCTGAGACTCTTGTGAATGTTGGTCCATTTGATATTGGTCCATGAGTCCCTTATGCTATCATCAGTCTTTTTATTATTTTGTTGTTCTTCTTCTTCTCTGACTGGGTGAGTTCCATTGCTTAGTCTTTGAATTTACTGATACTGTCTTCTGCTTCATCTAGTCTGTTATTAAACTCTTACAATGATTTTTCAGTTCAGTTATTGCATTCTTCAGTCCTGTGTCACTTTGTCTGCTGTTAATTCCTCCCCATTTGTTTCTCACTTCAGTTATTGTATTTTATGAGTTTTTTAAAATATATTTTCTAGTTCCTTGTTAAAATTTTCACTGTGTTCATCTATTCTTTCCCTAATTCAGTTAGCAATCTTATTACAAATGCTTTGAACTCTTTATCTGGTAAACTATTCATTTCTGTTTCAATAGTTGTTTTTTAAGTTTTCTCTTTCTTTTATTTGAAATGAATCCCTCCATCTTCTCATTTTGCTTAACTTTCTCTGTCTCTATAAATTAAGTGAAACAGTAACCTATTGTGGTCTTGAAAGGGTGTACTTGCTTGGGAGTGTCCATATACAGTGTACATGTGCCCAGTGGCCCCAGTGTGGAACTGTGTTGTGAAGCAAGCAGGTGCTTGGCTCAGGCTGAAGCATATGCTGAGACAGTTGCAGAAAACGATGCAGCATCTTGTGCAGATTCAATCCACTCTCTCCACCCTCTTTTGATAGTAAGCAAGTATGTGAGCACTCCACAGAAATGGAATCCACACTTTCCACAGCACTCCTATTAGTCCCTCTAGCCTTTCTTCAAGCCAAGGGGATTTGTATTCCCTGAGTTAGACCTCAGGGCTGAGGCACCAAAATTGTCATTCTGGGAAGGGGGAGAAAATACAACAGGAGTAACAGCTCTCTGAGACCCAAACCTCAGGTCTTCTCCTTCAGCAACTTGGAACCGAACCCTGCCCCTGATAGGGTAGTTCTGGCCTCTAAGCAGAGTAGAAGCCCCAGCTCACGCTTGGCTGTAGCCCTAGCTTCTCCACCTCCAGACCCATCTCCTACCAACGTGATACATGCCAGGATCCCTGGGAGATGTTTCTCATGTTCACCTCAGATCCAGCTCTACCACCAAGCCACTGGGCACACACAGACTGTATACGTTTGTTCTCCCCAAAGGACACCCCTTCAAGACTGCAAAAGGTAATCATTTCACCTAACTCCATAGAGACAGAGAAAGTAAAGCAAAATGAGAATTTGGAGAAATTTATCTCAATTGAAAGAGCAAGAGAAAACCCTTGAAAAGCAACTAATGAAACAGAAATGAATAATTTACCAAATAAAGAATTCAAAGCATTTATAGTAACACTGCTAACTGAATTAGAGAAAATAATAGAAGAACATAGGATTTTAACAAGAAACTAGAAAATATATAAAAGAACAAAAAATACAATAACAGAAGTAAAAAACAAATTGGAAGGAATTAACAGCATATAAGGTGAAACAGAAGACTGCTGAAGTGATGTGGAGCATAGCATGATGGAATTCACCCATTCAGACCATTAAAAAGGTAAACAACCTTTAAAATGAGAACAGATTAAAGGACATCTGGAGCAAAATAAAGCATACAAAAATTGCATTATAGGGTCCCAGAGGGAGAAGTGAGAGAGAGAAAAGTGTCAAAAAATGTATTTGGTGAAATTATGGCAGGAAATTTACTGAACCCCCAGAAAGGAAACTTTTATCACAGAGATTCCCAAACAAGATGAACACAAACAGATGCACACCAAGATATATCATAATTAAAATGGCAAAAGTTAAAGATAAAGAGAGAATTCTAAAGGAGCACAAGAAAAAGAGTCACATACAAGGCATACACATAAGGCTATCACCTGATTTTTCTGCAAAAACTTTGCAAGACAAGAGGGAGTGGCGTGATGCAATTAAGTGCTGATAGTGAAAAACCTGATACCCAGGATACTCTATCCAGCAAGATTATCATTTAGAAGTGAAGGAGAGATTTTAAAAATCTTCTCAGATGAGCAAAACCTTAAAGAGTTCATCAATACCAAAACTACCCTAAAGGAAATGCTAAAGGGTCTTCATTAAGTGGAAAAGAAAACACTCTAATGAGAAGTAAGAATCTATAGGAAAGGAAATATCCTACTAGTAAAGGAAAATATATGGTAAAGGCTGTGAAACAACCACTTAAATAATCTAGTGTGAAGATTAAAAGACAAAAAAATTATAAAATCAATTATAACTAAAATAAACAGTGAAGGGATAAACATGAAGATGTAAAGTATGACATTAAAAACACAAAACCTGAGGGGGCTAGTAAAAAGTTGTAGATATTTTAGAATGTGTTGAATGCCATTTTAAAATAAATAGATATAGACATAGGTCAAAATATATAAACCACATAGTGACCACAAGCCAAAAGCCTACAATATATACACAAAAACAAAAGAGAAAGGAACACAAGCATACCACTCAAGAAAATCAACAAACCACAAAAGAATAAATTAAAGCAGAAGAAAAGAACAGAGAAGAACTACAAAACAATCGGAAAGCAAGCGACAAAATGGCAAGAATTACATACCTATCAGTAATCACTTTAAGTGTCAATGGACTAAATGCTCCATGAAAAGACATAGGGTGGCTAATTGGATAAAAAATTAAAACAAGACCCTTTAATATACTATCTACAAGAGACTCACTTCAGGGCAAAGGCACACAGACTGAAAGTGAGGGGATGGGAAAACATAGGTCATGCAAATGGAAATAACAAGAAAGTGTGGATAGCAATACTCATATCATACAAAATACACTTTAAAAAAAGTCTATAGCAAGAGACAAAGAAGGACATTACATAATGATAAAGGAATCAATACAAGAAGGTGATATTATATTCATTAACATATATGCACATATGATAGAAACTCCTAAATATATAAAGCAAATATTAACAACATAAAGTTAGAAATTGACAATACAATAATAGTAGAGGACACTTACACCCCACTGAATCAATGGACATGCTTTCCAGACAGAAATTTTATAATACAACAGTAGTCTTAATGCAAAAATAGACCAGTTGGACATAATAGATATTTATAAACATTCTTTGCAAAAGCAGCAGAATAAACATTCTTTACAAGAGCACACTAGGATTAGCTCAGCATGGTGGAGTAGAAGGACATGAGCTCATCCCCTTATTGTGAGAGCACCAAAGTCACAACTAACTGCGGAAAACCATCAACAAAAAAATGCTGGAACCTACCAAAAAAATGATACCATATATCCAAAGAAAAAGAAGAGACCACAACAAAATGGTAGGAGGGGCGCAATCATGACAAAATCAAATCCCATACCCACCAGGTGGGAGACCCACAAACTGGAAAACAATTATATCACAGATGTTATCCCACAAGAGTCAGAGTTCTCAGCCCACATAAGGCTTCCCAGCCTGGGGGTCCAGCAGTTGGATGAGGAGTCCCCAGAGAATCTGGCTTTGAAGACCAGCAGTGTGTGATCACAGGACTTCCACAGTACTGGGGGGAAGCAGAAACTCCACTCTGGGAGGATGCACACAGAGTCTCATGTGCACCAGTACCCAGGGGAAAGAAGCAGTGGCCCCATGAGAGACTGGGCCAAACCTACCTGCTAGCATTGGAGGGTCTCCTGCAGAAGTGGGGTGTGGCTGTGGCTCACTGTGGGGACAAAGACACTGGCAGCAGGGGTTCTGGGAAGTACTCATATGTGTGAGCCCTCCTGGAGGCCACCATTAGCCCCAGCAAACAGCCTGTAGGCTCCAGTGCTCGGTTGCCTCAGGGTAAACAACTAAAAGGGTGGAAACACAGCCCACACTTCAACAGACAAGCAGATTAAAGTTTTACTGAACACAGCTCTGCCCACCAGAGGAACAAGACATGGATCCAACCACCACCAGTCCCTCCCATAAGGAAGCTTGCACCAGCCTCTTACACAGCCTCATCTGCCAGATGGCATACAGCAGAAGCAAGAAGAACTACCATCTCACAGCCTGCAGAATGGAAACCACAATCACAGAAAGATAGAAAAAATGAAATGGCAGAGGAATATGTCACAGGTGAAGAAAGAAGATAAAACCCCAGTAAAACAACTAAGTGAAGTGCAGATAAGCAACCTTCTGGAAAAAGAATTCAGAAAATGATAGTGAAGATGATCCAGGATCTCGGAAAAAGAATGGAAGCAAAGATTGAGAAGATGCAAGAAATGTTTAACAAAGACCTAGAAGAACTAAAGAACAAACAGAGATAAACTAACTGAAATAAAAAATACACAAGAAGGAATCAGTAGCAAAATAACTGAGACAGAAGAATGGATTAGTGACCTGGAAGACAGAATGGTAGAAATCACTGCCACAGAACAGAATAAAGAAAAAAGAATGAAAAGAAATGAAGGCAATCTAAGAGACTTCTTCTGGGAAAACATTAAACACACCAACATTCGAAGCATAGGGGTCCCAGAAGGAGAAGAGAGAGAGAAAGGACCTGAGAAAATATTTGAAGAGAGTATAGTCGAACATTTTCTTAACATGGGAAAAGAAACAGTCACCCAAGTCCAGGAAGCACAGAGAGTCCCAGGCAGAATAAACACAAGTAAGAAATATGTCAAGACAAAAACTAATCAAACTGTCAAAAATTAAAGACAAAGAAAAAAAAATAAAAGCAACAAGGGAAAAATGACAAATAATATACAAGGGAATCTCCACAAGGTTATCAGCTGATTTCTCAGCAGAAACTCTGCATACCAGTAAGGAGTGGCACAATACACTTAAAGTGATGAAAGGGAGGAAACTGCAACCAAGAACACTCTAACCAGCAATGTTCTCATTCAGATTTGATGGATAAATCAAAAGCTTTACAGACAAGCAAAAGCTAAGAGAATTCAGCACTACCAGACAGTTTTGCAACAAATGCTAAAGGAACTTCTCTAGGTAGGAAAGAGACCAGCAACTTAAAACAACTTTGTACATATATATATATAGACGGCTATACCAAAACCTCATGGGAACAGCAAACCCAAAGACTAAAATAGATAACACACACTCAAAAAAGAGCAAGCCAAGCAAGCCAGTGAAGATGGTCATAAAACCACAAGAGAAGAGAACAAGAGAGGAAGGGAAGAAAAAAGACCTACAAAAACAAACCCAAGACAATTAAGAAAATTACAATAGGAACACACATATTGATAATTACCTTAAATGTAAATGGATTAAATGCACCACCCAAAAGTTATAGACTGATTGAATGGATACAAAAACAAGACCCGTATATATGTTGTCTACAAGAGACCCACCTCAGCCCTAGAGACATATACATACTGAAAATGAAAGGATGGAAGAAAGTATTTCATGCAAATGGGAATGAAAAGAAAGGTGGAGTAGAAATACTCATATCAGACAAAATAGACTTTAAAATAAAGACTATCATGAGACAAAGAAGAACACTACACAATGATGAATGGATCAATCCAAGAAGATATAACAATTGTATATATATACACACCCAACATAGGAGCACCTCAATATATAAGGCACATACTAACAGACATAAAGGGAGAAATCAACAGTAACACAATAATGCTGGGAGACTTTAACACCCCACTTTCATCAATGAACAGATCATCCAGACAGAAAATTAACAAGGAAACACAGGCCTTAAATGACACATTAGACCAGTTGGACTTAATTGATATTTATAGAACATTCCATCCAAAAGCAGCAGAATACACATTCTTCTCATATGCACATGGAACATCATCCAAGATTGAGCATGTGCTGGGCCATAAAGTGAGCTTTGGTAAACTTAAGAAAATTGAAATAATACGGGACTTCCCCAGTGGTCCAGTGGTAAAGAATCCACCTTCCAATGCAGGGGACATGAGTTTGATCCCTGGTTGGGGAACTAAGATCCCACATGCTACAGGGCAACTAGGCCTGCAAGGCACAACTACTGAGCTCCTATGCCCCAATGAGAGAGCCCACATGCTGCAAACTACAGGTCCCATGCACTCTGGAGCCTGCACACTACACCTACAAAACCCACATGCCCTGGAGCCCATACACCACAGCTAGAGAGAGAAAACCCACATACCACAACTAGAGAGAAGCCCGTGCACCACAATGAAAGATCCTGCATGCCTCAGTGAAGATCCTGCACGCTGCAACTAAGACGTGATGCAGCCAAAAAAGAAAAAAGAAAGAAAGAAAATAAATAAATAAATAAACATATCAAGTGTCTTTTCCAACCACAACGCTATGAGATTAGAAATCAGCTCTAAGAAAAAAAACACAAAAAATGTGAAGACTAAACAATATGCTACTAAACAATCAATGGATTACTGAAGAAATCAAAGAGGAAATTTAAAAATACCTAGAGAAAAATGAAAACAAAAACCCAGCTCTCCAAAACCTACAGGATGCAGCAAAAGCAGTTCTAAGTGGGAAGTTTATAGCAATACAAGCCTACCTCAAGAAACAAGAGGGCTTCCCTGGTGGCACAGTGGTTGAGAATCTGCCTGCCAATGCAGGGGACAGGGGTTCGAGCCCTGGTCTGGGAAGATCCCACATGCCGTGGAGCAACTAGGCCCATGAGCCACAACTACTGAGCCTGCGTGTCTGGAGCCTGTGCTCCACAACAAGAGAGGCCGTGACAGTGAGAGGCCCACGCACCGCGATGAAGAGTGGCCCCCACTTGCCGCAACTAGAGAAAGCCCTCGCATAGAAACGAAGACCCAACACAGCCAAAAATAAATAAATAAGCAAATAAATAAATAAAAATTTTAAAAAAACAAGAAAAATCTCAAACAAACAACCTATCCTTACACCTAAAGGGACTAGAGAAATAAGAACAAACAAAACCCAAAGTTAGTCAAAGGAAAGAACTCATGAAGATCAGAGCAGAAATAAATGAAATAGAGATGAAAACAATAGCAAAGGTCAATGAAACTAAAAGCTGGCTCTTTGAAAAGAAAAAAATTGATAAACCAGTAGCTAGACTCATCAAAAAAAAAAGACAGGATTCAAATGAATAAAATTAGAAATGAAAAAGGAGAAGTTAGAACTGACACCACAGAAATACAAAGGATCATAAGAGACTACTACAAGCAACTGTATTCCAAGAAAATGGACCACTTGGAAGAAATGAACAAATTCTTAGGAAGGTACAATTTCCCAAGACTGAACCAGAAAAAAAATAGAAAATATGAACAGACCAATCATAGGTACTTAAATTGAAACTGTGATTTTAAAACTTCGAACAAGCAAAAGTTCAGAGACAGATGGCTTCACAGGCAAATTCTATCAAACAATTAGAGAAGAGTTAACATCTACCATTCTGAAATTCTTCCAAAAATTTGGAGAGGAAGGAACACTCCCAAGCTCATACTATGAGGCCACATTCACCCTGATAGCAAAACGAGACAGAGAAATCACACCAAAAAAAAAAAAAAATTACAGGCCAATATCAATGATGAACATAGAAACAAAAATCCTCAACAAAATACTAGCAAACCAAATCCAAAAACACATTAAAAGGATCATACACCATGACTGAGTGGGGTTTATCCCAGGGATGCAAGGATTTTTCAATATTGGCAAATTAATCAGTGTGATACACCACATCAACAAATTGAAGACTAAAAATCATATGATCATCTCAATAGATGCATAAAAAGCTTTTGACAAAACTCAACACCGATTTATGATAAAAACTCTCCAGAAAGTGGGCATAGAGGAAACCTACCTCAACATAATAAAGGCCATATATGACAAACCTACAGCTAGCATCATACTCAATGGTGAAAACCTGAAAGCATTTCCTCTAAGATCAGGAGCAAGACAAGGATGCCTACTCTTGCCAGTTTTATTCAACATAGTTGGGAGTCCTAGCCACAGCAATCAGAGAAGGAAAAGAAATAAAGGGAATCCAAATTGGAAAAGAAGAAGTAAAAATGTCACTGCCTGCAGATGACATGATACTATACATAGAAAATCCTAACGACGCTACCAGAAAAGCACTAGAGCTCATCAATGCATTTGGTAAAGTTGCAGGTCACAAAATTAATACACAGGACTCTGTTGCATTTCTATGCACTAACAACAAAAATCAGAAAGAGAAATTCAAAAAACAATCCCTTTTACCTTCACATCATAAAGAATAAAATACCTAGGAATAAACCTACCTAAGGAGACAAAAGACCTGTGCCCTGAAAACTATAAGACACTGATGAAAGAAACTGAAGACAACACAAAGAGATGGAAAGATATACCATGTTCTTGGATTGGAAGAATCAATAATGTGAAAATGACTATACTATCCAAGGCAATCTACAGATTCAATGCAATCCCTATCAAGTTACCAATGGCATTTTTCACAGAACTAGAACAAAAAGTTTTACAATTTGTATGGAAACACAAAAGACCTTGAATAGTAAAGCAATCTTGAGAAAGAAAAACGGAGCTGAAGAAATCAGGCTCCCTGACTTCAGACTATACTACAAGGCTATAGTCATCCAAACAGTATAGTACTGGCACAAAAACAAAAATATAGATCAATGGAACAAGATATAAAACCCAGAAATAAACCCACACACCTGTGGTTAATTAATCTATGACAAATGAGGCAAGAATATACAATGGAGAAAAGACAGCCTCTTCAGTAAGTGGTGCTGGGAAAACTGGACAGCTACATGTAAAAGAATGAAATTAGAGTACTCCCTAACACCATACACAAAAATAAACTCAAATTGGATTAAAGACCTCAATGTGAGACCAGACACTACAAATCTCTTAGAGGAAAGCATACGCAGAACACTCACTGACATAAATCACAGCAATATCTTTTTCAATCTGTCTCCCAGATTAATGGAAATGAAAACAAAATAAGCAAATGGGACCTAATTAAACTCAAAAGCTTTCACACAGCAAAGGAAACCATAAACAAAATGAAAAGACAACCCACAGAATGGGAGAAAATATTTGCAAATGATATGACCAACAAAGGATTAGTCTCCAAAATTTACAAACAGCTCATGCAGCTTAATATCATCAAAACAAACAACCCAATAAAAAAAATGGGCAGAAGACCTAAATAGACATTTTTCCAAAGAAGACCTACAGATGGCCAAGAGGCACATGAAAAGATATTCAAAATCGCTAATTAGATAAACATAAATCAAAGCTAAAATGAGATATCACCTCTCGCCAGTCAGAAAGGCCATCATCAAAATGTCTACAAACAATAAATCCTGGAGAGGGTGTGGAGAAAAGGTAACCCTCCTACACTGTTGATGGGAATGTAAATTGGTACAGCCACTGTGGAAAACTGTATGGTGGTTCCTTAAAAAACTAAAAATAGAGCTACATATGACCCTGCAATCCCACTCCTGGGCATATATCTGGAGAAAACCATAATTTGAAAAGATACTTGCAACCCAGTGCTCATTGCAGTGCTGTTTACAATAGCCAAGACACGGAAACCACCTAAATGTCCATCAACAGAAGAATGGATAAAGAAGATGTGGTACATATAGACAATGGAATATTATTCAGCCATAAAAATGAATGAAATAATGTCATTTGCAGCAACATGGATGGACCTAGAGATTGTCACAGTGAGTGAAGTAAGTCAGACAGAGAAAGAGAAACATTGTATGATATCATTTAAATGTGGAATCTGAAAGTAATGATACAAATGAACTTATTTACAAGACAGAAACAGGCTCACAGACTTAGATAACGAACTTATGGTTACAAGGAGAAAAGTGTGGGGGGGAGTGATAGATTGGGAGTTTGGAACTAACATGTACACACTGCTGTATTTAAAATGGGTAACCAACAGGGACCTACTGTATAACACAGGAAACTCTGCTCAATATTATGTAACAACCTAAATGGGAAAAGAATTTGCAAAAGAATAGATACATGTACATGTATAACTGAATCACTTTACTGTACACCTGAAACTACCACAACATTGTTAATCAACTATACTCCAATATAAAATAAAAAGTTAAAAACAAAAACAAAACAAAAAATAGATTTTTGGTAGCAGCAGAGTGAAAACGGAGTCCTATGTCCTTGTAAACATATTTAATTATGGAACACACTAAGCAACATTTGACCATTTTTTTGTTTCTGAACTAATGTTAGCTTCTCCAGTCTGCAGCTCTACAACAAAGAATAAAAATAAAATAAATGTTTGGGAAAATGCTTTGAGATAGATAATGATAGAGAGCTGCATAAAAGCATGCAGGCATTGGTAGAATGACAAATTAATTGTGCTGATTTATTCCAGGGATGCAAGGATGGTTTAATATCCATAAACCAGGCAATATCATGCACCTCATTAAAAAGGAAAGATAAAAATCACATGATTATCTCAATAGACCCAGAAAAAGTATTTGACAAAATTCAGCATCCATTCATGATAAAAAGTATGATCAAAGTTGGTATAGAGGGAACATATCTCAACCTAATTAAGGTTATTTATGACAAACCCACAGCTAACTTCATACTCAACAGTGAAAAGCTGAAAACTTTTCCTCCAAAATCATAAAAAGTCAAGGACGCCCACTCTCAGCACTTCTATGTAACGTAATATAGGAAGTCCCAGTCACAGCAATCAGAAAAGAAAAAGAAATAAAATGCATCTAAATTGCAAGGGAAGAAGTGAAACTGTCTCTCTCTGCAGATGACATGATACTATATATAGAAAACAAAGTCTCCACCAAAAAAAACTATTAAAAGTAACAAATGCTCAAGTCCATTCTCTAGTAGGTCTGTGTCTTTATTCGTGTCTTACCCCTAGGTTCTTCATGACCTTTTTTTTTTTTCTTAGATTCCATATATATGTGTTAGCATATGGTATTTGTTTTTCTCTTTCTGACTTACTTCACTCTGTATGACAGACTCTATTGGGAGGGGGAAGGGTAAGCTGTGACAAAGTGAGAGAGTGGCATGGACATATATACACTACCAAACGTAAAATAGATAGCTAGTGGGAGGCAGCCACATAGCACAGGGAGATCAGCTCGGTGGTTTGTGACCACCTAGAGGGGTGGGATAGGGAGGGTGGGAGGGAGGGAGACACAAGAAGGAAGAGATATGGGAACATATGTATATGTATAACTGATTCACTTTGTTATAAAGCAGAAACTAACACACCATTGTAAAGCAATTATACTCCAATAAAGATGTTTAAAAAAAGTAACAAATGCATTCAATAAATTTGCAGGATAAAAGATTAATATACAGAAATCTGTTGCATTTCTATAAACTAATAATGAACTATCATAGAGAGAATTCAAGAAAACCATGTCATTTACAATTGCATCAAAGAGATTAAAATACCTAGGAATAAACTTAACCAAGGAGGTGAAAGACCTATACCCTGTAAATTATGACATTGATGAAGGAAATTGAAGATGATACAAATAAATGGAAAGATATTCCATGTTCATGGATTGGAAGAATTAATATTGTTAAAATTGCCATACTACCCATAACAGTCTACAAATTTAATGAAATCCCTATCAAAATACCAATGATATATTTCACAAAACTAGAAGAGTTTTTAAAATTTATGGAACCACAAAAGACCCCAAATAGCCAAAGCAATCTTGAGAAGAAAGAATAAAGCTGGAGGTATCATGCTCCCTTACTTCAGACTATGTCACAAAGCTACAGTAATCAAAATAGTATGGTACTGGCACAAAAACAGACACATAGGTCAATGGAACAGAATAGAGAGCCCAGAAATAAACCCACACACTTATTATGGTCAATTAATCTACAACAAAGTAGGCAAGAATATACAATGGAGAAAAGACAGTCTCTTCAATAAGTGGTGCTTAGAAAACAGGACAGCTACATATAAAAGAATGAGATTAGAACATTTCCTCATATCACATAGACAAATAAACTCAAAATGCTTTAAAGACCTAAATGTAAGACTGGTTCTCCTTGAAGAGAACCTAGACCGAACACTATTTAATATAAATTGTAGCACTAGTTTTTTGGATCAGTCTGTTTAGACAAAGGAAACAAAAGCAAAAATAAACAAATCATTCCTACTGAAGCTTAAGAGCTTTGCACAGCAAAGGAAACCATTGACAAAATGAAATGGCAACCTATGTAATGGCAGAAAATATTTGCCAATGATATGACAGATAGAAGTTGTTATCTAAAACACATAAACAGGTTGTACAACTTGATATAAAAAAATGCCCGAATAAAAAATGGGCAGAAGACTTGAACAGATGTTTTCCAAAGAAGATGTACAGGTGGCCAACAGACACATTAAAAGATCTTAACATCACTAATCATCAGATAAAAACAAATCAAAACCACAATGAGATATCACCTCACACCTATTAGAATGGCCATCATCAAAAAATCTACAGGGAATTCCCTGGCAGTCCAGCTGTTGGGAGTTGGTGCTTTCACTGCCATGGCCTGGGTTTAATCCCTGGTTGAGGAACTGGGATCCCACAGGCCAGGCGGGGCAGCCAAAAAAAAAAAAAAAAAGGCTACAAATAGCAAATGTTGGCAAGGCTATGCAGAAAAGGGAACTCTAGTACCCTTTAAGTGGGAATGTAAATTGGTGCAGCCACTATAGAAAACAGTATGGAGGTTCTTCAAAAAACTAAAAATAGAACTACCAGCAATTACACTGCTGGGTATATAGATGAAGAAAATGAAAACACTAATTTGAAAAGAGAAATGCACACCAATGTTCATAACAGCATTATTTACAATAGTCAAATTATGGAGGCAACTTAAGTTTCCATCAACATGTTAATGGATAGAGAATATGATATATATATATATATATATACTCACACACAATGAAATATTACTCAGCCATAAAAGCATGAAATTCTGCCATTTCCAAGAACTTGGATGGATCTAGATGATACTATGCTTAGTAAAATAAGTCAGACAGGGAAAGACATATACTGTATGGTATCACGTATATGTGGAATCTAAAAAATAAAAATAAGGAATGAATATAACAAACAAAAATAGACTCACAGATATAGAAAACAAACTAGTGGTTACCAGTGGAAAGAGGAAAGTGGGGAGGAGCATGGTAGAACTATGGAATTAAGAGTTACAAACTCCTATGTATAAAATAAATGTTACAAGGATATATTGTACAGCACAGTGATTATAGCCAATATTTTATAGCAACTTTAAATAGAATATAATGTACAAAATTTTTGAAACACTATGTTGTATACCTGAAAATAATATAATATTGTAAATCATCTATACCTCAATGAAAAACATTGTAAAACAAATTAAAAATAAAATGCATGATTGTTCATTGAAAAATTATGCTTTAAAAAGAAATTGCAACAAAATGCATTCACAACCTGGACTTTTAATTTTAGAAATCATTGTCTAGCCAAGCTGGCTGGATTTACTCTACCTGATTGTTTCCTTTCAAGAACAGAGAAGGATGGCCAATATTCATTACTTGCAGTAGTTATGTTCTATGAAGTCAGTGTGAACACCAAATTAGTGAATACTAAAGCATTGCTCCTAGAAGAAATAATTGGTTGGGTTTCTGCAAGCCTCTGGTCACAACCTTTTCATCCACTGATTAATACCTAATCTTCTTTTATGTTTTTAAAGACACCTTATTTAATATATATAGTTTGTTCATCAACATTAAATTCACAGCCAACAGCACTATAATGCATGCCTGAAGGAAGCTCATCTAATATACATATTTTCTCCATAAGGTATATTAAAACCTTCTTGCAATGAGGAACAATAAACAACATTTCAACACTATATTTGATGGACAACTTTGATAGGAAAATCACCCCAAAGAGCACAAAAATATGCAAAACGTGGCACTAACTAGACCATGTTTACTTAGAGTATGGAAACTGAATCAAGAAGGCAGAGTGTTGCCTTGTTCAGCTTCAGCTGGGAACATGCACATCAGGTTTCTCAAAATTTTTGCTGCTAAGCACATGTCTGAAAATAACTGCAAGTATTGCTGTTGGGGTTACAAATAAATGTTAGTGAGTAGGCAAATTCACCAATACAGAGTCCTCAAATAATCAGGATTATTATTAACCAGAATGTAGGGCCATTACAGAGTGGGAAAAACCAAGGTCCCTGTTCCTGAGCACAACTGCTACTGAGTCCTCCCTCATTGTCTTGCAAGGAAACACTCCTAATACCAGGGCCATGAAGGAAAGGTCCAGGCTCTGTGGGGTCAGTGTTCTCTTCCACTTTTTATATCTGAATTCACTTAGCCCAACTAGACCATTCAGCCCAACATAGTATGCAGTCTAGGAGAGGCAGGTAAAAAATACTGTGAGAAAACAGAGGAAGGAGTTACTAACTCTGGATAGAATTGAGAAAAGAGTGACAGAGAAAGAAAATTTAAACTGGGACTAAAGAATGTGCAGTTTTCTAAATGGAGAATGTTGGACAGAGGGACACATATAACTGAGATCATGCAGTATTTGTCTTTCTGTGTCTGGATTATTTCACTTAGAATAATGTTGTCCAGGTACATCCATGTTGTCACAAATAGTGGGACAAATATAAACAATTTTATGTATCAAAGAAATTTGTTAAGAAAGAAAGTTGTTAAAATAAAATTAAAATTCTAGAAAAAATGTTTAACATGTGCCATAATTTTACCTATATATTTATAAATAATAATGCACATTTATAAATATACATATTTATGTATTTACAAACATATGTGTGTTTATTTATGTGTAAGTTATAGACATGCACTACCATACTAGTATATCATCGTTATTATAAAACATATGCAAAATAGAGATGTTCAAAGAATGAGATAAAATAAAAATGTAAAAAGTTCTATTATAAATTTTTCCATATCCTGGTGGATTGCCTTTATAATTAATTAATTAATTAATTAATTAATGGCTGTGTTGGGTCTTCATTGCTGTGTGGGGGCTTTCTCTAGTTGCCGTGAGCAGGGGTCATTCTTCATTGCGGTGTGAGGGCTTCTCATTGCAGTGACTTCTCTTGTTGTGACGCATAGGCTCTAGGCCCACGGACGTCAGTAGCTGTGACATGCAGGCTCAGTAGTCGTGGTGCATGGCCTTAGTTGCTCCGCTGCATGTGGGATCTTCCCGAAACAAGGATCAAACCTGTGTCCCCTTCACTGGCAGGCAGATTCTTAACCACTGCACCGCCAGGGAAGTCCTGGATTGCCTTTTATACCCCACTTTGGAAACAACTTTTCTAATCAACAGTTACCCAACAAATGAATTGTTCTCCCTTGGTGAATACAGTGTTTCTTTTTTTTTCTATTAAAAGAGCTTCTTTCTGTCCCCCAATTAATAATTACAGCAAAACCCTATTGCTTTTTGTCAATAGTGCTTGTGTGTAACGCCTAATCTAATGAAATTTTTAGTGTATTTATAACACTTTTGATATTTTCTGTTTCACCTGCAGCTTATCACTGCAACAAGGAATACATGGAAATAAGCACCATGTACCACAGCAAATCTAGTTGTATGTCACTAATCTTAGTCTAAAATGCTTTCTTAGCTCAGCACAGCAATTGAGTACAAGTATATAAAACTTGTGGAAGATCTTATGATAAATATACAATAAAGTATATCTCTTAGTAAGTTAATAAGTCCTTTCCCACTAAAGAGAAAATGTAGACATGGTTATTACAGGTGGAATAACCAATCAGATTTAGAGTCTGTTTTTTGAAATAAGTCTCCATATTGTCCAGAATTCGCTTACTAGCCAACTAAAAGTTATTTAAGCTTCTCAAAAGCAATTTTTAAAAATCACAGACACTTCTATATTTAAATATAAGGCAAGTTCCTTTATTATTTCATAAAACATTCTGGTTTTAAAGTTTCCATCTTGTAAAATAAGTAGTCTAACCCTAAAATGTAGTCTTCTTAATCATTCATATCAGCTGTTGTTTATAGTTCTGCAAGCTGCTTATTTTCAAAACAAAAGCCCAGATTCTGTGTGGTTAACATGAAAGGCTTTGTAAGTACTTTCCAGGCAGCTGGGAATTGAGTTTATACTTTATGTTTAATGAGCTAGGGATACAGTCATTTGAACATGGTTTGAGTTCATGATGTTTCCTGCTCTTTTCCAATGGGTTTTGCAAGTGAAAATTAATTCTAGTGGTACTTTCCATAAAGAGTTAAGAGATTATGCAGTTTTTCCTGGCCTGTGTTCCTTCTGAGTAAATTAAGTTCAAGGTTATTTGTAATTTGTTGCTGATTATCAGGAGTTATGGTTCTGGAAAAGAGTCTTGTTATTAGGACTGGAACAAGTAAATAGTACTAACAAATGAAAAAAATGGGACTCATACTCTTGCTAATCCTATACATACATTAATGATAACGTGGAACAAATAATCTATGGAACTAACCAAAGCCTGTTTTAAAATTCATACGAATCTGTGCAATTTCCCTGGCTCCAGGAGATTGAGAGCTGGTGTGGGGAATAGTTCAGAAAGACCCCAAAAATTATTCTCCCTGCTTTAAAGAGGGAAAGATGTGACAAAATGTTATTCTCTTCTTATTCTTGCAAGATTTTCTAGGGATTGGGATGAGGGTGCATGTATATTATCAACCAAGAACCAAAGTGGGGAAATGTGAGCCCTCACTGCAGAACTGAACAGATGTTTTTTTTCTAGTACATGATGGAAGGCAACTAATATTTATTGAGTGCCTACAATGTATTGGGCACTGAGCCAGCTACTTTCTTACATATTATATCTTTTATCTTCTCAAGAGTCCTTTGAGATAAGTATCTTTAGCTTCAGTTTCAGATGAAGATATATGAGTATTTTAAGTAGGCTAATAATAAGACATGTCTTCAAATTGACTTTTAAATACTTGTTCAATGCTTACTTATAGGTGAGACTGAAAGCTGTATGGGGAAAGAGAAGAACTGCTGGCAGCATGTACTTATTTATTTATTTAAATAGATATTGAGTATCTACTGTGGACCAAATACTGTTTTAAGTACAGTCCCTGTCTTTCTGGAAAATACATAGAATAAGTTCTAGAACTCAATTACAGTTGATGCTTGAACAACATGGATTTGAACTACGTGGGTATAATTATACTCATTTTTTTTCAAAAATGCGTAATACAGAATTAAATGATCCATGGTTGGTTGAATCTACAGACGTGGAACCAAGGAAGTGGTGGGTCAGCTAATGTTAGATACTGATTTTTTTTAATGTATTGGGGTTCAGCGACCCTGTCCCCCATATATTACAAGAGATGATTGTACTTTTAATGTTGCAGGCACTTCAGATCTGGTCCTAAAACCATCAGAACTCCCCTCTCCTCAGAAGACAGTTTATTAACCATGCAAACATGTCATTTGTGACACACCAGCACCATCAAGTAACTTATTAAAGTAGTCTTTCCAACCTCTCAGGTAATACTCTCTCTGAGAAGAGAAGTCCGACAATGTAATTGCTTCCGCCTCATTATATTTCTAACGATTTTGAATCACTTATGCTTGTACCCCATATAACCAACTAACTAGTCCAACCAATTAATCATCATTAATTCTCTTGATTTCACCGATTAAAAGGCTGAGCCTCAGAAGGTTAAATAACTTGTCCTTGCTACATAACTAAATTAACTAAATTAACCTGTTCCATTGATATATATGTCTGTTTTTGTGCAAGTACCATACTGTCTTGATTACTGTAGCTTTGTAGCATAGTCTGAATACAGGGAGCCTGATTCCTCCAGCTCCGTTTTTCTTTCTCAATATTGCTTTTGCTCTTCGGGGTCTTTTGTGTTTCAGTACAAACTGTAAAATTTTTTGTTCTAATTCTGTGAAATATGCCATTAGTAATTTGATAGGGATTGCATTGAATCTGTAGATTGCTTTGGGTAGTATAGTCATCTTCACAATATTGATTCTTCCAATCCAAGAAAATGGTATATCTCTTCATCTCTTTGCATCATCTTTGATTTCTTTCATCAGTATCTTATAGTTTTCTGAGTACAGGCTTTTTCCTCCTTAGGTAAGTTTATTCCTATTTTATTCTTTTTGTTGCAATGGTAAATGGGATTGTTTCCTTAATTTCTCTTTCTGATATTTCATTTTCAGTGTATAGGAATGCAACAGATTTCTGTGTATTAATTTTGTATCCTTCAACTTTACCAAATTCATTGATTAGCTCTAATAGTTTTCTGGTGGCATCTGTAGGATTTTCTATGTATGGTATCATGTTATCTGCAAACAGTGACAGCTTTATTTCTTCTTTTCCAATTTGGATTCCTTTTATTTCTTTTGCTTCTCTGATTGCTGTGGCTAAACATATGCATCTATGGTCACCTAATCTATGACAAAGGATGCAAGAATATACAATGGATAAAAGACAGCCTCTTCAATAAGTAGTGCTGGGAAAACTGGACAGTTACATGTAAAAGAATGAAAATAGAACACTCCCTAACACCATACACAAAAATAAACTCAAAGTAGATTAAAGACATAAATGTAAGGCTGGACACTATAAAACTCTTAAAGGAAAACATAGGCAGAACACACTTTGACATAAATCACAGCAAGATCTTTTTTGACCCACCTCCTAGAGTAATGAAAATAAAATTAAAGCTAAGCAAATAGGACCTAATTAAACTTAAAAGCTTTTGCACAGCAAAGGAAACCATAACAAGACAAAAAGACAACACTCAAAATGGGAGAAAATATTTGCAAATGAAGCAACGGACAAGGGATTAATCCCCAAAATATACAAACAGCTCATGCAGCTCAATACCAGAAAAACAAAAAATGGGCAGAAGACCTAAATAGACATTTCTCCAAAGAAGACATACAGATGGCCAAGAAGCAGATGAAAAGATGTGCAACATCACTAATTATTATAGAAATGCAAATCAAAACTACAATGAGGTATCACTTCACACCAGTCAGAATAGCCATCATCAAAAAAGCTACAAACAATAAATACTGGAGTGAAGGTGGAGAAAAGGGAGCCTTCTTGCACTGTTGGTGGGAATGTAAATTGATACAGCCACTATGGGGATCGCTATGGAGATTCCTTAAAAAACTAAAAATAGAACTACCATATGACCCAGCAATCCCACTACTGGGCATATACCCTGAGAAAACCATAATTCAAAAAGATACATGTACCCCAGTGTTCATTACAACACTATTTACAATAGCCAGGACATGGAAGCAACCTAAATGTCTGTCAACAGAGGAATGGATAAAGAAGATGTGGTACATATATACAATGGAATATTACTCAGCCATAATAAGGAATGAAATTATGCCATTTGCAGAGACATGGATGGACCTAGAGACTGTCATACAGAATGAAGTAAGTCAGAGAAAAACAAATAGCGTATATTAATTCATATATGTGGAATCTAGAAAAATGGTACAAAAGAACCTATTTTCAAAGCAGAAATAGAGACACAGATGTAGAGAACAAATATATGGACACTAAGGGAGAAGGGAACGTGGGATGAGTTGGGAGATTGGGATTGACATATATACACTAATATGTATAAAATAGATAACTAATAAGAACCTATTGTATAGCACAGGGAAATCTACTCAATGCTCTGTAGTGACCTAAATGGGAAGGAAATCCAAAAGGAGGGGATATATATATACATATAACTGATTCACTTTGCTGTACAACAGAAACTAACACAACATTGTAAAGCAATTATACTCCAATAAAAAAAACTGAATTAATTGTCTTTGGAAAATAAGTCCTGGACTTTCTCCAGTACACTAGAGTTGTTCTTCAGTATAAGGTAAAAGATGCCCCAGATATGCTTCTGTGTATTTACTCCCGTGGCACTAAGCTAAGTTCCACCATATATGTCTCTTTAATTTTTATTTTATTTATCCATTCATTCAAGAATTGTTAAGTAAATGCCTATTTTATGTTTAACACTTTAGTGAGTAATTTGGAACTGCAAAACTGAAAAAATACAAAACAAAAACCCTTATCATGAGGTTCATTCACTCATTGGGATAGTTTAATTAAATGTGCTCTTGAGCTCATATTTAAAAACACAGCAAGGATAACTATAGATCAATCTGTAAGAAATAATGGTTAAACAAAATATACTATATGCAAAGACAGAAGAACAAAATAGATCTACATATATCAAAATGGATAGATTTAAAAATATATATTAAAAAGCTGGAGGCCCTGCCCACCAGCAAGCCAGGACTGACCCTGATCCCCTCTTAGGCTGTGAAGCCAGACACATCAGGACATGACCCCATCCACCAAGAGGCTGGCAGCCACTGCACAAACCATCGATCAGGCTGGGGGTCAGCACTGCCACCAGTGTTCCCAAAGTAGTCAGCCCAGCCACAACAGAGGGCTCATGCAGCTGACATGGAGGGCAATCTTAGAGCATATAGCTCTGGTGACCAGAGGGGAATATACTGCTTGACCCCATTGGACTCATACTTCATGAGGTCACTTCTCCAAGATCAGGAAACATAGCCAACCTACCTAATACATAGAAATAAACACAGAGAATTAGGTAAAATGAGGAGGCGGAGAAATATATTCCAAACTACTGAATAAGATAAAACACTAGAAGAAGAATTAAGCAAAGTGAAGATAAGCAAATCTACTCAAAAAAGAAATCAGAGTTATGATCATAAACATGCTCAATGAACTCAGGAGAAGAATAGAGGAACATAGTGAGAATTTTAACAAAGAGTTAGAAAATATATAAAAAAGCAAACAAGTGAAGAATAAAATAACTAAAATAAAAAACACACTATAAGAAAAGCAACACTAGAGAATACAGAGGAATGGATCAATAGAATAGTGGAAATCACTCAAGCTGAACAGAAAAAAGGAAAAATAATCTTTTAAAATGGGAATAATTTAAGATACCTCTGGGAAAGCATCAAATGTACTAACATTTGAATGATAGGGATCCAGGAATGAGAAGAGACAGAGAAAAATGCAGAGAAATTATTTGAAGAAATAATAGCTGAAAAATTCCCCAACTTGGGAAAGAAAACAGACATCCAGGTCCAGGAAGCACAGAGTCCCAAACAAGATGATTGCAAAGAGGTCCAAACCAACACATTATAATTAAATGGCAAAATGAAGATAAAGAGAGAATCTTAAAAACAGCAAGAGAAAAGCAACAAGATACATAAAAGGGAATTCCTGTAAGACCAGCAGCTGACTGTTCAGCAGAAACATTGCAGGCCAGAGGGAGTGCCATGATATATTAAAAGTGATGAAAGGATAAAACCTCTAGAGAATTCCCTACCCAGCAAGACTATCATTCAGATTTGAAGGAGAAATAAAAAGACTTTTACAGACAAGTAAAGCTAAAAAAGTTCAGCACCATTAAACCAGGTTTACAAGAAAGGTTAAAGGGACATCCCTAAGCAAAAAAGAAAAGACCACAACTAAAAATATTAAAATCATAAAAGGAAATATCTCATTGGTAAATGCAGACACACAGTAAATGCTCCCACATAACAGCATCCCTTCAAAACAGTAGTAAATAACTGTTTCTCCTAAATTCATAGAGAAAGAGAAAGTTAAGTAAAAGAAAAAAAAAACACACAGGAACAGCTCCCAAATAAAAGAACAAGAGAAATTCCCTGAAAAAAACAATGACTCAGACCTCTCCAGTCTACCAGACCCCAAGTTCAAAAAGGAGATAATAAAACTGCTAAAGGAATTAAGAAAGATTATCAATAGAAATGCAGATCACTGTAACAAGAAAGTAGAAACAATAAAGAGGAAGCAGTCAAAATTAGACAACTCAATTGCTGAGATAAAAAGCAACTAAAGGCAATGACTAGCAGAAAATAATGCAGAAGAATGAATAAGTGATCTGGAAGACAGAATAATGGAAATCACTCAATTAAAACAGAAGACAGAAACACAAATGAAAATAAATGAAAGCAATATACAAGATCTATTGGATAATATAAAGTGTGCCAGCCTACATATAATAGGAATTCCAAATAGAGATTATGGCTGAAAACTTCCCAAACCTGAAGAAGGAAACAGATATATCAGGTACAGGAAGCACAGAGGGTGCCAAACAAGATAAATCCAAACAGACCCACACCAAGATATATAATTAAAATGGTAAAGTTAAAAAGAAAATTCTAAAGGCAGTAAGAGAAATACAGAGTCAGTTACCAGGGACCCCCCATAAGGGTATCAGCTGATTTCTCTGCAGACTTTGCAGGCCAGAAACGAATGGAATGATATATTCAAAGTCCTGAAAGGGAAAAACCAACAACCTAGGAAAATCTACCCAGTAAGATTATCAGTTAGAATAGAAGGAGAGATAAAGAATTCCTCAGACATGCAAAAACTAAAAGAATACACCAATACTAAACCAAATCTAAGAAATATTGAAAGGTTTTCTCTAAATAAAAAGAAGCAGGAATCTATAGGAAAGGGAAAAACACAATAGGAAAGACAAATATATAAAAGGATTGAAGATCACTCAAGCCAGTACATAGATTAAAAAATTTTTGTTTAATTTGTAAGAGTGATCATAACTACAATTAATAGCAAAAGGATAAATATGAAGATGTAAAATATAATATTAAAATCACAAAATGTGGAGGAGGTGAGTAAAAAAATATAGATCTTTTAGAATGTGTCTGAACTTATATGACTATCAGTCTAAAAAAAGTAGATATAGTTATGGGTTAACATATGTGAAGACCAGGATAACCACAGATTAAAAACATACAATAGATTCACAAAAAACAGAAAGAAAGGAACTCAAGCATAATACAAAAGAAAACCATCAAACCACAAAAGGAAAAACATAAAGAAGAAGAACAGATCAAAGAAGAACTACAAAATCAACTGGAAAACAAAGTTTAACGTTGCAATAAATACTTATTAATCAATAATTATTTTAAATATCAATGGAATAAATGCTCATTCAGAAGATGTATAGTGGCAGATTGGATATAAAAAAAAAGAACCTACAGTATTCTGCCTACAAGAGATGCACTTTAGGGTGAAAGACCCACATAGATTAAAAGTGAGAGGATGGAAAAAGACATTTCATGCAAAGAGAAACAACAAGAAAGTTGGTGTGGCAATACTAATATCAGACAAAATAGACTTTAAAATAAAGTCCATAAAGAAATACAATGAAGGACACTATATAAAGATAAAGGGGTTAATAAAAGAAGAAGATATTATGCTCCTTAACATATATGCACCCAATATAAGAGCACCTAAATACATAAAACAAATACTAACAAACGTAAATGGAGAAATTGACAGGAATACAATAGTACTAGGAGATTTAACACCCAACTGACCAATGAACAGATCTTGCAGACAGAAAATCACTAAGGAAACAGAGATCTTGAATGACACAATAGAACAGGTTGTACTTAATTGATATCTACAAGACACTACCTCCAAAAAACCCAGAATATGCATTTTTTTTCAAGCTCACATGGAACATTCTTTAGGATAGACCACATACTAGGACACAAAAAAGCCTTAACAAATTTAAGGTGATAGAAATTATTTCAAGCATCTTTTCTGATTACAACAGTATGAAATTAGAAATCAACCACAGAAAGAAAAACGAGAAAGAAAAGGTTACAAGGAGACTAAACAACATGCTGCTAAAAAAATCTAAAAACCTAAAAACTACTGACCTAAATATAAGACATGACACCATAAAACTTCTAGAAGAGGACACAGGCAAAACATTCTCTGACATAAATCGTAGCACTATTTTCTTAGATCAGTCTCTCTCCCAGTTCAAAAGAAATAAAAACAAAAATAAATAAATGTGGCCTAATCAAACTTACAAGATTTTGCACAGCAAAGGAAACCATTAAAAAAATGAAAAGAAAACCTATAGCGTGGAAGAAAATATTTGCAAATGATGAGACCAACAAAGGGTTAATTTCCAAAATATACAAACAATGTATACAGCTCAATATAAAAAACAAACAAACAAGCACAACCCAATCACAAAATGGGCAGAAGACCTAAATAGATATTACAAGAAGATATACAGATGGCCAACAGGCCTGTGAAAATATGCTCAACATCACTAATTATTAGAGAAATGCAAATCAAAACTACAATGAGGTATCACCTCACACCAGTCAGAATGGCCATCATTAAAATGTCTACAAATAATAAATGCTGGAGAAGGTGTGAAGAAAAAGAGCACTCCCACACTGTTGGTGGGACTGTAAATCTGTGAATCCACTATGGAGAACAGTATGTAATCTCCTTAAAAAACTAAAAATAGAGCTAACATATGATCCTGAAATCCCACTCCTGAGAATATATCCAGAGAAAAACATAATTAGAAAAGATACATGCACCCCAATATTCATAGCAGCACTATTTATGATAGCCATTACATGGAAACAACCTAAATATCCATCAGCAGATGAATGGATAAAGAAGAGGTGGTACATATATACAATGGAATATTACTCAGCCATAAAAAGAATGAAATAATGTCATTTGCAGCAACATGGATGGACCTAGAGATCATCATACTGAATGAGGTAAGTCAGACAGAGAAAGACAAATATTATATCACTTATACATGGAATCTAAATAAATGATACAAATGAACTTATTTACTAGACAGAAACAGACTCAAAGACAAAGAAAACAAGCTTAAGGTTATCAAAGGCGAAAGTGGGAGGGGGGAGATAAATTGGGAGTTTGGGATTAATATATACATACTACAATATATTATAAAATAGGACCTACTGTATAGCATAGGAAACTGTGCTCAATATCTTGTAATAACCTACAATGGAATCTGAAAAATATATAACTGAATCACTTTGCTGTACACTTGAAACTAACACAACGTTGTAAATTAACTATACTTCAATAAAAAAAAGAAAATTATCAAAACACAAGGGAAAACTAAAAGAAAAAGAAAAGGACAGAGAAGAACAACAAAAACAACCAGTGAAGAATTAAGAAAATTGCAATAAGTAATACCTATCAATAATTAATTTAAATATAAATGGACTAAATTCTGCATTCAAAAGACATAGAAAGGCTGAATAAATTAAAAACAGACCAATATATATGCTACCTACAAAAGACTTACTTCAGATCTAGAGGCATACACAGACAAAGTGAGGGAATGCAAAAAGGTATTCCATGCAAGTAGAAACGAAAGCTGGGGTACTATTGGTGGGAATGAAAATTTGTGCAGGAAAACATTATGGGGGTTTCTCAGAAAATGAAAAATAGAACTACCATACCATCCAGCAATTTCACTTCTGAGTATTTACTCAAAGAAACTCGTATTCAACAAAATACATGCATTCTTATGTTCATTGCAGCACTATCTACAAGAGCCATGATATGGAAGCAACCTAAATGTCCGTCAGTAGATGAATAGATAAAGAGATGTGGTATGTGGGTATATATGTGTGTATATGTACACATATATACATATATACATACAAATATACATATTTGTATATACATACATATATGTATAAATATACAAGTGTATACCTTTGTGTGTGTGTGTATGTATACATGCATACATATATACACATATATATACATACATATATAAACATATCCACATATACAGTGAAATAGTACTCAGCCATAAAAAGAATAAAATCTAAGACTTCCCTCATGGCCCAGTGGTAGAATCCACCTGCCAATGCAGGGGACATGGGTTCGATCCCTGGTCTGGGAAGATCCCACATGCCGCAGAGCAACTAACCCCGTGTGCCACAACTACTGAGCCTGCACTCTAGAGCCCACAAGCTACAACTACTGAGCCTGTGTGCTGCAAGTACTGAAGGCCACATGCCTAGAACCCATGCTCAGCAACAAGAGAAGCCACTGAAATGAGAAGCCTGTGCACCACAACGAAGAGTAACTCCTGCTTGCCAAAACTAGAGAAAGCCCACGCACAGCAATGAAGGCCCAATGCAGCCATAAATAAATAAATAAATAATAAAAGCCATACAGATATTTCTAAAAAAAATAAAATCTTGCTTTTTTTGAGTACATTGATGGACCTGAAAGTTATTATGCGTAGTGAAATGTCAGAGAAAGATATATACCATATGATTGCACTTATAGGTGAAATCTAAGAAACAAAGCAAATGAAAAAGCATAACAAAACAAAAACAGACTCATAGATACAGAGAACAAACTGGTGATTGCCAGAGGGAATAGAAGTGGGAGGATGAGGGAAAAAGTTAGGGAGATTAAGAGGTGCCAATTTCCAGTTATAAAATAAATGTCACAGGGATGTAATGTACAGCATAGAGAATATAGTCAATAATATTGTAATAATTTGTATGGTGACAGATGGTAACTAGACAGATGGTGATTATTTTATAATGTAAAAACTATAGAATCACTATGTTGTACACCTGAAATTTACATAGTATTGTAACTCTGTTATACTTCAATATAATGTGAAAAAATCTCACCAGCAATAAAGAAAAAAATTAAATTACAAATAAATAAATAAAAACATAAAGAATACTTTTTTAAAAAGCCTGGAGGACTCACTACTTGATTTCAAGGCTTACTATAAAGTTTCAGTAAGCAGTACAGTGAAAGTAAATCAATGGTGAAAGTGAGTCAATGGGACAGATTAGAGAGTACAGAAATAGACATATATATATATATATATATATAGTCAATTGATTTTTTTATAAAAACGCAAAGTCTATTTAAGGGAAGAAAGAATAATCTCTCAACACAAGTTGTTGGAATAATTGAACATCTATATGCAAAACAACAAAAACAAACTAAATAAAAGAACTTTGACACTTGACTCTTACCATAAACAAAAATGTAAAATATAAAACCATAAGACTTTAACAAGAAAAATGAGGAGAAAATCTTTGATAAAATATTTGGGCTAAGGAAAGATTTCTTAGAAATACCAGCAAAAGCTCAATCTATAAAAAAAAATTGATAAATTGAACTTTGTTAAAATTAAGAACTTCTCTTCAAAAGACACTGTGATGAGAAGACAAGCTACAGATTGACTGAAAACACTCACAAATAACTTATCTGGTAGGGAACTTGGGTATGAAATATATAAAGAATTATCAAAACTCAATTATAAGGGGAATGACAGTTAATGAGTACTGGATTTCATTTTGAAATGAAATTTTTTTGAAATTAGATAGTGGTAATGGTTGTAACACTATGGATATATATACTAAAATTCACTGAATTTTATACTTTAAATGGGGGAATTGTATGCTATGTGAATTATTGCTCAGCAAAACTGTTCTTTAAAAGCTCTGTATTTCAATATTTCACATTCATTTATTATATATAACAGCATTTTCTTATTGTTAATAAATCATCATTTTTAAAAACTATGAAACTAAATATTGGATATAGTTCAAATATAAGAATGTTTCATCATATTGAATGTAAATAAATATAAATTTATATGATATAAATGTTAAATACATTTATCAGCCTGATATAAATCATTAGCATATACTTTCAATGAAAACATGGTACTATTCAAAATGGGAAATATAGCTAATGTTTTATAATAACTGTAAATGGTAAATAACCCTTAAAATTATATA
This sequence comes from Eschrichtius robustus, assembly GCF_028021215.1. Lineage (NCBI taxonomy): Eukaryota > Metazoa > Chordata > Mammalia > Artiodactyla > Eschrichtiidae > Eschrichtius > Eschrichtius robustus. The sequence goes on from NC_090845.1 coordinate 56,427,676, forward strand.
AAAAATTAAAAATTAAAATGAAACCAAACAAGACAAACCAAAAAGATTTTTAAAATGTAATTAAATTAAAAATGACTGAATAGCTCACAGGATTGTTGGGAATTTTAAATGAAATAATATGTAGGAGTGTCTAATAGAGTACTTTCTACTCAGTAAATGCCAGATTTTCTAAAAAAATTAAAAAGTAAAATATATTACTATTCAAATATAAACTAAATACTGTGTAAAATAGAGACAAGTTAATCATAAATGAAAGCAAAGTAATATTTAATTTTTTTAGTATGCGCTATCTTAAGAAAAAACATGTTAGTTTTTTCATTGTTGAGTCAAGAATGTATTTCTGTGTTTATTTTCTCCAGTAGCAAAAATAAGCTCCTTTAGATTCTATACTGATTGTGTAATAGCAAGGATATATTTATAAGCAAACTCCAATTATTTCAAACTTGGTCCTTTATCCTGACTAATACCTGTGAATACCTTTTTGAACATATCTATTTTTGTAAACAAACAAAATGCTGTTTTGCTCACATATTTTTGGACGATTTTTGGTTTGCTTTTACTGTTATTATTATCATTTGATTTCATCATGTATAAATTAAGATGTTAATGCATAGTTCCCATTATCTATAGTAATAGTTTTACATTCATAGTTTTTTTTTACTCGTTTGTAAAACCTTTGAACTAAAATATGATTTACTCTTGCCCTTAAAAAATAAATAGAAATAAAAGCTCACTAATAAAAAAAAAATTGCCTACTTTAAAAAAAGGGCAAAATATATGAAAAGACACTTCACCATAAAAGAAACAGTAGTTGCAAATAAGCACAGGAATAGATGTTCAATATCATTAATCATGAGAGAAATTCAAATTAAAACCACAATGAAATACTACTACATACCTATTAGAATGACTAAAAATTAAAAAAAACAAAGAAATAAAGAAAAGAAAACCTGACCTTGCCAAATGTTAGCAAGGACGCAGTGAAACTAGAAGTCATTCAGACACTGCTGGTGAGAATGTAAATTGATACAACTACTTTGGGAAAAAGTTTGGCGGCTTCTTAAACATAGAAGTACCATATAAACCAGTCATTCCATTCTTAGTTATTTAACCAAGAGAAATGGAAAATATGTCCACACAAAGATTTATATACAAATATTCATAGCAGCTTTATTTGCAAAACTGGAAAAAGCCCAAAGGTTCATCAACAGGTAAATGAATAAATAAAATCTAGTATATCTATACAGTAGAATAGTACTCAGCAGTGGTCTAGAAGGCAGAAGAAAAAATGTAGTAGGTGTCAGAAGACCTGTATTCCAGGTCTAGCTCTACCAGTGTGGAGTTTTATGAGATGGAATAAGTCATATAACATTTCAGGGCCTCAGTTTCCTCATTAGGTAATGGGAGAAATAATATTTACCTTTTTTACTTAATATATTGGTTCTAAAACTCAAATGAGATAAATATATGGAATTTTTGTATGACATTTTTATTCACCTTTAACTTATTTTTGTGATTGAATCTATGAAAATATATTTTCAGAAATTTTAATTTTTTTCTTCTAATGTTTTACATATTAAAGAATGCTATAGCCTGAGTGCTCCTTTAAGTGCTAAGTAATAATTGTAATTTGACATTCTAAGAAAGTTGATTTGTGTTTGATAAGAGGTGGCAATTATATCATCACAATGGTTTACTTTTTAGCACATCAAAAATATTTATGCTCAGTCTTTGAATTCTATTGCTTGGATTCTGGACTCAAATAAGAGATTTGGGGCACTAAAATATCCAGTCCATCTGTTACTCTTGCACAGCCAAACTCAAATAAGTTCTTCCGATTGGAGCATATCTTTTTAATGAGAGAACGTGATTACCACTTATACATGCAGGTTGGGCTCCAAAATTTTGCAGATTTCTTGTCTCTGTTTTGTTTAGCAATATTTGTGTAAAAACAAAGCAAACTGTACAAATCTAATTCCATTAAAGAAAATATGCAAAAGTAAGTCAATCATTGGACCACTTTATAGTCTCAATTTGGATCTGATTGGCTGTTATTGGCTTAACTTAAATTAATGATTTACTACATATGGACTGTCTATTGCAGTGATATATTCCTTGGTATATACTGAAATATATATATACATTAGATATGTATATATATACATATGTAAGAATATATATTCAAACAAGGGAAAGGGCATTTTTTCTCATCAAGGGAAAAAATGGTTGCTGATTTATCAGCTGTACAAATGTGAATGATTCTTCTTTCCAAATGGCAGAAGTAGGAAACAAGATTACTGATTTGACTGCTTTTTCTAATGGAGACTTGTTTCTTTCTTACGGTGGTCATCTGTCCTAATATGTGGCCCTTTTACTTGCTCATGAAATTTAGAAAATTCTTGTGATTCTGTTGTGTATTTGTTCTTTGCTATTTTTAGATCATATTTATTTTGATTTGCTTTTTCTTTCTGTCTCCCTGTCTCCCTCCCAATGCCTCCCCCCACCTTCAGTCAGACCATTGTGAAGATTAGATTTCTGGGAAGCTAGCAAAGACTGACACACTTTCTTAACTCTCTTCACCACCTTCTGTACTCTAGCAAGATTTCACTCTGAGGGGGATATATAGTTAATACTCACCAACTGTGCTTCTTCTTACCCCACTACAAGGAAGCAGCTTAAACAGCCAAGTTGTAATATACTACTGCTCCTTTTAAGGACCGTGAGTTTCACAGGTGGCACTTAGAAATGTGCCACGTATCTCCTTCATCCTGGGCACACAGGAAGGTAGATGAGTAACAGCTCCTCTAAGACACATATCCACATTTGCATTATTGTGTAAATAATAATTATTTGCTGCCTCAAAACATTGCTTCCTATCCTGCTTGCCTATAAGATGACAGTCAACTCAAGGAAATAGCTGCTATTCAGTGATGAAGGGAAACAGAAAAGCTTGGAAGGTGGGGAAAATGCTTCCTTCCTTGAGGATTTTATAAGCTATTTAGCATATATTTGTGGAGCATCTATTATATGTGAGGCTCAGAACAGGGGATTTAGGAATGAATAAGAATCACCCTGTCCTCAAGAAGATTAGCATAGCAGAATGAAAGCTACTGAGAACATCCTTCTTAGTGTCCTTCTGGACTCCAGAAGCAGATTGTGAGCCTTTTCTTGGCTGCCCACAAATGTAGTATTATTGAATCTCTAAATCATTAAAACTGTAAAATTAGAAGGGGTTCTCTCAGGAGCAAATGTGGGTAAACAAGGTTGACCCTTTCATCATGGTAGCTCTGGCAACAAGGAGCTACACCTAACAACATATTTGCTGGTATGGCCAGCTCAGATGCCAGTGCCTCATGGGAATATATTTTCCCACAAATTGGTGGTGTCAGGTTGAGCAGTAACCCTGCGATCCTGATAACATATACGTGGGGTATCAACTCTAGAACAGCACCTCACTCTTGAACATATTTCACATCTTATAGAAGGTCCTGGACTTATTTGCATAAATCTACATGCCATTTTCTTGAAATTCATATATGTCTAAATGAACTGTGGGATATATTCTCTAATGATTTCAGGTTAAATATTACCAGTTTCTCCTGTCTTGAATTTAAACTGATTTTTTTTCACCTATCCAGTGTCACTGACTCAGGGGACTGAGTCAATGACTAATGACTGCATGATTATTCATGCAGTAAACAAAATTTCCAAGACATTCTAAATTCAAACATTATTTCGTAGTATCCTTCCAAACCATGACAGTGTCCCAGAAGTCCCAATTTTTCAACATTAAAGTTACATCACCTGGATTGCGTCTGGAACCAAGAAGGAATACAAAATCCTCATTTATCAGATCTTATAGCCTGATTTGGAGTTTGAAAAATATAGTCACCACACTATTAATATTCAGGAAATGGGCAAATACCCAAAGCTAGGAAGTGAGGATAATGATAAGAATCTCCACAAACATTTGTTAGACCATACTTTGTTCCTGGACCATGGTTTAATGCTCTAACTTCTAGATGGGAAGCCTGTTTTGAACTACTTAAAATTAGAAGTTGGTAGTTGGTTATTAGTGTAATGATTTAGCATTTTAATTTTCCAAAAAGATCATTCATTCATTTCTTTTGGAGTGAGGTAGAAGGAAATGGGTAAAAGGTTCAAAGCTAGTCTTATCCAAGTGTTTTTCTTGTTTCTGTCAACTTGATTAGCTGCATGTGTGACTTTTTAGTTAATTGGACCGTGAGCCAACTGAAAGATAGAAAATCTCCTCAAGGTAGAAATTTGATACACTTCAAGTCATTAGGAAATTAATGTTTATTCTAAATTGTAGTCCTTTAAGATTTATGATCTTATTTTGTTTTGCAGGGAATATTAACAAGAGGAAATAGTCATACCGTATCTGCATATTGTACATAGGCTCTATCTGGAAACATTCTGCTACTCAATGAAAAGTCTAGATAAAGTAGTTTTTAAAAAAATCACTGTTCATCTGTGTTTTTCTTTTTTTAAATATATGTGTGTGTGTGTGCACATAATTCAGCTACTGTTTTTTTAAGACTGAGTCTTATCCACAGTCATGACATAAGTTCTCTTAGACCTGTGGAAGATTCTGAGTGTCAATATATATAAGAGAGTAAAAGAGTGCTATACCTCAGATTAGCACAATTATTGAATCTTTACTATCAATCTTTAAGATCCAAATCTCTTGCTGCCCTGACTATAGTACTGAAATTTAAATGGGTAAAATGTGTTTCAGAGGATAACTTACTGAGTTCTCACCATAGGTTTGCCTTCTGCTCATGCAATTCTATCGGAATCTCCCTTTCCTAAGGCTTTGGACTCGACATTCCTGCTACAGCAACAGAGGACAAAAGCCATGTTGTAATGGATAAGCCACACAAGTAGGAAATACAGATGTGGACTACATGCTTCCAAAGAAGAATTGAGCTTGCTGAAGATCTCTGTCAGATATTGGAAATGTATAAGATGTTAAGAGGTGAGTACTTCGGTGGTTATTGTTGTTGAGGAGAGTGTGTGGGTGTGTGTTTGTGTGTGTTGGAAAAACTATAGTGAGAACACTTTCATGATCTGTATAGTATAAAAATCTGAGGCTACTTTTTTAAGAAAGTTAAGCTTTCTTTCAGAAGTGTTGAGTTATCAAAGCAGTAGTGAAAATCTGAAGAACACAGCTAATAAGATTATCTTCTCAGGTTGAAAAAAACGTAAGCTTTTGTAATGGGAAATCACCATATGAGGAAGTGAGAGTAAAGAAACTATCATTTATTGAGCTTTATTAATCAAGTACCAAGAGCTTTACATGTGTTATCCCATTTAATCCTCATAACAATCCTATGATGTACATACTATTACCATCTCTATTTTACACATAAAAAACAGTCTTGAACAGATTATTTGACTTTCCTAAGGTCGTATACCTATTAAGCTCAGGGTTGTGTTTAGACCAGGTCTCTCTGACTTCTAACACTGTATTTAGAGAGGAATAAATGTCTAAGAGAAAACTATCCCTATATCATTTCATGGTTTTCTCATGAAGAATTGTACCTCTACTTAAATTTAGTTTTCCAAGGAAAGTTTTTCACATAGTATATTCAGAAAATGCTTCAGCAACCCCAATATATGCAACTGAAGAAAAACCAGCACTACCGAAAGAAGCAACCATTCTCATTAATGGAACAGATTTGGTTGTGATTTTTTCCTATTTTCTTCTGCATTATTTCCATATATTATGTAAATAAAAACCAAATTTTCCAGAGCAGGTATATCCTTTGTATCTGGAGAAATCAAGCCTTCCATTTTGAGATCTGTTTAATTTATTTAGCTAAAGCAACAATGCAGTTTGTTCGGAACTTTTTATTTTATTTATTTACTTTTTATACAACAGGTTCTTATTAGTTACCTATTATACACATATTAGTGTATATATATCAAACCCAATCTCTTAATTCATCCCACCACCCCACCACCACCACCTCCGCTTTCCCCCCTTGGTGTCCATATGCTTGTTCTCTACATCTGTGTCTCTATTTCTGCCTTGCAAACCAGTTCATCTGTAACATTTTTCTAGATTCCACATATATGCATTAATATACGATACTTTTCTCTTTCTGACTTACTTCACTCTGTATGACAGTCTCTAGGTCCATCCACATCTCAACAAATGACCCAATTTCGTTCCTTTTTATGGCTGAGTAATATTCCATTGTATATATGTACCACATCTTCTTTATCCATTCATCTGTCGATGGGTATTTAGGTTGGTTCCATCACCTGGCTATCGTAAAGAGTGCTGCAATGAATATGGGGTGCATGTGTCTTTTTGAATTATGGTTTTCTCTGGGTATATGCCCAGTAGGGGGATTGCTGGGTCATATGGTAATTCTATTCTTAGTTTTTTAAGGAACCTCCATACTGTTCTCCATAGTGGCTATATCAATATACATTCTCACCATTGCAATAGGGTTCCCCTTTCTCCAGACCTTCCCCAGCATTTGCAGATTGTAGATTTTCTGATGATGCCAATTCTAACTAGTGTGAGGTGAAACCTCACTGTAGTTTTGATTTGCATTTCTATAATAACTAGTGATGTTGAGCAGCTTTTCATGTGCCTCTTGGCCATCTGTATGTCTTCTTTGGATAAATGTCTACTTAGGTCTACTGCCCATTTTTGTTTGGGTTGTTTGTTTTTTTAATATTGAGCTGCATGAGCTGTTTATTTTGGAGATTAATACTTTGTCCGTTGATTCTTTTGCAAATATTTTCTCCCATTCTAAAGGTTGTCTTTTCATCTTCTTTATAGTTTCCTTTGCTATGCAAAAGATTTTAAGTTTCATTAGGTCCTATTTGTTTATTTTTGTTTTTATATCCATTACTTTAGGAGGTGGGTAAAAAAGATCTTCCTGTTCAGAGATAAACCCACGCACATATGGTCACCTCATTTTTGATAAATGAGGCAAGATTATACAATGGAGAAAAGACAGCCTCTTCAATAAGTGGTGCTGGGAAAACTGGACAGGTACATGTAAAAGAATGAAATTAGAACACTCCCTAACAGCATACACAAAAATAAACTCAAAATGGATTAAAGACCTAAATGTAAGGCCAGACACAATAAAACTCTTAGAGGAAAACATAGGCAGAACACTCTATGACATACATCACAGCAAGATCCTTTTTGACCACCTCCTAGAGAAATGGAAATAAAAACAAAAATAAACAAATGGGACTTAATGAAACTTAAAAGCTTTTGTACAGCAAAGGAAACCATAAACAGGATGAAAAGACAACCCTCAGAATGGGAGAAAATATTTGCAAATGAAGCAACTGACAAGGGCTTAATCTCCAAAATTTACAAGCAGTTCATGCAGCTCAATATCAAAAGAACAAACAACCCAATCCAAAAATGGGCAGAAGACCAAAATAGACATTTCTCCAGGGAAGATATACAGATTGCCAACAAACAGATGAAAGGGTGCTCAACATTACTAATAATTAGAGAAATGAAAATCAAAACTACAATGAGGTATCACCTCACACCACTCAGAATGGCCAGCATCAAAAAATCTACAAACAATAAGTGCTGGAGAGGGTGTGGAGAAAAAGGAACCCTCTTGCACTGTTGGTGGGAATATAAATTGATACAGTAACTATGCAGAACAGCATGGAGGTTCCTTAAAAAACTAAAAATAGAACTCCAATACGACCCAGCAATCCCACTGCTGGGCATATACCCAGAGAAAACCATAATTCAAAAAGAGTCATGTAAGACAATGTTCATTGCAGCACTATTTACAATAGCCAGGAAATGGGAGCAAGCTAACTGTCCATCGACAGATGAATGGATAAAGAAGATGTGGCACATATATACAATGGAATATTACTCAGCCATAAAAAGAAACGAACTTGAGTTATTTGTAGTGAGGTGGATGGACCTAGAGATTATCACACAGAGTGAAGTAAGTCAGAAAGAGAAAAACAAATACCGTATGCTAACACATATATATGCAATCTTAAAAAAAAAAAGTTCTGAAGAACCTAGGGGCAGGACAGGAATAAAGATGCAGACATAGAGAATGGACTTGAGGACATGTGGAGGGGGAAGGGTAAGTTGGGATGAAGTGAGAGAGTGGCATGGACTTAAATATACTACAAATATAAAATAGGTAGATAGTGGGAAGCAGCCACATAGCACAGGGAGATCAGTTCCGTGCTTTGTGACTACCTAGAGGGGTGGGATAGGGCGGGTGGGAGTGAGACGCAAGAGGGAGGAGATATGGGGATATATGTATGTGTATAGCTGATTCACTTTGTTATAAAGCAGAAAGTAACACACCATTGTAAAGCAGTTATACTCCAATAAAGATGTTTAAAAAAAAAAGATCTTGCTGTGATTTATGTCAAAGAGTGTTCTTCCTATGTTTTCCTCTAAGAGTTTTATAGTGTCTGGCCTTACATTTAGGCCTTTAATCCATTTTGAGTTTATTTTTGTGTATGGTGTTTGGAAGTGTTCTAATTTCATTCTTTTATATGTAGCTGTCCAGTTTTCCCAGCACCACTTACTGAAGAGACTGTCTTTTCTCCATTGTATATACTTGCCTCCTTTTTCAAAGATTACTTGACCATAGGTGCATGGGTTTATCTCTGGGCTTTCTATCCTGTTCTGTTAATCTATATTTCTGTTTTTGTGCCAGTATGATACTGTCCTGTTTACTGTAGCTTTGTAGTATAGTGTGAAGTCAGGGAGTCTGATTCCTCCAGCTCCAATTTTTACTCTCAAGACTGCTTTGGATATTTGGGTCTTCTGTGTCTCCATACAAATTTTAAGATTTTTTTGTTCTAGTTCTGTAAGAAATGCCATTGGTAATTTGACAGTGATCGCATTGAATCTGTAGATTGCTTTGGGTAGTATAGTCATTTTCACAATATTGATTCTTCCAATCCAGGAACATGGTATATCTCTCTGTTTGTGTCATATTTGATTTCTTTCATCAGTGCTTTTAATTTTCTGAGTACAGGCATTTTACCTCCTTAGGTCGGTTTATTTCTAGGTATTTTATTCTTTTTGTTGCAATGGTAAAAGGGATTGTTTCCTTAATTTCTCTTTCTGATATATCACTGTTAGTGTATACAAATGCAAGTGATTTCTGTGCTTTAATTTTGTATCCTGAAACATTACCAAATTCTTTGATTAGCTCCAGTAGTTTTCTGGGGGTGTCTTTAGGATTATCTATGTATGGTATCATGCTGTCTGCAAACAGTGACAGATTTACTTCTTCTTTTCTTTTTTTTTCTGAATGCACATTTTTTAATGTACATGTATATTCATTGTGGCACTACTTTTTAAATTACTATTCAAAGAGAAAATCACAAAAATTATAATAATCCTCATCAGTTCATTCGGTCCCCTGTAATTAATTATTTTTTCATATTGATCTTTTTTAGCACTTTTATGAATTCATCAGTTTTCCATTAGAGTTCTGAAAATGCTTATTCATTTAGTTCAGCAGTATAGTCAGTTACAAGAAACCTGTGCCTGTCAGAGTCTTTTCCATGAATTCCTTGAAGATGAAAACTTTTTATGGGAACACTTTTGCAAAAGCATCAGAGTACACCCAGATCTGTCTGTAAATGAAAAAAGACTTACAAATGACCACAGTTAAAGATTTGATGAAAGTTCATAATAATGCAATTGACAAGGAAATTTAGTTATTTCTGAGATATACATTTTAAAATAATAACTAGAATTATGACTTATAACATTATACCAGAATATATAAGATTGATAGGAATTTCATGTAATGCCTGAAACATTTATATTAACATATTTCCATACAAATAACCCAATGAAAGTTTAGTATTAGGTTTTTTTTAATTTTTGAAGTTTATTTTTTTATACAGCAGGTTCTTATTAATCATTAATTTTACACACATCAGTGTATACATGTCAATCCCAATCGCCCAATTCATCACACCACCATCCCCACACCTCTGCAGCTTTCCCCCCTTGGTGTCCATACGTTTGTTCTCTACATCTGTGTCTCAACTTCTGCCCTGCAAAACGGTTCATCTGTACCATTTTTCTAGGTTCCACATACATGCGATAATTTACGATATTTGTTTTTCTCTTTCTGACTTCCTTCACTCTGTATGACAGTCTCTAGGTCCATCCACATCTCAACAAATGACCCAATTTCGTTCCTTTTTATGGCTGAGTAATATTCCATTGTATATATGTACCACAAATTCTTTACCTTTTCGTCTGTCAATGTGCATTTAGTTTGCTTCCATGACCTGGCTATTGTAAATAGTGCTGCAATGAATATTGGGGTGCATGCGTCTTTTGAATTACGGTTTTCTCTGTGTATATGCCCAGTAGTGGGATTGCTGGATCATATGGCAATTCTATTTTTAGTTTTTCAAGGAACCTCCATATTGTTATCCATAGTGTCTGTATCAATTTACATTCCTTACCAACAGTGCAAGAGGGTTCCCTTCTCTCCACACCCTCTTCAGCATTTGTTGTTTCTAGATTTTCTGATGATGGCCATTCTGACCAGTGTGAGGTGATACCTCATTGTAGTTTTGATTTGCATTTCTCTGATAATCAGTGATGTTGAGCAGCTTTTCATGTGCTTCTTGGCCATCTGTATGTCTTCTTTGGAGAAATGTCTATTTAGGTCTTCTGCCCATTTTTGGATTGCATTGTTTGTTTCTTTACTATTGAGCTGCATGAGCCGTTTATATATTTTGGAGATTAATCCTTTGTCCATTGATTCGTTTGCAAATATTTTCTCCAATTCTGAGGGTTTTCTTTTTGTCTTGTTTATGGTTTCCTTTGCTGTGCAAAAGCTTTGAAGTTTCATTAGGTCCCATTTGTTTATTTTTGTTTTTATTTCCATTACTCTAGCAGGTGGATCAAAAAAGATCTTGCTGTGATTTATGTCAAAGAGTGTTCTTCCTATGTTTTCCTCTAAGAGTTTTATAGTGTCCAGTCTTATATTTAGGTCTCTAATCCATTTTGAGTTTATTTTTGTGTATGGTGTTAGGGAGTATTCTAATTTCATTCTTTTACATGTGTCTGTCCAGTTTTCCCAGCACCACTTATTGTAGAGACTTTCTTTTCTCCATTGTGGATTCTTGCCTCCTTTGTCTTAGATTAGTTGACCATAGGTGCGTGGCTTTATCTCTGGGCCTTCTATCCTGTTGGATTGATCTATATTTCTGTTTTTGTGCCAGTCCCATCCTGTCTTGATTCCTGTAGCTTTGTAGTACTGTCTGAAGTCGGGCAGTCTGATTCCTCCATCTCTGTTTTTTGCCCTCAAAGTGCTTCGTCTCTTCCGGGTTTTATGTGTCTCCATACAAATTTTAAGATTTTTTTGTTCTAGTTCTGGAAAGAATGCCATTGGTAATTTGAGAGGGATTGCATTGAATATATCGATTGCTTTTGTAGTATAGTCATTTTCACAACATTGATTCTTCCCATCCAAGAACATGGTATCTCTCTCCATCTGTTTGTATCATCTTCAGTTTCGTTCTTCAGTGTCATAGTTTTCAGCATACAGATCTTTTGTCTCCCTACGTAGGTTTATTCCTAGGTATTTTATTCTTTCTGTTGTAATGGTTAATGGGAGTGTTTCCTTCATTTCTCTTTCAGAATTTTCTTCATTAATGTATAGGAATGCAAGGGATTTCTGTGCATTCATTTTGTATCGTGCAACGTTACCAAATCCATGGATTAGCTCTAGTAGTTTTCTGGTGGCATCTTTAGGATTCTCTAAGTATAGTGTCATGTCATCTGCAAAGAGTGAGAGTGTTACTTCTTTCCCAACTTGTGTTCCATTTATTTCTTTTGCTGCTCTGACTGCTGTGGCTAGAACTTCCAAAACTATGTGGAATAATAGTGGTGAGAGTGGTCATCCTTGTCTTGTTCCTGATATTAGAGGACATGCTTTCAGTTTTTCACCATTGAGGATGTTTGCTGTGGGTTTGTCGTACATGGCCTTGATTAAGTGGAGTGAGGTTCCCTCTCTGCCCACTTTCTGGAGGGTTTTTATCAGAAATGTGTGTTGAAATTAGTTACAAGCTCTTCTGCATCTATTGACATGATCATACGTTTTTTCCTCTTTGCTTTGTTAATAGGGTGTATCACATTGATTTGCGTATATTGAAGAATCCTTGCATCCCTGGAATCAATCCCACTTGATCATGAGGTATGATACTTTTAATGTGGTATTGGATTCTGTTTGCTACTATTTTGTTGAGCAGCTTTGCATCTATGTTCATCAGTGATATCGGTGTGTAACTTTAGTTTTTTGTACTACCTTTGTCTGGTTTGGGTATCAGGTTGATGGTGGCCTCATATAAATAGTTTGGGAGTGTTCCTTCCTTGCCCATTTTTGGGAAGAGTTTGAGAAGGATGGGTGTTAAGTCTTTTCTCCATGTTGGATAGAATTATCCTGCGAAACCATCTGTCCTGGACTTTTGTTTGTTGCACGATTTTCAATCAGAGTTGCAAGTTCATTACTCGTACTGGGTCTGTTCATATTTTGTATTTCTTCCTGATTCAGTCTTGGAAGGTTATACCTTTCTAAGAATTTGTCCATTTCTTCCAGGTTGTCCATTTTATTGGCATAGAGTTGCTTGTAGTAGTCTCTTAGGATGCTTTGTATTTCTGCAGTGTCTCTTGTAACTTCTCCTTTTTCATTTCTGATTTTATTGATTTGAGTACTCTCACTCTTTTTCTTGATGAGTCTGGCTAATTGTTTATCAATTTTGTTTATCTTCTCAAAGAACTGACTTTTAGTTTTATTGATATTTGCTATTGTTTTGTTTCTATTTCAGTTATTTCTGCTCTGGTCTTTATGATTTCTTTCCTTCTGCTAACTTTGGGTTTTGTTTGTTCTTGTTTCTCTAGTTCCTTTAGGTGTAAGGTTAGGTTGTTTATTTGAGATGTTTCCTGTTTCTTGAGGTAGGCTTGTATTGCTATAAACTTCCCTCTTAGAGCTGCTTTTCCTGCATCCCCTAGGTTTTGGATTGCCGTGTTTTCATTGTCATTTATCTCTAGGTATTTTTTTGATTTCCTCTTTGATTTCTTCAGTGATCTCTGGTTGTTTAGTAACGTATTGTTTAGCCTCCATGTGTTTGTGTTTTTTACGTTTTTTTCCACGTAATTCATTTCTAATCTCATAGCGTTGTGGTCAGAAAAGATGCTTGATATGATTTCTATTTTCTTAAATTTACTGAGGCTTGATTTGTGACCCAAGATGTGATCTATCCTGGAGAATGTTCCATGTGAACTTGAGAAGAAAATGTAATCTGCTGTTTTTGGATGGAATGTCCTATAAATATCAATTAAATCTATGTAGTCTATTTTTTCATTTAAAGCTTCTGTTTCCTTATTTATTTTCCTTTTGGATGATCTGTCCATTGGTGTAAGTGAGGTGGTAAAGTCTCCCACTATTGTTGTGTTACTGTCAATTTCCTCTTTTATAGCTGTTAGCAGTTGCCTTATGTATTGAGGTGCTCCTATGTTGGGTGCATATATATTTATAATTGTTATATCTTCTTTTTGGATTGATCCCTTGATCATTATGTAGAGTCCTTCCTTGTCTCTTGTAATAGCCTTTATTTTAAAGTCTATTTTATCTGATGTGAGTATTGCCACTCCAGCTTTCTTTTGATTTCCATTTGCAAGGAAAATCTTTTTCCATCCCCTCGCTTTCAATCTGTATGTGTCCCTAGGTCTGAAGTGGGTCTCTTGTAGACAGCATGTATATGGGTCTTGTTTTTTGTATCCATTCAGCAAGCCTGTGTCTTTTGGTTGGAGCATTTAATCCATTCACGTTTAAGGTCATTATTGATATGTATGTTCCTATGACCATTTTCTTATTTGTTTTGTGTTTGTTTTTGTAGGTCCTTTCTTCCCTTGTGTTTCTCACTTAGAGAAGTTCCTTTAGCATTTGTTGTAGAGATGGTTTTGTGGTGCTGAATGCTCTTAGTTTTTGCTTGTCTTTAAAGCTTTTGATTTCTCCATCGAATCTGAATGATATCCTTGCTGGGTAGAGTAATCTTGGTTGTAGGTTCTTCCTTTTCATCACTTTAAGTATATCATGCCACTCCCTTCTGGCTTGTAGAGTTTCTGCAGAGAATTCAGCTGTTAACCTTATGGGAGTTCTCTTGTATGTTATTTTTCGTTTTGCTCTTGCTGCTTTCAATAAATTTTCTGTGTCTTTAATTTTTGCCATTTTGATTACTATGTTTCTCAGCCTGTTTCTCCTTGGGTTTATCCTGTATGGGACTCTCTGTGCTTCCTGAACATGGGTGGCTATTTCCTTTCCCATGTGAGGGAACTTTTCGACTGTAATCTCTTCAAATATTTTCTCTGGTCCTTTCTCTCTCTTTTCTCCTTCTGGGACCCCTATAATGTGAATGTTTTTAGGTTTAATGGTGTCCCAGAGGTCTCTTAGGCTGTCTTCATTTCTTTTCATTCTTTTTTCTTTAGTCTGTTCCACAGTAGTGAATTCCACCGTTCTGTCTTCCAGGTCACTTATCCGTTCTTCTGCCTCAGTTATTCTGCTGTTGATTCCTTCTAGTGTAGCTTTCATTTCAGTTATTGTATTGTTCATCTCTGTTTGTTTGATCTTTAATTCTTCTAGGTCTTTGTTAAACATTTCTTGCATCTTCTCGATCTTTGCCTCCATTCTTTTTCCGAGGTCCTGGATCATCTTCACTATCATTATTCTGAATTCTTTTTCTGGAAGGTTACCTATCTCCACTTCCTTTAGTTGTTTTTCTGGGGTTTTATCTTGTTCCTTCATCTGGTACATAGCCCTCTCCCTTTTCATCTTGTCTATCTTTCTGTGAATGTGGTTTTTGTTCCACAGGCTGCAGGATTGTAGTTCTTCTTGCTTCTGCTGTCTGCCCTCTCTACTTCTTCTTTTCTGATTTGGATTCCTTTTATCCCTTTTTCTTCTCTGATTGCTGAGGCTAGGACTTCCAAAGCTATGTTGAACAATAGTGGTGAGAAAGGACATCCTTGTCTTGCTCCTCATCTTAGAGGAAATGCTTTCTGTTTTTCACCATTGAGAATGATGTTTGCTGTGTGTTTGTCAAATATGTCCTTTATTATGTTGAGGTAGGTTCCCTCTATGCCCACTTTCTGGAGAGTTTTTATCATAAATCGGGGTTGAATTTTTTCAGAATCTTTTTATGCATCTATTGACGTGATCATTTTTTTATCTTCAGTATTTAATGTAGGGTGTCACATTGTTTGATTTGCATATATTGATGAATCCTTGCATCCCTAGGATAAATCCCACTTGATCATAATATATGATCCTTTTAATGTGTTGTTGGATTCTGTTTGCTAGTATTTTGTTGAGGATTTTGCATCTATATTTATCAGTGATACTGGTCTCTAATTTTGTCTTTTTGTAGTATCTTTGTCTGGTTTTGGTATCAGGGTGATGGTGACCTCCTAGAATGAGTTTGGGAGTGTTCCTTCCTCTGCAGTTTTTCAGAAGATTTTGAGAAGGATGGGTGTTAGCTCTTCTCTAAATGTTTGATATAATTCACCTGTGAAGCCACCTGATCCTAGACTTTTGCTTGTTGGAAGAGTTTTAATCACAGTTTCAACTTCATTACTTGTGACTGTTCTGTTCATATTTTCTGTTTCTTCCTGGTACAGTCTCGGAAGGTTATACCTTTCTATGAATTTGTCCATTTTTTCCAGGTTGTCCATTTTATTGGGATAGAGTTGCTTGTATTAGTCTCTTAAGATGCTTTGTATTTCCACAATGTCCAATGTAACTTCTCCTTTTTCGTTTCTAATGTTATTGACTTGAGTCCTCTCCCTCTTTTCCTGGATGAGTCTAGCTAAAGGTTTATCAATTTTGTTTATCTTCTCAAAGACCCAGCTTTTAGTTTTATTGATCTTTGCTATTATTTTCTTTGTTTTTATTACATTTATTTCTGCTCTGATCTTTATGATTTCTTTCCTTCTACTAACTTTGGGTTTTGTTTGTTCTTCTTTTTCTAGTTCCTTTAGGTGTATGTTTAGATTGTGTGAGATTTTTCTTGTTTCTTGAGCTAGGCTTGTAAAGCTATAAACTTCCCTCTTAGAAGTGCTTTTGCTGTATCCCATAGGTTTTGGATCATCGTGTTTTCATTGTCATTTTTCTCTAGGTATTTTTTGATTTCCTCTTGATATCTTCAGTGATCTCTTGGATATTTAGTAATGTATTGTTTAGCCTCCATGTGTTTCTGTGTTTTAAGTATTTTTTTTCCTGTAATTTATTTCCAATCTGAGAACACTGTGTTCAGAAAAGATGCTTGATATGATTTTAATTTTCTTAAATTTACCAAAGCTTGAATTGTGATGCAAGATATGATCTATCCTGGAGAATGTTTCATGTGCACTTGAGAAGAAAGTGTAATATGTTGTTTTCGGATGGAATGCCCTGTAATTATCAATTAAATCTCTCTGGTCTATTGTGTCATTTAAAGCTTGTGTTTCCTTATTAATTGTCTGTCTGGATGATGTATCTATTGGTATAAGTGAGGTGTTAAAATCCCCCACAATTATCGTGTTACTGTCAATTTCCTCTTTTATAGCTGTTAACATCTGACTTATGTATTGAGGTGCTCCTACATTGGGTGCATGTATATTTATAATAGTTATATCTTCTTCTTGGACTGATCCCGTGATCATTATGCAGTGTCCTTCCTTGTCTCTTGTAACATTCTTTATTTTAAAGTTTATTTTATCTGATATGAGTATTGCTACTCCAGCTTTCTTTTGATTTCCATTTGCATGGAATATCTTTTTCCATCCCCTCTCTTTCAGTCTGTATGTGTCCCTGGGCCTGATGTGGGTCTCTTGTAGACAGCATGTATATGGGTCTTGTTTTTCTATCCATTCAGTGTGACTGTCTTTTGGTTGGAGCATTTAATCCATTCACATTAAAGGTTATTATTGATATGTATGTTACTATTAACATTTTCTTAATTGTTTTGGGTTGTTTTATGTAGGTCCTTTTCTTCTCTTGTGTTTCCCACTTAGAGAAGTCCTTTTAGCATTTGTTGTAGAGCTGGTTTGGTGGTGCTGAATTCTCTTAGCTTTTGCTTGTCTGTAAAGGTTTTGATTTCTCTGTCGAATCTGAATGAGATCCCTACTGGATAGAGTAATCTTGGTTGTAGGTTCTTCCCTTTCATCACTTTAAATATATCGTGCCACTCCCTTCTGGCTTGTAGAGTTTCTGCTGGCAAATCAGCTGTTAGCCTTATGGGAGTTCCCTTTTATGTTATTTGTCATTTTTCCCTTGTTGCTTTTAATAATTTTTCTTTGTCTTTAATATTTGTCAATTTGATTACTATGTGACTCAGCTTGTTTCTCCTTAGGTTTATCCTGCCTGGGACTCTCTGCTCTTCCTGGACTTGGGTGGCTATTTCCTTTCCTATGTTAGGGAAGTTTTCGACTCTAATATCTTCAAATATTTTATTGGGTCCTTTCTCTCTCTCTTGTTCTGGGAACCCTATAATGTGAATGTAGGTGCATTTAATGTTGTCACAGAGGTCTCTTAGGTGTCTTCATTTCTTTTCATTCTTTTTTCTTTATTCTTTTCCATGGAATTAATTCCACCATTCTGTCTTCCAGGTCACTTGTCCATTCTTCTGCCTCAGTCATTCTGCTATTGATTTCTTCTAGTGTATTTTTCATTTCCGTTATGGTATTATTCATCTCTGGTTTTTTGCTCTTTAAATCTTCTATGTGTTTTTTCTTTAATTCTTCTAGGTCTTTGTTAAACATTTCTTGCATCTTCTCGATCTTTACCTCCATTCTTTTTCCGAGGTCCTGGACCATCTTCACTATCGTTATTCTGAATTCTTTTTCTGGAAGGTTACCTATCTTCACTTTGTTTAGTTGTTTTTCTGGAGTTTTATATTTTTCCTTCATCTCATACATAGTCCTCCGCCTTTTCATTTTGTCTATCTTTCTGTGAATGTGGTTTTCATTCCACAGGCTGCAGGATTGTAGTTCTTCTTGTTTCTGCTGTCTGCTCTCTGGTGGATGAGGCTATCTAAGAGACCTGTGCAAGCTTCCTGATGGGAGGGACTGGTGGTGGGTAGTGCTTGGTGTTGCTCTGGTGGGCCGAGCTCAGTAAAACTTTAATCCCCTTGTCTGCTGATGGGAGGGGCTGAGTTCCCTCCCTGTTGATTGTTTGACCTGAGCAGTCCCAGCACTGGAGCCTCTAGGCTCTTTGGTGGGGCTAGTGGCAGAGTCTGGGAGGGCTCACACCAAGGGGTACTTCACCGAACTTCTGCTACCGTTGTCCTTGTCCCCATGGTAAACCACAGCCACCCCCCATCTCTGCAGAAGACCCTCCAACACTAGCAGGTAGGTCTGGTTCAGTCTTCTATTGGGTCACTGTTCCTTTCCCCTGGGTCCTGATGTGCACACTACTTTGTGTGTGCCCTTCAAGAATGGAGTATCTGTTTGCCCCAGTCCTGTCAATTTCCTGCAGTCAAATCCCATTGGCCTTCACATTCTGATTCTCTGGGAATTCCTCCTCCCATTGCCAGACCCCCAGCTTGGAAAGCCTGACGTGGGGATCAGAACCTTCACTCCAGTGGGTGGACTTCTGTGGTATAATTGTTCTCCAGTTTGTGAGTCACCCACCCAGTGTTATGAGATTTGATTTTATGGTGATTGTGCCCCTCCTACCACCTCATTGTGGCTCCTCCTTTGTCTTTGGATGTGGGGTATATTTTTTGGTGAGTTCCAGTGTCTTCCTGTTGATGATTGTTCAACAGTTAGTTGTGATTCCAGTGCTCTCCCAAGAGGGAGAGAGAGCATGTCCTTCTACTCTGCCATCTTGACCCAATCTCCTGCAGTTTGTTCTGACTGGTTCTAGACTCATGTCACATACTTTAGGACACTTGATTAGTCTAATGAATTTAAGCGTCTTTTATTTTTATAATTTAGAAATGTTCATGTAGTTTCAAAGGAAGGTGGAAATATTTGTCTATTTTAAGTTACAGCCTTTAGAAGTTCTTCTGCATGGTATTCATTAACTTTTAATTACATCCTTAATAATATTTTTCAGAATTCATTAAGTATGCCAAAATTACAGCAACTGTGGTTTATGGGCAAGATCCTTTGATTTGAAGACAGACAATCTGAATTGAAATCTCAGTTCTGCCTCTTATTTACCATGTAAATTTGGATAATTCATTTAATCTATGTGAACTTCAATTTTCTCATCTGTAATATGGGGATAATAATCCCTACCTCATGCAGTTGGTGTGAGAATAATTTGAGGTAATAAATGTGAACATACTTTGTAGATAATAAAATTCTATCACAATGTCAGGGGAAAGGGAATCAAATGAACACTAATGGAACACTTACCACTGTGCTAGTTGGTAACTTTTTTCTCTTTGTTGCTCCCAGAAAGGTCAAGACCTGCATATCCCTGAGAAAGAGTAGCATGCCTCCCAGTTGGATCACATTTCTTGACTTTCCTACCTATTGATCCAGGATCTATGCAGTAGTTGCCAAGATACTGGCAGGAAGATTTAAAAATGTATGGAAGAATTGACTGCTAAGTTATTTTCTTCATGTAAAGTGATCTTTCCTCAAGGAGAATCCCACTTAACAATGCATATCAATATCTTGATTCAGGGCAATAAAGGGAAATTTGGGGATGGACAGTAGTTTCATAACAAAACCTAAACAGGCCAATCCAGTGAGGCATTGTAGTAGAGTAGGAAAGGCACTGGGCAGGAAGGAGACCAGATTTCCAATCTTGGTTTCACTACTGACTAATTGCATAACCTAAGGCAAGTCCCTTTTCCCTCTTGGCCTCAAAGCTCCCCTCTATACAGTGAAGTGAGATGGACCAGATTAGCGCCAAGGTGTATTTCAACATTGACATTCTGTGATCCTATTTTTAATTATAATAAAAATATTCAAACTGTATACATTTTAGGATGCCATTTTACACCTCAAAAGGAAAAGTACAATTACACAAATTATTTCTGCATTATGTTATAATAAACATTCAATTACATTAGTAGCTTTATTGGGGTATAATCAATGTAAACCTTTACATTTTTAAAGTATTTTAAGATCTAGCATCTTATTTGAGACTCAGAATAATGTCATTTCATCAACTATCCTCACATAATAAATTTAGAAACTGAGACTCAAAGGTTTACATAAAGTCACATAGCCATTATATGATAGATCCAGAAATCCAACTCTGGTCTGTCTCTAAGCCTAATGTTTTTTTCTACTACACCAAGCTGCATGGGTGATTTTATCTAGGCTTTGAATAAGTGGAACTCAGCTAGAAAATGAATTTAAAGAAATAGTTACAGTTTTATATACAGTAAAAATAAAGAATAAAAATTGAAAATATTTTTTAAAATATTCACATTTGAGACTGAAGCTGCTAACCACATTCAAGCACTTTATGATCATTGGAAGAAAATGTCTATTTAAATATAATATTTGGAGCTCTCACCCTCACGTTTGCAACAGAGAGAGAAAGAATAAAGAATGGTATATAAGAAGATATCCATTTATTTAAGGATCATCTATCACATTCACTGTGTTAGTATAAACCTTTCTGGCAAATACTGTACTCCCTACTTTTACTTTCCCATGCTTCTTCCATTAACCCCTCCCCAATAAATATAATTGCAGGCTTTAAGGAGTTTAAAGTGAGTTATCTTTGTCAATGAATAGAGTGGCTGCTTATTATTGGTGTCACAGCAACAGCAAAAGCCACCAATAGACAGTTTATGTTGTAGGGAGGAAAAATATTTCCTGTAAATTTCTAGGTTCTCTTTACTTGTCTAGTAATTAAATTGGTATGACAGATTAACAGGAGAAAAATACATTTAATTAAATATGTATGGTAGTCCCATAAAAATATAGGACTGAAGGGCAAGTCTGGCAGTTGAAGCTTATACACCATCCAGAGCTAAGGAATGGGATAGGGGCCTGGTGCTTCAAAGAGGAGGAGGGTAAGTCACAGGACAGTAAGAAGAGCAGATGTTTTGTTATTAGATACTTGCCCTGATGTACAGATAGGTCATTCAGATAAAAGTTACCTCTGGTAACAGCTGTTTCTCTGAGCCCGGCCCCCTATCTAAATTATTTTAGGCAGTTAATGATGAGGTAAAAGTTTTTCTTAAGTCAGATGGGTCTTGATTGCCTTCAGCTCAAAATAATCCACATGCCAACCTGGCATAATTTGGGGTCATGTATTCTGCTCCCGTTGAGTGTCTAAAATCATTATTAATAATGATTTCAGAAAATGTGTAGTTTCTCTAGTTCCTATGCATTAAAATTAAAGAGACTCCGTTTATCTGATGAGTAAATGGTTTGTAAATGTGGAAGCCATTAACCTGCTAATTAGCATATTAAAGTTTTAATCAGATCCAAAAAAAGAGATTTAGGTATATTAGAGTCAAAGACACTAGAAAATGAGGCTATATGTGTTATGAAGTAGCCTACTGTTCTTCAAACGTGCATTCCAAAACTTTCTAGTCCATGGGAAGGTAGGTTTTAAATATTTACTATTAACCTAATTCTGTTGGGGAAGTAACAGAGGTTTAAGATATAAGCACTGCTGTTCCGGGGCTTATAGCCTGATAGGGGACATGGAAAGATAACTTACATCCATTATCTTATTTGCTAAGCAAAACTAGCATGTGAGGTAAGGATTGTTTTACTTATTTTACAGATAGAGGGACTCAGATTCAGAGTACTTAGGCAACTTGCTCAAGTCACACAGCTAGTATGTGGCAAGGTAAGTATTCAAGCCCATTGGTTGCAAAATTTATACATTTCTTTGTACAACACACAGGACAAGACAAAGAACAAATAACACTATAGTAGCAAAATGTATAGAACATACTTTAAGTACAATAGGAATTTAGAGAATTATGATCTGAATTCAAGTTGGATCTTAATCAGTCCATGTTTTCTGCGCAGAAGATATATACCAAAGATGGGTCTTGTAGATTGTCTAATTAGAGAAAACAGAATGAATAACCCTCTCTCTGGGTCTATTTCTTCATTTGTAAAACAGGGATGATGCCATCCACCCCATAGTACCATTGCTAGGGTTGAATAAGATAGCACATGAAGAGCATTTAGCAAATTACAAAGCATTAAGCAATGTAAACTGTTACTATTACTTGCTAAAGTGTGAAAGTGTAAATGTATGTGATGTATGTATATAGAGCTGACAGTGAGGACACTGTTTTAAGGATGGACAACTCTCCCACTACCAACTCAGAGAATTATAAAATCTTGGGGTAGGGAGGGACCTCAAAGGTCATCAGATCTAACTCCTGTGTTTGTTAAAAAGAAACGTGGAAAAGAAAAATGTCTGGTATCTCTTAAGGGAACTTATCTGTATCTTGGTATAGTCATTTTCCTCCCAATTTCTTAATTTTAAACAATAGTGTTGCAGATTTTTTCATCAATATTGTGTTTACTTGAATTCACCTTTTTCTTTTATTTTAAAGATTTTAATAATTTCATTTATTTATTTGTTTGTTTGTTTATTTATTTATGTATTTATTTTGGCTGCACCGGGTCTTAGTTGTGGCACACAGGATTTTCGTTGTGGTGTGGGGGATTTTTAGTTGCGGCATGTGGGCTCTTTTAGTTGTGTCATGCAGGCTCTTAGTTGCAGCATGCGGGTTCTAGTTTCCTGACCAGGGATTGAACCTGGGCCCCCTGCATTGCGAGCGTGGAGTCTTAACCACAGGATCACCAGGAAAGTCCCAAAGATTTTAATAACGTTGATTGCAGTAAAAGTGTTGTATTTATTTCAATGCAGACTCTTCCTTGTTTTTCTAATTGCCATCTTCCAAAAATATGGAAACTGGAAGATAGGAAGGCAGTCTATTTAGTTTTATTCACTGTTTCTGAATTGTCCTCCTAAAAGCAGAGTCCAGGGTCTTTGCTTTCATAAATTAAAAAACCGTGATTTCTTGGGGGAGATGTTCTAGCCCAAAGCACAGAAAAGGGAGAGAAGAACCCACAGCTTCATCTTTCAGCTCACTTAATCTGGATGTGAATCTCTACCTGAATGCTAATTCATCTCAGGAAAGACCCTACCACTAATTTAAATCAGGTTGGGTTTTATAGTAGGTAATTCTTTCAAGGAAGTCTTCAGTATACATGTGTTAATTACTAAGGTAATGTTAGTCAATTTTTTTTTTGTAACTCTAAACCTAGTTTCCAAGGAAACATTATAATGGTAGTTAAACAAAACATTAAAGGTAATTATCTTTAGATGGGGAAAACACAAGTGACATTTATTTTCTTCTTTATATGCTTTTCTGTTTCCCTATTTTTCTATAGCAAGCATACATTATATGTATATTTTTTAATGATTTATTGAGGTGAAATTCACATAATATAATAGAAACAATTTTTTCTCATTTGACACTTTTTATCACAGGAGGTGACATACCATATATTTTCTTTTCATTTTCCATTTTAAAGTTAATAGTATATGAGGATTAACTTTTATTGAGTGAATATGGACAGTAAATATAATTAATCTTGATAATTTCTGTTGTCTGAGTGCTTCCCTAAATTATTAAGATTACTTTTTTAAAATTGAAGTATAGTTGATTTACAAGGTTGTGTTAATTTCTACTGTACAGCAAAGTGATGCAGTTATACATATATATACATTCTTTTTTATATTATTTTCCATTATGTTTTATCCCAGGGCATTGAATGTAGTTACCTGTGCTATACAGTAGGACCTTGGTGTCCATCCATTCTGTAATAGTTTGCATCTACTAACCCCAAACTCCTAGTCCATCTCCTCCTATCTTCCTCCCCCATGGCAACCACAAGTCTGTTCTCTATGTCTATGAGTCTGTTTCTGCTTCATAGATAGGTTCATCTGTGCCATATTTTAGATTCTACATATAAGTGATATCATATGGTATTTGTCTTTCTCTTTCTGACTTACTTCACTTAGTATGATAATCTCTAGTTGCATCCATGTTGCTACAAATGGCATTATTTCATTCTTTTTTTACGGCTGAGTACTATTCCATTGTATATATATACCACAGCTTCTTTTTCCATTCATCTGTTGATGGTTATTTGGTTTGTTTCCATGACTTGGCTATTGTGAATAGTGCTGCTGTGAACATAGGGGTGCATCTATCTTTTGAATTGTAGTTTTATCCGGATATATGCCTAGGAGTGGGATTGCTGGATCATATGGTAATTCTATTTTTAGTTTTCTGAGGAAGCTCCATACTATTCCCCATAGTGGTTACACCAACTTTCAGTCCCACCAACAGTGTAGGAGAATTCCCTTTTCTCCACACCCTCTCCAGTATTTGTTATTTGTAGACCTTTTAATGATGGGCATTCTGAATGGTGTGAGGTGGTACCTCATTGTAGTTTTGATTTGCGTTTCTAGCTTGTCTGTTTGATTAGGTCCCGTTAGTTTATTTTTGCTTTTATTTCTATTGCCTTGGGAGACTGACCTAAGAAAATATTGGTAAGATTTATGTCAGAGAATGTTTAGCCTATGTTCTCTTCTGGGAGTTTTATGGGGTCTTGTCTTATATTTATGCCTCTAAGCCATTTTGAGCTTATTTTTGTGCATAGTGTGAGTGTGTGTTCTAACTTCACTGATTTACATGCAGCTGTCTGACTTTCCCAGCACCACTTTCTGAAGAGACTGTCTTTGTCTCATTTTATATTCTTGCCTCCTTTGTTGAAGATTAATTGACCGTAGGTGTGTGAGTTTATTTCTGGGCCCTCTATTCTTTTCCATTGATCCATATGTCTGTTTTTGTGCAAATACCACATTGTTTTGATTACTGTAGCTTTGTAGTATTGTCTGAAGTCTGAGACGGTTATGCCTCCTGCTTTGTTCTTTTTTCCTCAGGATTGCTTTGGCAATTCTGGGTCTTCTATGGTTCCACATAAATTTTAGGATTAGTTGTTCTAGTTCTGTGAAAAAAAATCATGGGTAATTTGATAGGGATTGTGTTAAATCTGTGTATTGCTTTGGGTAGTATGGCCATTTTGACAATATTAATTCTCCCAGTCCAAGAGTGTGGGATGTTTTTCCATTTCTTTGAATCATTTTAATTGCTTTTATTAATGTTTTATAGTTGTCAGCATATAAGTCTTTCGCCTCTTTGGTCAGGTTTATTCCTAAGTATTTTATTTATTTATTTTTCTTTGGTGTAATTTTAAAAGGTATTGTTTTTTTTACATTCCCTTTCTACTATTTCATTGTTAGTGTAAAGAAATGCAACCAATTTCTGTATGTTAATCTTATATCCTGCTACCTTGCTGAATTCATTTACCAGTTCTAGTAGTTTATGTGTGGTGTCTTTAGGGTTTTCTATATATAGTATCATGTCATCTCCATATGATGACAATTTTACCTCTGCCCTTCCAATTTGGATGCTTTTTATTCCTTTTTATTGTCTGATTGCTGTGGCTAGGACTTCCAATACTATGTTGAATAGAAGTGGTGAGAGTGGGCATCCTTGTCTTTTTCCAGATTTTAGCGGGAAGGCTTTCAACTTTTCCCCATTGAATACTATATTGGCTGTGGGCTTGTCATATATAGCTTTTATTATGTTGAGATATGTTCCCTCTATACCCACTTGGTGAGAGTTTTTATCATGAATGGAGGTTGAATTTTGTTGAATGCTTTTTCTGCATCTATTGAGATGATCATATGTTTTTTGTCTCATTTTTTTTTACTGATGTGGTATATCACATCAATTTGCATATGTTGAACTATCCTTGTGAACTTGGGATGAATCCCACCTGGTCATGGTGTATGATCTTTTTTATGAGTTCTTGGATTTGGTTTGCTAATATTCTGCTGAGTATTTATGCATCTATATGTATGAAAGATATTGACCTGTAATTTTCTTTTTTGGTGGTATCTTTGATTTTGGTATCAGAGTGATGGTGGCTTCATAGAATGTCTCTGGGGGTGTTCCCTTCTCTTCAGTCTTTTGGAAGATTTTGAGAAGGATCAGTAAAATTTCTTCTTTGTATGTTTGTTAGAATTTGCCTGTGAAGCCATCTGGTCCTGGACTTCTGTTTGTAGGAATTTTTTTTAACTTCATATTCTATTTCATTTCTAGTGATCAGTCTGTTTAAATTATCTATTTCTTCTTGATTCAGTTTTGATGCACCATGTGTTTCTAGAAACTTGTCCGTTTCTTCTAGGTTGTTGAACTTGTTGCCATATTATTGTTCATAGCATTCTCTTATATTTTTTTGTATTTCTGTGGTATCAGTTGAGATTTCCACTCTTTCATTCTTTATTTTGTTTATTTGGGTTCTCTCTCTTTTCTTCTTGGGGAGCCTAGCCAAAGGTTTATCTATATTGTTTATACTTTCAAAGAACCAGCTCTTGGTTTTATTAATTTTTTTCTTTTTTCTTTTTAGTCTCTATTTTATTTCCTCTCTGATCTTTATTATTTCCTTCAATCTGCTGACTTTAGGTTTTGTTTGTTCTTTTTTTTTCTAGTTCTTTTAGGTGGTAGGACAGGTTGTTTATTTGAGATTTTTCTTTTCTTTTTTCTTTGTGGAAGGACTATATCACTATGACCTTCCCTCTAATAAATGCTTTTGCTACATCCCATAGATTTTGTATGGTAACGTTTTCATTGTCAGTTGTCTCAAGGTATTTTTAAATTTCCTTTTTGATTTCCTCATTGACCCATTGGGTTTTTTTAGTAGCATGTTTTTTAGTTTTCATGTAATCGCTTGTTTTTTTTTTTCTCATTTCTTTTTCTGTGGTTGATTTCTAGTTTCATGCTGTTGTGGTCAGAGAGTATGCTTGAAATAATTCTTATACTCTTATATTTGTTGAGACTTGTTCTGTGCCTTAATATGTGGTCGATCCTAGAGAATGTTCCATGTGCAGTTGAAAAGAATGTGTATTCTTTTTTTTTTTTTGAATGTAATGTCCTGAAATTTCAATTAAGTCTAACTGTCCTATAGTATCATTTAGGATCTCTGTTGCTTTATTACTGATTTTCTATCTAGAAGATCTGTCCATTGAGGTAAGTGGGCTGTTACAGTCTCCTACTATTACTTTGTTCCTGTCAGTTTCTCCCTTTATGTTTGCTAGTATTTGTCTTATGTATTTGGGTGCTCCTATATTTGGTACATATATGTTGATGAGTTGAAAATCCTCTTCTTGTAGTGATCCTTTTATCACTGTATATGTCCTTCTTTTTCATTCTTTATTGTCTTTGTTTTAAAGTATATTTTGTCTGATATGAGTATTGTGACCCTCTCTTTCTTATGATTTCCGTTAGCATGAAAAATCTTTTTTCATTCCCTCACTTTCGATCTATGTCTGTCCTTTGCCCTAAAGTGGATCTGTTGTAGGCAGCTTACTGTAGGCTCTTGTTTGTTTATCCAATCTGGCACTCTGTGTCTTTTGATTGGAGCATTTAGTCCGTTGACATTTAAGGTAATTACTGATACATATGTATTTACTGTCATTTTAAACCTTGTTTTCCCATTGATTTTATATTTCTTCTTTGTCCCTTTCTTTTTGTTTTTCTTTTTGTGGTTTGATGATTGTCTTTTGAATTATGCTTATGTTCTCTTCTTTTTGGTATTTGTGCATCTATTGTATGTTTTTGATTTGTGGTTACCCTGTTTTTCAAGTATGTTAACCCCTTCCTATATCTACTTGCCTTAGACTGGTAGTCATATAGGCTCAAACATATTCTAGGGAAAGAAATCTACATTTTCTTTCTCTCCTCCCCCACATTTTGATTCTGATGTCCTCTTTTACATCTTCATGTTCATCCTTTTGGTATTCATTGTGGTTGCCATCACTTTCATAGTATTTAAAGAATATTTTTAAATCTGTGTACTGGCTTATTTAAGTGATTTACTATCCAATTGTGATTTTCTCTTTCCTATAGATTCTTGCTTCTTTTCTATTTAGAGAAGAGCTTTCAATATTTCCTTAAGGATAGGTTTAGTATTGCTGTATTCTTTTAGTTTTTGCTTGTCTGAAAAATTCTGGAACACAGACTTAGAGAACAAACATATGGACACCAAAGGGGGAGAGAAAGGGTGGGATGAATTGGGAGATTGGGATTGACATATATACACTGATATGTATAAAATAGAAAACTAATGAGAACCTGCTGTATAGCACAGGGAACTCCACTTTGCTGTACAGTAGAAACTAACACAACATTGTAAAACATCTATACCTTAATTTTAAAAAATTTAAAATTTTTTTACCTCTCCTTGTATTCT
Source organism: Eschrichtius robustus (assembly GCF_028021215.1). Lineage (NCBI taxonomy): Eukaryota > Metazoa > Chordata > Mammalia > Artiodactyla > Eschrichtiidae > Eschrichtius > Eschrichtius robustus. The sequence goes on from NC_090845.1 coordinate 56,456,018, forward strand.
AAATGATAATCATGCTGGGTAGAGTATTCTAAGTTGCAGATTATTCCCTTTCAGGACTTTGAATGTATTTTGCCACTCCTTGTCTGCAACGTTTCTGTAGAGAAATCAGCTGATTGCCTTATGGGGATTCCCTTGTAATTAACTCTTTGTCTTTTTATTCTCTTGCTTCCTTTACAATCCTCTTTTTACCTTTAACTTTTGCCATTTTTATTATAATATGTCTTGGTGTAGGTCTGTTTGGGTTCATCTTGTTTGGGAGCTTCTGTGGTTCCTGTACCTGCATATCTGTTTTCTTCTTTAGGTTTGGGAAGTTTTCAGCCATAATTTCTTCAAATACATTTTTTATCTCCTTTTCTTTCTTCCCCTTCTGGAATCCCTATTATGTGTAGATTGGCAAGCTTAATATTACCCCACAGTTCTCTTATACTGCTTTCATTTTTTTTTTCATTTGGCTTTCTTTCTGCTCTTCTGATCGGGTGATTTCCCTTATTCTGTCTTCCAGATTACTTATTCAGTCTTCTTCATTATTCATTCTGCTAATCATTGCCTTTAGCTCAGCTTTCATCTCAGCAAATGAATTTTCTAATTCTTCCTGGCTCCTCCATATAGTTTCTAGTTACTTTTTGTAGTAATCTGCACTTCTGTCAATAATCTTTCTTAGTTTCTTTGGTATTTTCATTACCTTCTTTTTGAACTTGGTGTCTATCAGACTAAAGAGGTCTGTTTCATTGTTTTTCCTTCAGGGGAATTCTCTTGGTCTTTTAACTGAGAGTGGCTCCTCTGCTTCTTCATTTTACTTGTATTTCTCTTACTATGTAAGGTTAAGAGAAAGATTTATCTACTGGAGTCTTGGAAGACTATTTACATGCAGGAGAATCCCTGCATAACTTGTGTGGGTTTAATATTTTTGGCACAAGGGCTGCTTTTAGTTTGGATGCCTGCTGCCTCATTCCTCAGTGTGTACTGACTATTATCCCTTTGATAGGGGGTGTGTAGATGCAGAGGCCTGCACACACGCCCAGGGCCTGTGCCAATGGGGGCAGTGATTGTCACCTGCTTGCGGGTCTCTCAACACAACTCTGAAGTGGTCCGTGCACACCTTTGGAGCCTGTGATGACAGCACCTCTTGCCCATCCCCAGAGCTCATGTAAGTGGTGTCCTGTTACCTCAGAGTATGTGCATGTTCAGAATGAAGCTCCTATGTAGGTCCCACTCCTCCCCTTGCACTCCCTCCGACAACTGTACCTTGTCCCTCTGTTGGGCCTAGGCTTCTTCCACATACACATTCAGTTGCAGTTGCACCACACTCCAACCCCTTCAGGCTGTCTCTGTGCAGCCAAGCCCAGTCCTTTCCCTGGGTCTTACCTCTGAAGCCTGAGCTTCAGCACCCAGACCCCGCCCACACCAGCAGAGGAGGCATCTCAGGCTGAGGAGCATAGGGTGGTGGTACTGACCATCTATGTAGGTCTCTCTTCCTTTTGCCTTTTGCAAACCAGTTGTTGCACTCTCCTCTGAGGCTCTGAAGCTCCCCCGCTGTTCTGACTTATCTTCCCACCAGTGAGGGGATTTCCTAATGTTTAGAAACCTTTCTTATTTCACAGCTCCCTCCCAGGGGTGCATGTCCCATCCTGTTTCTCTTTTTTTTTCTTTTTTCTTTTGTCCTACCAGATTACATGCAGATTTTCTTGCCCTTTCAGAAATCTGAGGCCTTCTGCCAGCCTTCAGAAAATGTTCTGTGAGAATCATTTCACATTTAGATGTGTTATTGATGTATTTGTGGGAGGTGAGCCCCACATCCTACTCCTCAGACATCTTGATCGCTCTCTGAAACCATTTTAAAGTTGAACAATTCAGTGACATTTAGGGCCCTCACAACGTTGCACAACCACTTCTATCTAGTTGAAAAACATTTCCATCCCTCCAAGGTAAAGCCCCTTACCCATTAAGTGGTTTCTCCAGTTCCCCTCTGCCCTTAGCCCCTGGTAAATACCAATCTGTGTTCTGTTTCTATGGATTTATCTATACTGAATATTGCCTGTATATTCTGAATGTTTCATTTACATAGGGTAACACAATGTATCTGGCTTCTATCACTTAGCATAATGTTTTGAGTTTCATCCATGTTGTAGCATGTATTAATACTTCATTCTTTTTAGGGCTGAATAATATTCATTGGTTTATTCATTCATCCTTTGATGAACATTTTGGTTGTTTTCACCTTTTGGTTATTGTGAATAATGTTGCAACAATATGTGTTAAATGCACTTGTTTGAGTACCTGTGTTCAGTTCTTTTGATTATATACCTATGATGGGAACTGCAAGGTTATAGTTTTAATTAATTAATAGGTCTATGTTTAATTGTTTTAGAAACTGCCAAATTGTTTTCCGTAGTGTCTGGGCTGTTTTATGTCTCAACGGCAAAGTATTGAGAGTCCCAATTTCTCCACATCCTCGCCAACAGTTATTTTAAAATCATTATTATTATTATTATTGTCATCCTGGTGAATATGAAGTAATACTTCATTGTGGCAAGGAGGAGATGAAGATGGCAGAGTAAGAGTACATGGAACTCACCCCCTACACACAAACACATCAAAAATACATCTACATGTGAGAACAATTCTCACAGAAAACTAATTGGAGTCTGATACAAAGACTCCTGTACAATCAAAGCTGTAAGAAAGATCCACATGGAATCAGGTAAGAAGGGATGAGATGCCATCAGATTCTGACCTGTCCCCCTAGGAAGGTTCCCAGAGGAAAAGGGATTACATAAGTGGAGATCCACCCTGAAGAGTGAGTGGTTTGAGCCAAATATTGAGCACCCCAGCCATGGGGTACCACACAGAGAAGATAAGCCACCCCCTTTGGCTGGTTGGAGGGCCAGTGGGACTAACAGGAGAGCTGTGGGAAGCCTAGACTCCACTCTTGAGGAGTGCACACATGCTTGCTTGACCATGAAGGAGGGCAGAGGGGGTGGATTGAGACTGCATGAGTGGCTGGCTGCAAGCACCCTGGCCCACACCCCAGTTTGAGCCAAGAGAACACTCCAGCCCCACTTGCTTTCTAACACAGCTCTACACTGGGGCAAGGGTTGACATAGCTGAGGAGAGAGCTTCACTGTGAGTCTGACAGGTGGCTCAGACTCAAAGTGGCCTTTGAGTAGGATGGGTGCAGGCATTACTGGTGCTTACCAAGGCACTGCATCAGATGCAGCCCCTATCTCTGTCTATGGCTGGACCACTACAGTCCCTGCCCCCCCCATGTGGAGAGCACACAGAAGGCCCACCTGCTCTATGGCCCAACTCCATACCAAAGTGAGGGCAGAAGAGGTCAAGGGGAGAGATCAGTTGCAAGGGACAAAGGAGGTTCAGAGCTAAAGTGGGATCTAGCAGGACAGTGGCAGCCATGGCTGGTGCTTACACAAGCAGTAAATCAGAAGCAGCCTCAATCTCTGTTTGTGAAAGAACCACCAGAGCTAGCACCCTGACCCACACAGAGTGTTCACACCAGCCCCTCTTGTTCCAGTACTGCTCCCCTCTGGTGTTAGGGTACCAGTCCTGTGGGGGGCGGGAAACACAAACTTAAGAGAAGAGACCCAGCTTGGACCTGACCCATAGGGCTTCTGCTCCAGCAACTTGGAACCTGATCCCACCCACAATAGAGCAGAGACAGCCAGTGAGCAGAGGGAAAGCCCCAGCTCACACCTGGCTCTGGCCTTAGCAACTTCATCTCCAGCCCCACCTCCTACCAAGGTGATAGCTAACAGCACACCCTGAGGAAAGACATGAACTGTGTCCATTTCAAGCTCAGCTCTCCCATCAAAGCCATTGGGCAAACACAGACTATGTAAGGATGTTCCCACATAAGGACACTCCTTGAAGACCACAGTAGGTAACTGTTTCACCCAATTTCATAGAGACTGAGGGAGATAAGCAAAATGAGAAGACAGAGGAATTTGTCTCAATTGAAAGAGCAAGAGAAAACCCCTGAACATACAACTATTGAAACAGAAATAAACAATTTACCATATAAAGAATTCAAAGTATTAGTAATAAGAATGCCAACTGAATTTGGGAAAAGAATAGATGAACACAGTGAGAAAATTAACAAAGAATGAGAAAATATAAAAATAACCAGTCAGAATGGAAGAATACAATAACTGAAATGAAAAATGCACTAGAAAGAATAACAGCAGACTAGGTGATACAGAAGAACACATAGGACTCGAGATCAAGATGACAGAGTAGAAGGATGTGGGCTCACCCCTTCTTATGGAAACACCAAAATCACAACTAACTGCTGAACAACCATTGACAGAAAAATGCTGGAACCTACCCAAAAAAGATACCCTACAGCCAAAGACAAAGAATAAACCATGAGATGGTAGGAGGGGCATAATAGAGATAAGATCAAATCTGATAACTGCTAGGTGGACGACCCATGGACTGGAGAGCAACTGACCCACAGGAGTGAAAGTCCTGAGGCCCAAGTCAGTTTTCCCAACCTGGGGAACTAGCAACAGGAGGAGGAGCCCCTAGAGAATATGGTTTTGAAAGCCAGTGGGGTTTGATGACAGGAAATCCACAGGACCAGGGGAAACAGAAACTCCACTCTTGGAGGGCACACACAAGGTCCTGTGCACACAAGAACCCAGGGGAAAAAAGCAGTGATCTCATAAGAGACAGAGCCAGACCTACGTGCTAGTTTGGGAGGGTCTCCTGTGGAGGTGGGGGGTGACTGTGCCTCACGGTGAGGACAAAGACACTTGCAGCAGCAGTTCTGGAAGTGCTCATTGGCATGAGGCAACCAAAAGCCACCACCCAACAGGCTCAGTGCTGGGATGCCTCAGGCCAAACAACCAACAGGGTGGGAACACAGCCCTACCTATCAGCAGACAGGCTGCTTAAAATTTTCCTGAGCACAGCCCTGCTCACCAGAGGGACAAGACACAGATCCACACACCAGTGGAGTCCCACCCATCCGGAAGCCTGCAAAAACCTCATAGACAGCCTCATCCACGAGAGGGCAGACAGCTGAAGCAAGAAGAACTACAATCCTGCAACCTGCAGAATGGAAACCGTAATCACAGAAAGGTAGACAGAATGAGATGGCAGAGGAATATGTCTCAGATGAAGGAACAAGATAAAACCCCAGAAGAACAACTAAATGAAGTGGAAATAGACAACCTTCTGGAAAAAGAATTCAGAATACTGATAGTGAAGATGATCCAGGATCTCAGAAAAAGAATGGAGGCAAGGATCGACAAGATGCAAGAAATGCTTAACAAAGACCCAGAAGAAAAAACAGAGTTGAACAGTACAATAACTGAAATAAAAAATACACTAGAAGGAATCAATAACGAGTAACTGAGGCAGAAGAATGGATAAGTAACCTGGAAGACAGAATGGTGGAAATGACTGCCATGGAACAGAATAAAGGAAAGAATGAAAAGAAATGAAGACACTCTAAGAGACTTCTGGGACAACATTAAACACACCAACATTTGCATTAGACGGGTCCCAGAAGGAGAAGAGAGAGACAAAGGACCTGCAAAAATATTTGAAGAGATAATAGCTGAAAACGTCCCTAACATGGGAAAGGACACAGTCATCCAAGTCCAAGAAGTGCAGAGTCCCAGGCAGGATAAACCCAAGGAGGAACACACTGAAACACATAGTAATCAAACTGACAAAAGTTAAAGACAAAGAAAAATTTCTAAAACCAACAAGGAAAAAGCAACAAATAACATATAAGGGGACTCCCATAAGGTTATAAGCTGATTTCTCAGTGGAAAATCTGCAGGCCAGAAGGTAATGGCATGATATGTTTAAAGTGATGAAAGGGAAGAGCCTACACCAAGAACACTGCATCCTGCAAGGCTCTCATTCAGATTCAATGGAGAAATCAAAAGCTTTACAGACAAGCAAAAGCTAAGAGAATTCAACAGCACCAGAGCAGCTTTGCAACAAATACTAAAGGAACTTCTCTAAGCAAAAAAGAAAAACCCACAATTAGAAAGAGGAAAATTATAAATGGAAAGCTCACCAGCAAAGGCAAACATACAGTAAAGGTAGGAAATCGTCTGCACACAAATATGATATCAAAACCACCGATCGTAAGAACAGAAATGCAGGATATTGGAAATTCATTTGAAATTAAGAAACCAGCAATTTAAACAATTTTCTTTATCTATAGACTGCTATATCAAAACCTCATGATAACCACAAAACAAAAATCTACAATAAATACACACACTAAAAAGAAAAAAGAATCCAAACATAACACTAAAATTAGTCATCAAATCAAAAGAGAAGAGAACAAAAGCAGAAGGGAAGAAAAACACCTAAAATAACAAATCAAAAACAATTAACAAAATGGCAATAAGACCATACATATCAATAATTACCTTAAACGTAAATGGATTAAATACTTCAACCAAAAGACATAGACTGACTGAATGAATACAAAAACAAGACCCATATATACACTGTCTACAAGAGACCCACTTCAGATCTAGTGACACATACAGACTGAAAGTGAGGGGATGGAAGAAGTTATTCCATGCAAAAGGAAATCAAAAGAAATCTGGAGTAGAAATACTCATATCAGACAAAATAGACTTTAAAATAAAGAATGCTACAACAGACAAAGAAGGACACTGCACAATGATCAAGGGAACAATCCAAGAAGGAAATGTAATGGTTGTAAATATATATGCACCCAACATAGGAGCACCTCAATATATAAGTCAAATACTAACATCCATAAAGGGAGAAATCGACAGTTAACATAATAGTAGTGGAGGATTTTAACACCCCACTTTCATCAAGGGACAAATCATCCAGACAGAAAATCAATGAGGAAACACAGCCCTGAAATTACGCATTAGACCAGATGGACTAAACTGATATTTATTATATCCAAAAGCAGCAGAATACACATTCTTCTCAAGTACACATGAAACATTCTCCAGGATTGATCACATGTTGGCCCACAAAGCAAGACTCGGTAAATATAAAGAAATTGAAATCATATCAAGCATCTTTTCTGACCACAATGCTATGAGATTAGAAATCAACTACACACACACACACACACACACACACACACACACACACACACACACAAATACCTGTAAAAACGCAAACATATGGAGGCTCAACAATATGGTACTAAACAACCAATGGATCATAGAAGAAATCAAAATGGAAATCAAAAAAATTCCTAGAGACAAATGAAAATGAAAGCACATTGATTCAAAACCTAAGGGATTAAGCAAAGCCAGTTCTAAAAGGGAAGTTCATATCAGTACAATCTTACTTCAGGGAACAAGAAAAATCTCAAATAAACAACCTATCCTTACACCTAAAGCAACTAGAGAAAGAAAACAAACAAAACACAAAGTTAGCAGAAGGAAAGAAATGAAGATTAGAGCAGATAAATGGTATAGAGACCAAGAAAACAATAGAAAAGATCAATGAAACTAAAAGCTGCTAATTTGAAAAGATAAACAAAATTGATAAACCGTTAGCAAGACTCATCAAGAAAAAGGGAGAGGGCTCAAATCAATAAAATTAGAAATGAAAAGGCAGTAGTTACAATGGACAGCACAAGAATACAGAGGTTCATAAGAGACTACTACAAGCAACTATATGCCAGTAAAATGGAGAACCTGGAAGAAATGGGCAAATTCTTGGAAAAGTACAATCCCCCAAGACTGAACAAGGAAGAAATAGAAAATATAAATAGACCAATTGCAAGTACTGAAATTGAAACTGTGATTTAAACTCCCAACGAACAAAAGGCCAGAACGAGATGACTTCACAGGTGAAATCTACCAAACATTTAGAGAAGAATTAAGACTTATTCTTCTGAAACTGTTCCCAAAAAATTGCAGAGAAAGGAATACTCCCAAGCTCATTCTATGAGGAAACAATCACCCTGATACCAAAACCAGACAAAGACACGTCAAAGAAAAAAAAAAAAAAGAAGAAGAAAATTACAGGCCAATATCACTGATGAATGTAGATGCAAAAATCCTCAACAAAATTCTAGCAATCCAAATCCAGCAATACATTAAAAGGATCATACTCCATGATCAAGTGGGTCTTTTCCCAGTGATGCAAGGATTTTTCAATATCTGCAAATCAGTCAGCGTAATACACCACATCAACAAACTGAAGAATAAAAACATGTGATCATCTCAATAGATGCAGAAAAAGCTTTTGACAAAATCCAACACCAGTTTATGATAACATCTCTCCAGAAAGTGGGCATAGAGGAGACATACCTCAACATAATAAAGGCCATCTATGACAAACCTACAGCTAACATCATACTCAATGGTGAAATGGTGAAAGCATTACCCCTAAGATCAGGAAAAAGACAAGGATGTTCACTTTTGCCACTCTTACACAACATATTCCTAACCATGGCAGTCAGACAAGAAAAAGAAATAAGTTATCCAAATGGGAAAAGAAGAAGTAAAACTGTCACTGTTTGCAGATGACATGATACAATGCATAGAAAATCCTAAAGATGCTCCCAGAAAAGTACTAGAGTTCATCGATGAATTTGGTGAAGTCACAGGATACAAAATTAATAAACACAAATCTGTTGCATTCCTATACACTAATGACAAAAGATCAGAAAGAGAAAGTCAAGAAACAATCCCATTTACCATCACATCAAAAAGAGGAAAATACCTAGGAATAAAAATACCTAAGGAGACAAAAGACCTGTGCTCTGAAAACTATAAGACACTGATGAAAGAAATCAAAGACAACACAAACAGATAGAAAGATATACCACGTTCTTGGATTGGAAGAATCAATACTGTTAAAATGACTATACTGCCCAAGGCAATCTACAGATTCAATGCAATTCCTATCAAACTACCAATGGCATTTTTCACAGAACTGGAGAAAAAATCTGAAAATTTGTATCAAAACAAAAAAGGCCTCAAATACAAAAAGCAATCTTGAAAAAGAAAAGCGAACTGGAGGGATCAGGCTCCTTGATTTCAGACAAAGCTACAGCCATCAAAACAGTATGGTACTGGTACAAAAACAGAAATATAGATCAAAGGAACAGTATACAAAGCCAAGAAATAGACCCAAGACCTATGGTCAATTAATCTACAACAATGGAGGCAAGACTATACAATGGAAAAAAAGACAGTCTCTTCAATAAATGGTGCTGAGAAAACTAGACAGGTACATGTAAAAAAATGAAATTAGAACATTCTTTAACACCATACACAAAAATAAACTCAAAATGGATTAAAGACCTAAACTTAAGACTGGATACTATAAAATACTTACAGGAAAATACAGGCAGAACACTCTTTGATATAAATCGCAGAAATATATTTTTGATCTATCTCTCAGAATAATGGAAATAAAAACAAAAGTAAACAAATGGGACCTAATTAAACTCAAAAGCTTTTGCACAGCAAAGGAAACCACAAATAAAACGAAAAGACAACTCACAGAATGGAAGAAAAGATTTGGAAATGATGCATCCGACAAGGGATTACTCTCCAAAATTTACAGACAGCTCATGTGGCTCAATATCTAAAAAACAAAAAAACCCAATCAAAAATTGGCAGAAGACCTAAATAGACATTTCTCTAAAGAAGACATACAGATGGCCAAGGGGTAGATGAAAAGATGCTCAACATTGCTGTTTATTAGAGAAATGCAAATCAAAACTACAATGAGGGCTTCCCTGGTGGTGCAGTGGTTGAGAATCTGCCTGCTAATGTAGGGGACACGGGTTCGAGCTCTGGTCTGGGAAGATCCCACATGCCACGGAGCAACTAGGCCCGTGAGCCACAACTACTGAGCCTGCGCGTCTGGAGCCTGTGCTCCGCAACAAGAGAGGCCACGACAGTGAGAGGCCCACGCACCGCGATGAAGAGTGGCCCCCGCTTGCCGCAACTAGAGAAAGCCCTAGAACAGAAACGAAGACCCAACATAGCAATCAATCAATCAATAAATAAATCTTTAAAAAAAAACTACAATGAGATATCACCTCACACTAGTCAGAATGGCCATCAGCAAAGTCTATAAACAATAAATGCTGGAGAGGGTGTGGAGAAAAGTGAACCCTCCTATGCTGTTGTTGGGAGTGTAAATTGGTACAGACACTATGCAGAACAGTATGGAGGTTCCTTTAAAAAAAAAAAAACTAAAAATAAGCCGAGCTCAAGATGGTGGGCGTGCACACACCTCTTCTTATGAGAACACATGAATCACAACTAACTGCTGAACAACCATCAACAAAAAACACTGGAGCTTACCAGAAAAGATATCCAACATCCAAAGACAAAGAAGAAGCCACAACAAGATGGTAGGAGGGGCACAATTGCAATAAAATCAAATTACACACCCAACGGGTGGGTGACCTACAAACTGGAAAGCAATTATACCACAGAAGCTGTCCCACTGGAGTGAAAGTTCTGAGCCCCTTGTCAGGCTTCTCAGCTTGGGGGTCTGGCAATGGGTGGAGGAGTCCCCAGAGAATCAGCCTTTGAAGGCCAGTAGGATTTGATAGCAGGACTTCCACAGGACTGGGGGAAACAGAAACTCCACTCTTGGAGGGCACACACAAAGTCTTGTGCACACAGGACCCAAAGGAAAAAAGCAGTGACCCCAGAAGAGACTGAGCGAGATCTACCTGCTAGTATTGGAGGAGGTTTTCCTGCAGAAGCAGGGGGAAGCTGTGGCTCACTGCAGGAACAAATACACTGGCAGCAGTTCTGGGAAGTACTCATTGGTGTGAATCCTCCTGGAGAGCACCATCAGCCCCACCAAACAGCTTGTAGGCTACAGTTCTGGGTTGTTTCGGGCCAAACAACCAACAGGGAGGGAACAAGCCCCACCTATCAGCAGAGAAGCCAATTAAAGTTTTACTGAGCACAGCCCTGCCCACCAGACAGACAAAACCCAGCTCTACCCAACACCAGTCCCTCTAATCAGGAAGCTTGCACAAGCCTCTTAGATAGCCTCATCCACCAGAAGGCAGACAGCAGAAGCAGAAAAACTACAATCCTGCAGCCTGCAGAACGGAAACCACAATCACAGAAAGTCAGACAAAATGAAACAGCAGAGAAAAATGTCCCAGATGAAGGAACAAGATAAAACCCCAGAAAAACAACTGAGTGAAGTGGTGACAGGCAACCTTCTGGAAAAAGAATTCAGAATAATGATAGTGAAGATGATCCAGGATCTCAGAAAAAGAATGGAGGCAAAGATAAAGAAGATGCAAGAAATATTTAAGAAAGACCTAGAAAAAGTAAAGAACTAACAGAGTTGAATAATGCCCTAACTGAAATAAAAAATACACTAGAAGGAATCAATAGCAGAATAACTGAGGCAGACGAAGGATAAGTGACCTGGAAGACAGAATGGTGGAAATCACTGCCACAGAACAAAATAAAAAAAAAAAAGAATGAAAAGAAATGCAGAGAGTCTAAGAGACCTCTGGGATAACATTAAACGCACCAATATTCGCATTTTAGGGGTACCAGAAGGAGAAGAGAAATAGAAATGACCTGAGAAAATATTTGAAGAGATAATAGCTGAAAACTTCCTTAACATGGAAAGGCAACAGTCACCCAAGTCAAGGAAGTGCAGAGAGTCCAGGCAGGATAAACCCAAGGAGGAACATCCCAAGACACATAGTAATCAAATTGACAAAAACTAAAGGCAAAGAAAAAATATTGAAAGCAACAAGGGGAAAATGACAAATAACATATGAGGGAACTGCCATTAAAAAGAATGAAGTAATGCCATTTGCAGCAACATGGATGGACCTAGAGATTGTCATACTGAGTGAAGTAAGTGAGAAAGAGAACGAGAAGTAACATATGATATTGCTTTTTGAGGAATCTAAAAAGAAATTATACAAATGAACTTTATTTACAAAACAGAAACAGACTCACAGGCTTAGAGAAAAAACTTATTGTTACAAGGGAGGAAGGGTGGTGGGAAGGGATAGTTAGGGAGTTTGGACTTATATGTACACACTGCTATATTTACAATGTATAATCAACAAGGACCTACTGTATAGCACAGGGAACTCTGCTCAATATTAGGTAACAACATAAATGGAAAAACAATTTCAAAAATAATAGATACATGTATATATAACAGAATCTCTTTGCTGTACACCTGAAACTAACACAACATTGTTAATCAACTATACTCCAATATAAAATAAAAAGCTAAAAAAAAAAAGCTAAAAATAGAGCTATCATATGATCCAGCAATCCCAGTCCTGGACATATATCTGGAGAAAAACATGGTTTGAAAAGATATATGCACCCCAATATTCATTGCAGCACTGTTTACAATAACCAAGACATGAAAGCAACCTGAATGTACATTGACAGATGAATGGATGAAGAACTTGTGGTACATATATACAATGGAATATTATTCAGCCATTAAAAAGAATGAAATAATGTCATTTGCAGCAACATGGATGGACCTAGAGATTGTCACACTGAGTGAAGTAATTCAGACAAAGAGAAATATCGTATGATATTGCTTTTTTTTCAGAATAAAAAAATAAGATACGTATGAACTTATTTACAAAACAGGAACAGACTCACAGACTTAAAGAACAAACTTATGGTTACCAGGGGATATGGCTGGAGGGGAAGAGTAGATTGGGAGTTTGGGATTGACATGTACACACTGCTATATTCAAAACTGATAACCAACAAGGGCCTACTATAAAAATAAATAAATAAATAAAATATTTTTTAAAAAGAACACATAAATGACCAGGAAGGTAGAATAATGGAAATCACCCAATCAGAACAGCAAAAAGAAAACCAAATGTTAAAAAATGAGAACAGTTTAAGGGACCTCTGTAACAACATCAAGTATATCAGTATTCACATTACATGGGCTCTGAGAAGGAGAAGAGAGAAAAGGGGTCTAAAATGTATTTGATGGAATTATGGCTGAAAACTTCCCAAACCTGAAGAAGGAAACAGATATCCAAATACAGGATCACAGAGGGTCTCAATCAAGATGAATGAAAAGAAACCCTCACCAAGACATACCATAATTAAAATGGCAAAAGTTAAAGATAAATGAGAATTCTAAAAGTAGCAAGAGAAAAACAGACTCATATAAAAGGGAACCCCCAAGAGAATATCAGCTGATTTTTCTTCAGAAAATTTGCAGGCCAGAAAGGAGTGGCATGATATCCTCAAAGTGCTAGAGCAGAATCCTGCAACCTCGGATATGTACCAAGCAAAATTATCATTGAGAATTGAAAGAGAAATAAAGAACTTCCCAGACAGGCCAGAGTACATCAATAATAAACCTACCCTAAAAGAAATGTTAAAGGAAAACTCCCACTATCAAAGACAAATATATAGTAAAAGCTGAGGATCAGCCACTTAAATAAGCTAGTACAAAGGTTAAATGACCAAAAAATTTAAAATCCACTATAACAACAGTAATCAGTTAAGGGATAGACATGAAGATGTAAAATATGACATCAAAAACACAGAATGTGGTGGAAGGGAGTAAAAAAAAAAGGTAGATATTTTAGAATGTGTTTGAACTTAAAGGACTACATTTTTAAAACAAGCAGATATAGTTATAGGTCAACATATATTAACCCCATGGTAACCACAAATCAAAAACGTACAATAAATACACAAAAAGTAGAGAGAAAGGAACACAAGCATACCACTAAAGAAAATCATCAAACCACAGGGAAGAAACTAAAAGAAGAAGAAAAGAACAGAGAAGAACTACAAAAACAAACAAAAAAAAGGTAATAAAGTTGCAATAAGTACATATCTATCAATAATTACTTTTAAATGTCAAAGAACTGGGACTTCTCTGCTGATGCAGTGGTTAAGAATCCGCCTGCTAATGAAGGGGACATGTGTTTGATCCCTAGTCCAGAAAGACCCCACATGTCACACAGCAACTAAGTCCGTGAGCCCCAACTACTGAGCCTGCCCTCTAGAGCCAATGAGCTGCAACAACTGAAACCCGCATGCGCTAGAGACCATGCACCACAACTACTGAGCCCACACATGGCAACTTCTGAAGCCCACACGGCTAGAGCCCATGCTCTGCAAGAAAAGAAGCCATCACAATGAGAAGCCCACGCACTGGAACAAAGAGTAGCCCACGCTTGCCACAATTAGAGAAAACCCGTGTGCAACGATGAAGACACAACACAGCGAAAAAAAAAAAAGAAGTGTCAATGAACTAAATGCTCCAATTAAAACACATAGGGTGGAGACCTTCAAGGTGGCAGAGGAGTAAGACGTGGAGATCACCTTCCTCCCCACAAATACATCAGAAATACATCTACATGTGGAACAACTCCTACAGAACACTTATTGAATGTTGGCAGAAGACCTCAGACTTCCCAAAAGGCAAGAAACTCCCCACGTACTTGGCTGTGTGGCTGACAGGGACTTGGTGTTCCGGCCGGGTGTCAAGACTGTGCTTCTGAAGTGGGAGAGCCGAGTTCAGGACATTGGTGCACCAGACACCTCCCAGCTCCATGTACTACCAAATGGTGAAAGCTCTACAAGAGATCCACATCTCAATGCTAAGACTTAGCTCCACTGAACAACCAGGAAGCTACAGTGCTAGACACCCTATGCCAAACAACTAGAAAGAGAGGAACACAACCCCACCCATTAGCAGAGAGGCTGCCTAAAATCATAATAAGGACACAGACACCCCAAAAGACACGAGCGGATGTGGACCTGCCCACCAGAAAGACAAGATCCAGCCTCATCCACCAGAACACAGGCACTAGTCCCGCCACCAGGAAGCATACACAGCCCACTGAATTAACCTTAGCCACTGGGGGCAGACACCAAAAAAAAAAAAAAAAACGGGAACTACGAACCTGCAGCCTGCAAAAAGGAGACCCCAAACACAGTAAGTTAAGCAAAATGAGAAGACAGAGAAACACACAGCAGATGAAGGAGCAAGGTAAAAACCCACCAGACAAAACAAATGAAGAGGAAATAGGCAGTCTACCTGAAAAAGAATTCAGAGTAATGATAGTAAAGATGATCCAAAATCTTGGAAATAGAATGGAGAAAATATAAGAAACGTTTAACAAGGACCTAGAAGAACTAAAGAGCAAAGAAACAATGATGAACAACACAATAAATGAAACTAAAAATTCTCTAGAAGGAATCAATAGCAGAATAACTGAGGCAGAAGAACGGATAAGTGACCTGGAAGATAAAATAGTGAAAATAACTACTGCAGAGCAGAATAAAGAAAAAAGAATGAAAAGAATTGAGGACAGTCTTAGAGAACACTGGGACAACATTAAATGTACCAATGTTCGAATTATAGAGGTCCCAGAAGAAGAAGAGAAAAAGAAAGGGACTAAGAAAACATTTGAAGAGATAATAGTTGAAAACTTCCCTAACATGAGAAAGAAATAGTCAACAAAGTCCAGGAAACGCAGAGTCCCATACAGGATAAATCCAAGGAGAAAAACGCCAAGACACATAGTAATCAAACCATCAAAAATTAAATACGAAGAAAAAATATTAAGAGCAGAAAGGGAAAAGTAACAAATAACATACAAGGGAATCCCCATAAGATTAACAGCTGATCTTTCAGCAGAAACTCTGTAAGCCAGAAGGGAGTGGCAAGACAAATTTAAACTGATGAAAGGGAAAAAGAACTACAAACAAGATTACTCTACCCAGCAAGGATCTCATTCAGATTTAACGGAGAAATTAAAACCATTACAGACAAGCAAAAGCCAAGAGAATACAACATCAAACCAGCTTTACAACAAATTCTAAAGGAACTTCTCTAGGCAGTAAACACAAGAGAAGGAAAAGACCTACAAAAACGAACCCAAAACAATTAAGAAAATGGTAATATGAACATACGTATTGATAATTACCTTAAATGTAAATGGATTAAATGCTCCACCAAAAGACATAGACTGGCTGAATGGATACAAAAACAATACCCATATATATGCTGTCTACAAGAGACCCCCTTCAGACATAGGGACACACACAGACTGAAAGTGAGGGGATGGAAAAAGCTATTCCATGCAAATGGAAATCAAAAGGAGCTGGAATAGCAATTCTCATATCAAACAAAATAGACTTTAAAATAAAGGCTATAACATGAGACAAAGAGGGACACTACAAAATGATCAAAGGATCAATCCAAGAAGAAGATATAACAATTGTAAATATTTAAGCACCCAACATAGGAGCACCTCAATAGATAAGGCAAATGCTAACAAACATAAAAGGGGAAATCAACAGTAACACAATCATAGTAGGGGACTTTAATACCCCACTGTCACCAATGGACAGATCATCCAAAATGAAAATAAATAAGGAAAAACAGGCTTTCAATGATATATTAAACTAGATGGGCTTAATTGATATCTATAGGACATTCCATCCAAAAAGAACAGAATACACTGTCTCCTCAAGCGCTCATGGAACATTGTCCAGGATAGATCATATCTTGGGTCACAAATCAAGCCCATTAAATTTCAGGAAATTAAAATCATATAAAGTGTCTTTTCCAACAACAATGCTATGAGACTAGATATCAATTACAGGAAAAAATCTGTAGAAAATAGAAACTCATGGAGGCTAAACAATGCACTACTTAATAACCAAGAGATCACTGAAGAAATCAAAGAAGAAATCAAAAAATACCTAGAAACAAATGACAATGAAAACACAATGACCCAAAACCTCTGGGATGCAGCAAAAGCAGTTCTAAGAGGGAAGTTTATAGCAATACAATCCTACCTCAAGAAACAAGAAACATCTCAAATAAACAATGTAACCTTGAACCTAAAGCAATTAGAGAAAGAAGAACAAAAAATACCCAAAGTTAGCAGAAGGAAAGAAATCGAAAAGATCAGATCAAAAATAAAAGAAAAAGAAATGAAGGAAACGATAGCAAAGATCAATAACACTAAAAGCTAGTTCTATGAGAAGATAAACAAAATGGATAAACTATTAGCCAGACTCATAAGAAAAAAAGGGACAAGACTCAAATCAATAGAATTAGAAATGAAAAGGAAGAAGTAACAACTGACACTGCAGAAATACAAAGGATCATGATAGATTACTACAAGCAACAATATGCCAATAAAATGGACAACCTGGAAAAAATGCACAAATTCTTAGAAAAGCACAACCTTCCAAGATTGAACCAGGAAGAAATAGAAAATATAAACAGACCAATCACAAGCACTGAAATTGAGACTATGATTAAAAATCGTCCAACAAAAAAAAAGCCAAGGACCTGATGGCTTCACAGGGGAATTCTACCAAACATTTAGAGAAGAGCTAACACCTATCCTTCTCAATCTATTCCAAAATAAAACAGAGGGAGGAACATTCCCAATCTCATTCTACGAGGCCACCATCACCCTGATACCAAAACCAAAAATGTCACAAAGAAAACTACAGGCCAATATCACTGATGAACACATATGCAAAAATCCTCAACAAAATGCTAGAAAAAAGAATCCAACAGCACATTAAAAAGATCATACACCATGATCAAGTGGGGTTTATCTCAGGATTGCAAGGATTTTTCAATACACGCAAATCAATCAATGTGATAAACCATATTAACAAATTGAAGGAGAAAAAACATATGATCATCTCAATAGATGCAGAAAAATCTTTGGGCAAAATTCAACACCCATTTATGATAAAAAAAATACCTCCAGAAAGTAGGCATAGAGGGAACTTACCCTAACACAATAAAGATCATATATGAAAAACCCACAGCCAACCTCGTTCTCAATGGTGAAACACTAAAAGCATTTCCTCTTAGATTAGGAACAAGACAGGGTTATTCACTCTCACCACTATTATTCAACATAGCTTTGGAAGTTTTAGCCACAGCAATCAGAAAAGAAGAAGAAATAAAAGAAATCCAAATTGGAAAAGAAGAAGTAAATATGTCACTGTTTGCAGATGACATAGAGAATCCTAAAGATGCTACCAGAAGACTACTAGAGCTAATCAATGAATTTGGTAAGGTAGCAGGATACAAAATTCATACAGAGAAATCTCTTGCACTCCTATACAACAGTGATGAAAATTCTGAAATAGAAATTAAGGAAACACTCCTGTTAACCATTGGAACTAAAAGAATAAAATACCTAGGAATAAACCTACCTAAGGAGACAAAAGATCTGTATGCAGAAAACTATAAGAAACTGATGAAAGTAATTAAAGATTTTACAAACAAATGGAGAGATATACCATGTTCTTGGATTGGAAAAATCAAAATTTTGAAAATGACTCTACTACCCAAAGCAATCTACAGATTCAATGCAATCCCTATCAAGCTACCAATGGCATTTTTCACAGAAGTAGAACAAAAAATTTCACAATTTGTATGGAAACACAAAAGAACCCGAATAGCCAAAGCAATCTTGAGAATGAAAAAAGGAGCTGGAGGAATCAGGCTCCCGGACTTCAGACTGTACTACAAAGTACAGTAATCAAGACAGTACGGTACTTGCACAAAAACAGAAATATAGACGAATGGAACAGGATAGAAAACCCATATATAAATCCACGCACATATGGTCACCTTATTTTTGATAAAGTAGGCAAGAATATACAATGGAGAAAAGACATCCTCTTCAATAAGTGGTGTTTGGAAAACTGGACAGCAACATGTAAAAGAATGAAATTAGAACACTCCCTAACACCATACACAAAAACAAACTCAAAATGGATTAAAGATCTAAATGTAAGTCCAGACACTATAAAATTCTTAGAGGAAAACATAGGCAGAACACTCCATGACGTAAATCACAGCAAGATCTTTTTTGACCCACCTCCTAGAGAAATGGAAATAAAAACAAAAATACACAAATGGGACTTAATGAAACTTAAAAGCTTTTGCACAGCAAAGAAAACCACAAACAAGACAATAAAAAACCCTCAGGGGCTTCCCTGGTGGTGCAGCGGTTGAGAATCTGCCTGCCAATGCAGGGGACACGGGTTCGAGCCCTGGTCTGGGAAGATCCCACATGCCAGGGAGCAACTAGGCCCGTGAGCCACAACTACTGAGCCTGCGCATCTGGAGCCTGTGCTCCGCAACAAGAGAGGCCGCGATAGTGAAGAGGCCCACGCACCGTGATGAAGAGTGGCCCCCGCTCGCCACAACTAGAGAAAGCCCTCGCACAGAAACAAAGACCCAACACAGCCAAAAATAAATAAATAAATAAATAATAAATAAGCTCATAAAAAGAAGCTACAGAAAAAAAGAACTTCAAAAAAAAAAAAAGAATAACAACAACAGAGGGAGTGGTAGCAGCATTTAAAAAAAAACCCTCAGAATGGAAGAAAATATTTGCAAATGAAGCAACTGACAAAGGATTAATCTCCAAAATTTACAAGCAGCTCATGAAGCTCAATATCAAAAAAACAAACAACCCAATCCAAAAATGGGCAGAAAACCTATAACACATTTCGCCAAGGAATACATACATATTGCCAACAAACACATGAAAGGATGCTCAACATCACTAATCATTAGAGAAATGCAAATCAACACTACAACGAGGTATTGCCTCACACCAGTCAAAATGGTCATCATCAAAAAGTCTACAAAAAATAAATGCTGGAGAGGGTGTGGAGAACAGGGAACCCTCTTGCACTCTTGTTGGGAATGTAAATTGATACAGTCACTATGGAGAACAGTATGGAGGTTCCTTAAAAAACTAAAAATAGAACTCCCATAGGAGCCAGCAATCCCACTACTGGGCATATACCCTGAGAAAACCATAATTCAAAAAGAGTCATGTACCACAGTGTTCATTGCAACTGTATTTACAATAGCCAGGACATGGAAGCAACCTAAGTGTCCATCGACAGATGAATGCATAAAGAAGATGTGGCACATATATACAATGGAATATTACTCAGCCATATAAAGAAACGAAATTGAGTTATTTATGGTGAGGTGGATGGACCTAGAGACTGTAATACAGAGTGAAGTAAGTAAGAAAGAGAAAAATAAATACTGTATGCTAACACATATATATGGAATCTAAAAAAAAAAAAAAGAAAATCGTTCTGAAGAACCTAGGGGTAGGACAGGAATAAAGATGCAGACCTAGAGAATGGACTTGAGGACAGGGGGAGGGGGAAGGGTAAGTTGGGACGAAGTGAGAGTGGCATGAACTTATATATGCTACCAAATGTAAAATAGTTAGCTAGTGGGAAGCAGCCGCATAGCACATGAAGATCAGCTCGGTGCTTTGTGACCACCTAGAGAGGTGGGATAGGGCTTGTGGGATGGAAAGGCCAGAAGGAGGAGATATGTGGATATTGTATATGTATAGCTGATTCACTTTGTTATAAAGCAGAAACTAACACACTATTGTAAAACAATTATAGTCCAATAAAGATGTTTTAAAAATTTTAAGAAAACAGCAGAATTTTAAAAAATAGAAAAACAAATTAAAAATAAATAAAACACATAGTGTGATATTGAGCTGCATGGGCTGCTTGTATATCTTGGAGATTAATCCTTTGTTAGTTACTTCACTTGCAAATATTTTTTCCCATTCTGAGGGGTATTTTTTTCATCTTGTTTATGGTTTCCTTTCCTGTGCAAAAGATTTAAGTTTCATTAGGTCCCACTTGTTTACTTTTGTTTTTATTTCCATTTCTCTAGGAGGTGGGTCAAAAAGGATCTTGCTGTGATTTATGCAAAGAGTGTTCTTCCTATGTTTTCCTCTAAGAGTTTTATAGTGTTTGGCCTGACATGTTGGTCTTTAATCCATTTTGAGTTTATTTTTCTGTATGGTGTTAGGAAGTGTTTTAATTTCATTCTTTTACATGTAGCTGTGCAGTTTTCCCAGTACCACTTATTGAAGAGACTGTCTTTTCTCCATTGTATATTCTTGCCTCCTTTATCAAAGATAAGGTGACAATATGTGCATCGGTTTTTCTCTCTTCCATTGATCTATATATCTGTTTTTGTGCCAGTACCATACTGTCTTGATTACTGTAGCTTTGTAGTATAGTCTGAAGTCAGGGAGCTTGATTCCTCCAGCTCCGTTTTTCTTTCTCAAGATTGCTTTGCCTCTTCAGGGCCTTTTGTGTTTCCAAACAAATTGTGAAATTATTTTTTCTAGTGTTGTGAAAAATTACATTGATAGTTTGATAGGGATTGCATTGAATCTGTAGGTTGCTTTGGGTAGTATATTCATTTTCACAAAGTTGATTCTTCCAATCCAGAACATGGTATATCTCTCCATCTGTTTGTATCATCTTTAATTTCTTTCATCAGTGTCTTATAGTTTTTTGCATACAGGTCTTTTGTCTCCTTAGCTAGGTTTAGTCTGACGTATTTTATTCTTTTTTTTTGCCTTGGCAAACAACCCAATACAAAATTGGGCAGAAGACCTAAATAGACATTTCTCCAAAGAAGAAATACAGATGGCCAACAAACATATGAAAGGATGCTCAACATCACTAATCATTAAAGTAATGCAAAGCAAAACTATGATTAAGTATCAACTCACACCGGTCAGAATGGCCATCATCAAAAAATCTACAAACAATAAATGCTGGAGAGGGTGTGGAGATAAGGGTACCCTCTTGTACTGTTGGTGGGAATTTAAATTGATACAGCCACTATTTAGAACAGTATGGAGGTTCCTTAAAAATCTAAAAATAGAACTAACATATGACCCAGCAATCCCACTACTGGGCATCTACCCTGAGAAAACCGTAATTCAAAAATAGTCATGTACCATAATGTTCATTGCAGCTCTATTTACAATAGCCAGGACACGGAAGCAACCTAAGTGTCCATCGACAGATGAATGGATAAAGATGTGGCGTATATATTCAATGGAACATTGCTCAGCCATAAAAGGAAACGAAATTGTGTTATTTGTAGTAAGGTGGATGGACTCAGAGTCTGTCATACAGAGTGAAGTAAGTCAGAAAGAGAAAAACAAATACCGTATGCTAACACATATATATGGAATCTAAGGAAATAAAATGGTTTTGAAGAACCTAGGGACAGGACAGGAATAAAGATGTAGACATAGTGAATGGAGTTGAGGACATGGGGTGGGGGAAGGGTAATCTGGGACAAAGTGAGAGAGTAGCATTGACATATATACACTACCAAATGTAAAATAGATAGCTAGTGGGAAGCAGCCGCATAGCACAGGGAGATCAGCTTGGTGCTTTGTGACCACTTAGAGGTGTGGGATAGGGAGATTGGGAGGGAGACGCAAGATAGAGGGCATATGGGAATATATGTGTACATATATCTGATTCACTTTGTTATACAACAGAAACTAAGACAACATTGTAGAGCAATCTTACTCCATTAAGATGTTTAAAAAAAGAATACAAAAACACTAACTTGAAAAAATAGCTACACCCCTAGCAGTCTTATTTACAATTGCTAAGAAATGAAAACAACCTAAGTGTTCACAGATAGATGAATGGATAAAGAAAATGTGGTACATATCTACAATGAAATATTATTTAGCCATAAAAAAGAAGGAAACCCTGTTATTTGTGACAACATGGATGGATCTTGAGGGCTTCGTGCTAAGTGAAATAAGTCAGACAGAGAAATAATCTCACTTGTATGTGGAAGCTAAAAATAAAACCAAATTCATGGAAAAAGAGATCAGATTTGTGGTTACTTGAGGCAGGGGATTGGATTGGGGGAATTGGATGAAGATGGTAAAAAGGTATACATGTACAGTTTTAAAATAAGTAAGTACTGGGGATATAATATAAAACATGATGACTATAGTTAATATTGCTGTGTGGTACATTTGACAGTTGCTAAGAGAGCAAATAGTAAAAGTTGTCACAAGGAAAAAAACATTTTTTTATAACTATATGAGGTGATGAGTGTTAGACAAACTTCTTGTGGTAATCATTTTCAGTATACGTGTGTCAAGTCATTATGCTGTACCCCTTGAACATATACAGTGCTGTTTGTTAATTATATTTCAGTAAAAGTGAAAAAATAAAATAAAATAATTTTCAACCAAAAAAATATAAAAAGACATAGGACGGTTGATTGGATTAAAAAAATGACCCATCTGTATGCTGCTTACAGGAGATTAATATCCAAAGTGATCTTAAGAAAAAAAGTGGGGTATCATGCTCCCTGAGTTCAGACAATAGTACAAAGCTACAGTAATCAAAAAAGTGTGATAATAGCACAAAAACAGACACATAGATCAATGGAACAAAATAGATAACCCCAAGATAAACCCACACACCTATGGCCAATTAACCTAAGAAAAAGGAGGCAAGAATATACAATGGAGAAAAGACAATCTCTTCAGTAAGGGGTGCTGGATAAACAGGACAGCTACATGTAAAAGAATGATATTAGACCACTTCTTCATATCATATATAAAAATAAACTCAAAATGGATAAAAGAACTAAATGTAAGACCTGAAACCATCAGACTCCTAGAAGAGGACTTAGGCAGAACACTGTTTGTCATAAACCATAGCAATATAGTTTTTGCTCTGTTTACTAAAGCAAAAGAAATAAAAAATAATCAAATGGGACCTAATTAAACTTAAAAGCTTTTGCACAGCATAGGAAACTATCAACAAAATGAAAAGACAAACTACTGAATTGGAGAATATATTTGCAAATGATATGACTGATAAGGGGTTAATATAAAAATATGTGAAAAGCTCTTACAACTCAATATCAAAAAAAGCAACTACCCAATAAAAATTGGGCAGAAGAACTGAGTAGACACTTTTCCAAAGATGATATACAGATGGCCAACAGGCACATGAAAAAATGTTCAACATCACTAATCATCAGAGAAATGCAAATCAAAACCACAAAGAGATATCACCTCACACCTTTCAGAATGGCTATCATCAAAGTCCACAAGTTACAAATGTTGGTGAGAAGGTGGAGAAAAGGGAACACTAGTACACTGTTGATGGGATTGTCAATTGGTGCAGCCACTGTGAGAAAAAGTATGGAGGTTCTCCAAAAAACTAAAAATAGAACTACCATATGATCCAGCAATTCCACTGCTGGCTGTATATCCAAAGGAATTGAAAATAGTAATTTGAAAAGATACATGCACCGTCATGTTCATAGCAGAATTATTTACAATAGCCTGTATATGGTAGCAACCTAAATGTCCATTAACATATGAATGGATAAAGAAGATGTGATACACACACACACACACACAATGGAATATCACACAGCCATAGAAAGAATGAAATTCTGCCATTTGCAACAACATGGATGGACCTAGAGAGTATTATGCTTAGTAAAGTAAGTCAGACAGAGAAAGCCAAATACCCTGTTATCACTTATATGTGGAATATAAAAATAAAACAAATGTATATAACAAAACAGAAACAGACTCACAGATATAGAAAGCAAACTAGTGGTTACTAGTCGGGAGAGGGAAGGGAGGAGGGGCAAGATAGGGGTATGGGATTAAGGACAAACTACTATGTATAAAATAAATACACTACAAGTATATACTGTACAGCACAAAATAATAACCATTATTTTGCAGTAACATTAAACGAAGTATAATCTATAGTATAATCTATAAAGATATTGAATCACTATGTTGTAAACCTGAAAATAATGTAATATAATAAATTAACTATACTTCAACTTTTAAAAAAAGAAAAAGAAAGTCTTAACTTTCAAGGAATTCACCTGTTAGTGGAAGAGATGGACAGATAAACATGGAATTTTAGGTAGGTATAAATGTCATAGCTGAAATAAACACAGGATGCATGGACACAGAGGGAAGTCACTGTACCATCCTGAGTGAAGTCTGAGGTTTCTAAAGCCAGTTAAGAACCTGGAGAAATGGGAACAACTATTTAACCAAGGAAATCATAACCTGTATTATGAAGCTTCTGTTGTTTCTACTTCATTTTCTGCTGATATCATCTCCTTTCTCCAGCATAAAAAAGATGCTAAGTGGTTATTCCTGGAATTGGGAGCCATGTCTACTAGGATTGGTACAAAATTTAGTGTTCAAGTTAGAATTAGTACATTTTTATGCAAATGCATTACTCTTTAAAATAAAATTAAATGAGATTTTTCAGTTAAAAAAGACCTTATTGTGGTTTTGATTTGCATTTCCCTGATGACTAATGATGTTGAGCATATTTTCAAGTGCTTGTTTGGCCTCTGTATACCTTTTTTGGAGAAATATCTATTCAAATCTTTTGCCCATTTAAAAAAATTGGGTTGTTTGTCTTTTTGTTATTAAGTTGTAAACCTGCTTTATATTTTCTGGATGCTACATTATTATCAGATATATGATTTGCAAATATTTTGTCTCATTCTGTAGGTTGTATTTTCACTTTCTTTATCATGCCCATTGATGCACAAAATGTTTTAATTCTCATGAAGTCCAATGAATCAATTTTTTTGTTGTTGCTTGTGCTTTTGGTGTCATATCTAAGACTTTGTTGTCAAATCCAAGTTATGAAGATTTATGCTATGTTTTCATCCAAAGGTTTTATGGCTTTTATATTTAGGTCAAGGAATCATTTTTTGGTTAATTTTTGTATATGGTACAAAGTATGGGTCAACCTTCATTCTTTTGCATGTTGCTATACAGTTGTCACTGCAGCATTTGTTAAAGAGACTATTTTTCTGCATTGAATAGTCTTGACACCCTTGTCAAAAATCAATTGACTATTGAGGTATGGGTTTGTTTCTGGATTCTCATTTCTATTCCATTGAGCAATACGTTTAGCCATATGCCCCTGCCACACTATTGTGATAACCGTGTCTCTGTATTAAGGTTTGAAATCAGGAAGTGTGAAGTTTTTGTGTGTCTTTATTTTTCCTTAGCTTATTTAGGTATAATTGATACACAAAAATGTTAACACATTTAGTGTATGTATCCTGATGAGTTTGGACATAAGCATATCATCACTATACCTTAAGGTACCAAACATTATCAGTCACCTCCAAAAAATTTCCTTATGTTTTTTGTGGGTTGATGGGGATTTGTTTGTTTGTTGGTGAGAACACCTTGCATGAGATCTATCCTCTTAATGTATTTTAAAGTGCACAATACTTTATTGTTAACTATAGGTACTATGTTGTACAGTACATCTCTAGAACTTACTCATCTTGCATAACAGACACTTTATACCCATTGAAAACCAATTTCCCCTCTCCCACCAGCTACTATTGTATTCTCTGTTTCTATGAGATTGACTATTTTAGATACCTTATATAAGTGGAATCATTCAGTATTTGTCCTTCTGTGACTGGCTTATTTCACTTAACATAATGACTTCCAGGTTCATTCATTTGGAAATGGCAGAATTTCCCTTTTTTTGAAGGATGACTAATATTCCAAGGTTTGTATATACCACATTGTCTTTATCCATTCATCTGTTGGTGGACTTATGTTCAGTTTTCAGAATATTGTGATTATTGAGGGACGCTTGCATTTCCATATGAATTTGAGGATCAGCTTTTTCATAACTGCAAAAATAATGTTTGGAATTTTGATAGACATTCCATTGAATCTGTTGATCACTTTGAGCAGTATTGCCATCTTAACAATATTGTTTTCCATCCTATGAATGCAGGAAGTTGTTCCACTTATTTAGGGCTTCTTCAATTGCTTTCAGCAATGTTTTGTAGTTTTCAGCATACAAGTATTTCACCTCTTTGTTAAATTTACTCCTAGGTATTTTATTCATTTGGATTGCAAATGTAATTGTTTTATTAATTTATTTTTTTAGACTGTTCATTGCTGGAATATAATTATTTTATTATGCTTTTGGATTGATTTGCTAGTATTTTGTTAAGGATTTTTGCATCTATATGGATAAGTAATATTGGTGTGTAATCTTTTCTTGTAATGTTTCATCAGGCTTTGGTGTCAGGATAATATTGGCCTCATAGAGTATATTAAGAAGTGTTCCCTCTTTTATTTTTCTGAAGAGCTTGAGAAATACTGGTATTAATTATTTTTTGAATGTTTGTGTACATGTCACCAGTTGAAGTCATCTGGTCCTGAACTTTTCTTTGTTGAGCATGTTCAATTATATATGTCTGTTAGATCTAGTTAGTTTAAAGTGTTGTTCAAGTGCTCTATTTCCTTAATGATCTTCTGTCTGCTTGTTATATCCATTATTGAAAGTGGGTACTGAAGTCTCCAACTATTATTGTAGAAGTGTCTATTTCTCCCTTCAATTCTGTAAAGGTTTACTTCATATATTTTGTTTGTTTGTCTTTTTTTGTTGTTTTTTTCCTATTTTTAATTTATTTTTAATTTTTATTTTATATTGGAATATCATTGATTAACAATGCTGTGTTAGTTTCAGGTGTACAGCAAAGTGATTCAGTTACACACATACATATATCTATTCTTTTTCAAATTCTTTTCCCATTTAGGTTATTACAGAATATTGAGCAGAGTTCCCTGTGCTATACAGTAGGTCCTACTTGGTTATCTATTTTAAATATAGCAGTGTGTACTTGTCAATAAAAAACTCCTAATCTATCCCTTCCCCCACACTTCCCCCCTGGCAACCATAAGTTCCTTCTCTAAGTCTGTGAGTCTGTTTCTGTTTTGTAAATAAGTTCATTTGTATCATTTTTTAGATTCCTCATATAAGTGATATCATATGATATTTGTCTCTCTCTGTCTCACTTCACTTAGTATGATCATCTCGAGGTCCATCCATGTTGCTGCAAATGGTATTATTTCATTCTTTTTTATGGCTGAATAATATTCCATTGTATATATGTACCACATTTTCTTTATCCATTCATCTGTTGATGGACATTTAGGTTGTTTCCATGTCTTGGCTATTGTAAACAGCACTGTGATGAACATTGCGGAGCATGTATACTTCTGAACTGTGTTTTTCTCTGGATATATGCCCAGGAGTGGGACTGCTGGATCATATGGTAGCTCTATTTTTAGTTTTTTAAGGAACTTCCATACTGTTCTCCATAGTGGCTGTACCAATTTACATTCCCACCAACAGTGTAGGAGGGTTCCCTTTTCTCCACACCCTCTCCAGAATTTATTGTTTGTAGACTTTTGATGATGGCAATTCTGACTGGTGTGAGTTGATATCTGTAGTATTTAAATATGTTGTTTACTGAAGTATAGTTGATTTACAATATCATGTTAGTTTCAGGTGTACAACACAGTGTTTCAGTGATATATATATATATATATATATATATATATATATTCACATACACATTCCTTTTCAAATTCTTTCCTATTATAGGTTACTACAAAATATTGAGTATAGTTCCCTGTGCTATATAGTAGGCACCTGTTGGTTATCTAGTCTATATATAGTAGTGTGTATATGTTAATCCCAACATCCTAATTTATCCCTCCCCCCACCATCATTTCCCCTTTGGTAGCCATAAGTTTGTTTTCTAGGTCTGTGAGTCTCTTTGTGTTTGTAAATTAGTTCCTTTGTATCATTTTTTTTAGATTCCACATATATGCAATTTCATATGATGTTTGCCTTTCTCTGTCTGGATTACCTCACTTAGTATGTCTATCCATGTTGCTGCAAATGGCATTATTTCATTCTTTTATATGGCCGAGTAATATTCCATTGTATATATATACCACATCTTCTCTATGTATTTATCTGTTTATGGACATTTACGTTGCTTCCATGTCTTGGCTATTGTAAACAGCACTGTGATGAACATTGGGGAGCATATATACTTCTGAACCATGTCTTTCTCTGGATATATGCCCAGGAGTGGGATTACTGGATCATATGGTAGCTCTATTTTTAGTATTTTAAGGAACCTCACACAGTTCTCCATAGTGATTGTACCAATTTACATTCCCACCAACAGTGTAGAAGGGTTCCCTTTTCTCCACACCTTCCCCAGAATTTAGTGTTTGTAGACATTTTGATGATGGCCATTCTGACTGGTGTGAGATGATACCTCATAGTAGTTTTGATTTGCATTTCTCTAATAATTAGCACTGTTGAGCATCTTTTCATGTGCTTTTTGGCCGTTTGTATATTTTCTTTGGAGAAGTGTCTATTTAGATATTTTGCCCATTCTTTGATTGGGTTGTTTGTTTTTTTGATATTGAGCTGTATGAGCTTTTTGTGTGTTTTGGAGATTAATCATTTATCAGTTGCATCATTTGCAAATTTTTTCTCCCATTCTGTAGGTTGTCTTTTCATTCTGTTTATGGTTGCTTCATATATTATGGAGCTCCTTATTGGTACATATATGTTTATAATTGTGATATTTTCTTGGAGAATTGACTCCTTTATCTGTATATAATGTCCTTTGTCTTTTGCAATATATTTTCACTTAAAGTCTATTTTGTTTAATACTACTATAGCCTTTCCAGCTATATTTTAGTTATTATTTACATAAAACTTCTTCCATTAATTCACTTTTAACCTATTCTTGTCTTAGGATCAAAAGTGAATCTCTTCTAGTAAACATATAGCTAGATCATGACTTTCTATGCATTATGTTAGTCTGTGCCCTTTGATTGGATAGTTTAGTCCATTTGCATTTAAAAATAATTACTAAGGAAGTACTTACTTTTGTCATTTAGCTTTTATTCTTTCTGTGTATCTTATACCTTCTTGTCCTGCATTTCCTCCATTACTGCCTTCTTTTTGTTTAATTGCGTTTTTATATTGTATCACTATGATTCACTTCTCACTTCCTCTTTTTTTTTTTTTTTACGTATGTTGTTAGTGGTTGCCACAGACATTACAATTAATATTTTAAATCTATAACAGTTGATGTCTGGTTAGCTCTAATAGCATACAAAAATTCTACTTCTATACAGCTATGCCCCTCTTCATATTGTTGTTGACACAAGTTATGTCTTTATACATTGTGTGCCCAATGACTTAGGTTTATAATTATTTTTATGCATTTGTCTTTTAAATATGTAGGAAATAAAAAGTGCAGTTACAAGCCAAAATTGAAATAATACTGGATTTTACATTTACCTATTGTAGTACCTTTACTGAATATCATTATTTCTTCATATGGTTTCAACTTACTATAATCTGTCCTTATATTTCAACCTTGAAAACTCAATCATTTCTTGTAGGACAGTCTCCTGGAAACAAACTCCTTTAGATTTTCTTTACCTGGAATGTTGTAATTTCTCCTTCATTTTTGAAAGATAGTTTTGCCTGATGTAGAATTCTTTGTTGACAGCTTTTCTACCTCTGTTTTTTTTTTTTTTTTTTTGGCTGTGTTGGGTCTTCATTGCTGTGTTTGGGCTTTCTCTAGTTGCAGCAAGTGGAGTCTACTCTTTGTTGTGGTGCACGGGCTTCTCCTTGAAGTGGCTTCTCTTGTTGTGGAGCATGGGCTCTAGGCGTGCGGGCTTCAGTAGTTGTGGCACACAGGCTCTAGAGTGCAGGCTCAGTAGTTGCAGTGCATGGGCTTTGTTGCTCCGTGGCATGTGGGATCTTCCCAGACCAGGGATTGAACCCATGTCCCCTGCATTGGCAGGCGGATTCTTATCCACTGCACCACGAGGGAAGTCCCTACCTCTTTGGTTTCTGATGAGATATTAGTTGCTAATCTTACTAAGAACCCTGTATTTGGCATGTTGCATTTCTCTTGTTTCTTCCAAGATTCTTTTTATCTTTGTCTTTGAACAGTTTGATTATAGTTTGTCTCAGTGTGGATCTCTTTGAGTTCATCATTCTTAAAGTTTGTCGAAATTCTTGGATGTGTAGATTCATGTCTTTCATCAAGTGCAGGTAAATTTCGGCCATCACTTGTACACATATTCTTTCTGCCAGTCTCTTTCTCTTCTTCATCTCGGATTCCCATAATGTGTACATTGGTATGCTTGATAGAGTCACACAGGTCCCTTAAACTCTGTTTAGTTTTCTTCATTCTTTTTTCTTTCTGGTTCTCAGAATCAATAATTTTATCTTCAAGTTCTCTGATTCTTTCTTCTGCCTCCTGAAATGTGCTGATGAACATCTCCAGTGAATTTTTTCCTTTCAGTTATATTCTTCATCTCTGGAAATTTGTTCTTTTTTTAAACAGTTTCTATGTCATTTTTAAAAATTTTCTTCTTTTTATATATAACTCTCTGGTCCTTTTAGTTCTTTGTGCATAGTTGCTGTTTAGCTCATTGAGCATATTTAAGACAGTTGATTTAAAACTTTTGTCTAGTAAATTCTATCTCTGGACTTCATTAAGGATGGTTTCTGCCATTTTCCCCAGTGAATATACTATAGTTTCCTTTTTAATTTCATACTATAATCTGCTAGCTGGAAATAAGAATTTTCCCCTTTACCCAGTGTTTGCTGTTTTCGATTGTTGAATGCTGCTATTGTCTGTTTAGTAAATTTTCCAAGCTATTTTTTTTTTTTGGCAAAGACTATATTCCATGTTATGCAAGGTCATTCAGGTCTCTGTTACTTTACCTTATGTTTTGCTCAAGTTTTCACAGAGATTTCCTTGAACTCCAAGAACTAAAAATAAAAAGTAAAACACTTCTCTCAGTCTTTGCAAATTAACTCTGTACTGGGCACTCCTTTAGCAGTTCCCAGGCTGTATGTAACTCTGCCTGACCTTTCCTTTCTCCTTGCACTGAGCCCAGAGATCAACCGGAGGTGAAGCCTTTGGGTCTTCTCAGGTCTGTTCTGAGCATGTATTCTGCCCTGGGCATTCATGAGTATTTGAAAATTCCCTCTAGTACAGACACAGTTTCAGTGGCCTAAATTTTCCAAAGAAATGCTTTCCCCAGCTTCTCCTGCAAGGCTTTAGGCAGTCTATAATATGTTTCAGCAATAGTATTTTTTTAATTTGAGGTATAATTGACAAACAATAGTATATTAGTTTCAGGTATACAACATAATGATTTCATATCTGTATATGTTGCAAAATGATCACAATGTGTCTTGATAATATCCATCACCATACAGTTACAGATTTTTTACTGTGTTTAGAACTTTTAATATTTACTCTCTTAGCAACTTTCGAACAGCAAAACAGTGTTATTAATTATAGTTACCATGCTGCACGTTACATCTCATGATTTACTTACATTATAACTGGAAGTTTGTACCTCTAGACCCCTTTCATCCACCGATTTCAGCCAGCACACACCTCTGGCAACAACCAATCTTTTCTCTTTATCCATAAGCTTGTTTTTTTGTTGTTTTTTTTTTTTAATTTTAGGTTCCACATATAAGTGAGATCATATGGTATTTGTTCTTCTCTATGTGACTTATTTTACTTAGTGTGATGCCCAAAAGGTCCATCCATGTTGTTGCAAATGGCAAGATTTCATTCTTTTCATAGCTGAATATTTCATAATCTATATCTATAGCTATACCTGTGTCTATCACATCTTCTTTACCCATTCATCTATCAATGGACACTTAGGTTATTTCCATATCTTGACTATTATAAATGGTGCTGCAATGAACACGAGGGTGCATATATGTTTTCAAGTTAGGGTTTTGTTTCCTTTTAATAAATACCCAAAGAATTGCTTGTTCACATGGTAGTTCTATGTTTAATTCTGGGAACCCTCCATGATGCTTTTCATAGTGGCTGCACCAATTTACATTTCCACCAACAATGAACAAGAGTTCCTTTTTATTCCTTCTTCACCAACACTTTTTTTAAAACATCTTTATTGGAGTATAATTGCTTTACAATGGTGTGTTAGTTTCTGCTTTATAACAAAGTGAATCAGCTACACATATATATATATATATGTATATATATATATGTATAGCTATATAAATATATATCAGCTATATATGTGTGTATATATTTATATATCCCCATATCTCCTCCCTCTTGAGTCTCCCTCCCACCCTCCCCATCCCACCTTTCTAGGTGGTCTCAAAGCACCAAGCTGATCTCCGTGTGCTATGCAGCTGCTTCCCACTAGCTATCTATTTTACATTTTGTAGTATATTTAAGTCCATGTGACTCTCTCACTTCATCTCAGCTTACCCTTCCCCCTCCCCATGTCCTCAAGTCCATTCTCTATGCCTGCATCTTTATTCCTGTCCTGCCCCTAGGTTCTCCAGAACCTTTTTTTTTAAATTCCATATATATGTGTTAGCATACCATATTTGTTTTTCTCTTTCTGACTTACTTCACTCTGTATGACAGACTCTAGGTCCATCCACCTCACTACAAATAACTCAATTTCATTTCTTTTTATGGCTGAGTAATATTCCATTGTATATATGTGCCACATCTTTTTTTATCCATTCATCTGTCAATGGGCACTTAGGTTGCTTCCATGTCCTGGCTATTTTAAATAGAGCTGCAATAAACATTGTAGCATATGACTCTTTTTGAATTATGGTTTTCAGTGTATATGCCCAGTAGTGGGATTGCTGTGCTGTATGGTAGTTCTTTTTTAGCTTTTTAAGGAACCTACTTACTGTTCTGCATAGTGGCTGTATCAATTTACATTCCCACCAACAGTGCAAGAGGGTTCCCTTTTCTCCACACCCTCTCCAGCATTCATTGTTTGTAGATTTTTTGAGGATGGCCATTCTGACCGGTGTGAGGTGATACCACATTGTAGTTTTGATTTGCATTTCTCTAATGATTAGTGATGTTGAGCATTCTTTCATGTGATTATTGGCGATCTATATATCTTCTTTGGAGAAATGTCTGTTTAGGTCTTCTGCCCATTTTGGGGTTGGGTTGGTTTTTTTTTTTTTTGATATCGAGCTGCATGAGCTGCTTGTAAACTTTGGAGATTAATCCTTTCTCAGTTGCTTCATTTGCAAATATTTTCTCCCATTCTGAGGGTTGTCTTTTCATCCTGTTTATGGTTTCCTTTGCTGTTCCAAAGTTTTTAAGTTTCATTAGGTCCCATTTGTTTATTTTTGTTTTTATTTCCATTTCTCTAGGAGGTGGGTCAAAAAGGATATTGCTGTGATTTATGTCATGAAGTGTTCTGCCCATGTTTTTCTCTAAGAGTTTTATAGTGTCTGGCCTTACTTTTAGGTCTTTAATCCATTTTGAGTTTATTTTTGTGTATGGTGTTAGGGA
This sequence comes from Eschrichtius robustus, assembly GCF_028021215.1. Taxonomy (NCBI): domain Eukaryota; kingdom Metazoa; phylum Chordata; class Mammalia; order Artiodactyla; family Eschrichtiidae; genus Eschrichtius; species Eschrichtius robustus. The sequence continues at coordinate 56,490,107 of NC_090845.1, forward strand.
GTGTTCTAATTTCATTCTTTTACATGTAGCTGTCCAGTTTCCCCAGCACCACTTATTGAAGAGGCTGTCTTTTCTCCATTGTATATTCTTGCCTACTTTATCAAAAATAAGGTGTCCATATGTGTGTGGGTTTACCTCTGGGCTTTTTATCCTGTTCCTTTGATCTATATTTCTGTTTTTTCCACCAACACTTTTTATGTGTTGTCATTTTAATGATAGCCATTCCAACAGGTGTGAGGTGATGTCTCATTGTCGTTTTGATTTGCATTCCTCTGATGATAAGTAATGTTGAGCATCTTCTCATGTACCTGTTGGCCTTTTGTATGTCTTCTTTGGAAAAAAATGTCCATTCAGGTCCTCTGCCCATTTTTTAATCAGATTGTTTGGGTTTTTATTGTTGTTTTGTGTTTTGCTATTTATTTTTATTAGTCCCTTATCAGATATATGATTTGCAAATACTTTCTCCTATTTAGTAGGTTGCTTTTTAATTTTGTTGATGATTTCCTTTGCTGTGCTGAAAAGTTTTAGTTTGGTTTAGTCCCACTTGTTTATTTTTGTTTTTATTGCCTTTGTTTTTGATGTCAAACCCAAAAGATGATTCCAAGACTGATTTCAAGGAGTTTGCAGTCTATGTTTTCTTCTAGAATTTTTATGGCTTCAGGTCTTGCATTCACGTGTTTAACCCATTTTCAGTTAATTTTCATGAATTGTGTAAGATAGTGGTCCAATTTCATTCTTTTGCATATGGCTGTCCACTTTCCCCAGCAACGTTTATTGAAGAAACTGTCATTCCCCATTGTATAGTCTTGGCTCCTTTGTCATAGATTAATTGACCATATGTGTGTGAGTTTGTTTCTGGGCTCTCTATTATGTTCCACTTATCTATGTGTTTGTTTTAATGCTAATACCATACTATTTTGATTACTATAACTTTGTAAAATAATTTGAAATCAAGAAATGTGATGCCTCCAGCTTTGTTCTTCTTTCTCAAAATTACTTTGGCTATTTAGGGTCTTCTGTGGTTCCATAGAAATTTTAAGATTGCTTGATCTACTTCTATGAAGTAGAATTTTGGAATATTGGTATGAATTGTGTTGAATCTGTGGATTGTTTTGGGTAATATGGACATTTTAGCAACATTAATTCTTCCAATCCACAGCATATTATATTGTTCCATTTATTTATGTCTTGTTCAATTTCTTTTATCAATATCTTGAAGTTTTCGGTGTGCAGGTTTCTCAACTCCTTGGTTAAATTTATTCCTAGGTACTTTATTCTTTTTGGTGTAATTATAAATGGAGTTATCTAACTTTTTTCTGATAGATTTTTATAAATTTATAGAAACATAACAGATTTTTGAATATTGATTTTGTATCCTGCAACTTTACTGAATTCCTGTATCAATTCTAGTGGGTTTTTTGTGGCATCTTTAGTGTTTTCTATATACAAATATTATCATGTCATCTACAAGTACTGATAATTTTACTCCTTGATTTCCAATTTGTATACCTTTTATATCTTTTCTTGCTTAATTGTCCTCACTAGGACCTCAAATGTTATGTTGAATAAAAGTGGCAAAAGTAACATCTTTGTCATGTTTCTAATCTTAGAGGGAAAGCTTTCAGCTTTTCACCATTGCATATGATGTGAGCTGTGGGCTTGTCATATATGGCCTTTATTATGTTGAAGTACATCCCTCTATACCTACTTTGTTGAAAGTTTTTTCTTTATCATAAATGGATGTTAAATTTTGTCAGAAGTTTTCTCTGCATCCGTTGAGATGGTCATATGCTTTTTCTTCTTCAGTTTGTTAATGTGGTGTATCACACTGATTGATTTGCAGATGTTGAACCATCCTAGCATTCCTGAGATAAACCCCACCTGATCGTGGTGTATCATACTTTTAATGTATTGGTGAAATCAGTTTGCTAATATTTTGTTGAAAATTTTTAAAATCTATCTTCATCAGAGATATTGGCCTGTAATTTTATTTTCTGTGGTATCATTGTCTGGTTTTGTTTCAGGGTGATACTGGCATCATAAAATGAATTTGAAAGTGTTCCCTCCTCTATACTTTTTGGGAGATTTTGAGCAGGTTTTGTTTAATCCTTCTTTGATTGTTTGGTAGAACTAATCAGTGAGGCAATCTGGTTGTAGACTTTCATTTTGGGGGAGGTTTTTTATTACTGATTCCATCTCCTTACTAGTAATCAGTCTATTCAGATCTTCTATTTCTTCATAATTCAATCTTGGTGATTTGTAAGTCTCTAGGAGTTTATCCATTTTCCTCAGGTTGTCCAAATTTGTTGCTTATAATTTTTCATGGTAGTCCATTATGATCCTTTTTATTTCTGTGGAATCAATTGTAATGTCTCCTCTTTCATTTCTGATTTTATTTTTTGAGTACTTTTTCCCCCTTTTTCTTGATGATCTAGTTAAAGGTTTGAATATCTTTTATCTTTTCAAAGAAGAAACCATGGTTTCATTGATTTTTTTCCTATTGTCTTTCTAGTTTTATTTCATTTATTTCTGCTCTGATCTTTGTTATTTCCTTCTTTCTACTAACTTTGGGTTCAATTTGTTCTCTTTTCCAGTTCTTTAAGGTACTAACTTAGGTTGTTTATTTGAGATTTTTAAAATTTCTTAAGACAGGCATTTATTATTATGGACCTGACTCTTGGAACTGTTTTGATGCATCCCATAAGTTGTATTTACATTCTTATTTGTCTCAAGGTATCTTGTGATTTCTCATTTGATTTCTTGTTGACCCATTGGTTGTTCAGTAGCATGTTGATTAATCTCCATATATATGTGAATTTTCCAGTTTTATTCTTGTAATTGATTTCTAGTTTCAAACCACTGTTGTTTGAAAAGACACTTTATATATTTCAGCATTCTTAAATACTTTAAGATCTGTTTTGTGGCCTAACATATGATCTATGCTGGAGAATGCTTCATGTGGAATTGAGAAGAATGTATATTCTGCTGCTGTTGGATGGAATGCTTTGTGTATATCTGTTAAATTCATCTCATCTAATGTGTTGTTTAAGGTTAATGTTTTCTTAATGGCTTACTGTGTGAATGATCTATTCATTGATGTAAGTTGGGCATTAAAGTCCCCTAATGTTATTGTATTGCTGTCTATTACTCTCTTTCACTCTGTTATTATTTGCTTTATGTATTTAGGTGCTCTTATGTTTGGTGCATAAATATTTTCAGATGTTATATCCTCTTGTTGGATTGACCTCTTTATCATTATGCAGTGCCCTTCTTTGTCTTATTATGCACTTTGTTTTAAGTCTATTTTGTCTAATATAAATATAGCTGTCCCAGCATACTTTTAATTTCCATTTGCACTGAATATCTTTTCCCTCCCTTCAATTTCAGTCTGTAAGTATCTGTACCTCTGAGGTGACTCTCTTGCAGGCAGCATATGGATGGGTCTCCATTTAGCTACTCTATGTCTTTGAATTGGAGAATTTAGTCCATTTACATTTAATGCAATTATTGATAGGTATATGCTTATTACCATTTTTTTTCTGGCTGTTTTGTAGTTCCTGCATTCCTTTCTTTTCTCTTGCCCTCTTCCTTTTTGGTTTGATAACTTTCTTTAGTGATATGCTCAGATTCTTTATATATTTCATGTATCTACTATAGGTTTTGTTTTGTGGTTACTATGAGATTTACATATAACAACTATTTGTAACAGACTATTTTAAATTGATCACAACTAAGTTTAAACACATTCTAAATTTCTACATTTTACCCCCCACACGCACAGTGGACACACAGCTCTGAGGGCAGCGTCACCTCTGCTTCCATGGCTGGCCAGTGGGTGGGTCTCAGCTGCCTTTAGTTCACAGCAACCCCTCCTCTTTGCTCACAGCAGCCCCCTCCCTGCTGGCTCTGCTTCTGACAGATGGTGCAGCTGCAATATTTCACTGCTGCAGCCTCAGCTGCTCACAGCTACTCACACTGATGCTCTAGCCCCTCCAGCCCCAGTGGGGAGTGAGTCAAGTTTTATATTTTGATGTCACATTTTACAGCTTTTTATCTTGTGTATTCCTTAACTAATTATTGTAACTACAGTTATTTTGCTATTTGTCTTTTAACTTTCATACTAGCTTTATAAGTGATTAATTTACTACCTTTTCTATATATTAACTTTTACCAGTGAGATTTATACTTTCATATATTTTCTTGTTACTAATTTGCACCTTTTCTTTTTAGCTTAAAGAAATACCTTTTGCCTTAGAAGGTCATTTTAGTGGTAATGAATTTCTTTAGCTTTTGCTTATCTGGAAAACGCTATCTTTTTTTCATTTCTGAATGATAACTTTGTTGGGGAGAGTATTCTTGATTTGAAGTTTTTATCTTTCAGCACTTTGAATATATCATGCCACTTCCTTCTGACCTGCAGTTTCTGCTGAAAAATCTGATGATATTCTTGTGAGGGTTCTGTTACATAATAAGATTTTTCCCTCTCTTGGTGCTTTTAAAATTCTCTCCTTGTCTTTAACTTTTGACATTTTAATTATAGTATGTCTTGGTGTGTGTTTTGAGGGTTCATCTTATTTGGAACTTTCTGGGATTCCTGGATCTGTATGTCTGTTTCATTCCCCAGGTTAGGGAAGTTTACAGCCATTATTTCTTCAAATATGTTTTCTGCCCCTTTCTCTCTCTCTCCTCCTTCTGTAACTCATATCATGTGAATGTTGGTCCACTTGATGTTGTCCCATTAGTCCCTTAAGCTATCTTTACTCTTTTTCATTCTTTTTTTTTTCTGCTGATTGGATGACTTCCACTGCCCAGTCTTCCAGTTCACTGAATCTTTTTTCTGTTTCATCTGTCTGCTATTGAACCACTCTAGTGTATTTTTCAGTTCAGTTATTGTATTCTTCAGCTCTGTGACTTCTGTTTGGTACTTTCTTATATATTTTATCTCTTTGTTGAAGTTCTCACTGTGTTTATCCATTCTTCTCCTGAGGTTGGTGAGCACTTTTATGACCATTATTTTGAACTCTTTATCAGGTAAATTACTTTTCTCCTTTCTTTAAGGTTTTCTGAGGTTTTATCTTGTTCTTTCATTTGGAGTATATGCCTCTGTTTCTTCATTTTGCTTGATTCTCTGTGTTGGTTTATGCATTTGATAAAACAGCCACCTCTCCCAGACTTGAAGGATTGGCCTTGTATTGGAGATGAAATATCACTCATCCTTGCCCTAGCTCTTGCTAGTCTCTCAAGCCTTTGTGATTTTCCAAGCAGCCTATTTTATTTTTAGTGACTTTCAGTAGTTGAGGGTATGCCAAGACCTGTCAATGTCCCAAAGGGGAGGATCTCAGTCCGTACCTAGGTTCAGGCTGACTGGAAACCAGATCCTCAAGCAGCAGCTTTTAAACAATTCATATACATAGAGTTCTTTAGGACTGCAAGCCTAAGCTTCACTAGCCACCAGAGCCAGGCAATCAAGAGATGTCCCCTGAGTGTCAGTCACAAAAATTGGGGCTCCAGGCATGTGTATATGTTCCTTTCTGAAAGATACCAATGAGCTATAGTGAGGCTAAAGGTGAGTGCAAAGATGGTGTCCCCTGGCCTACATTCCCTGAGAACACCCTTACAGTTGAGGTAGGTACCAAACCTGATGCCTGCTCCTAAGGCTGAAGCTCCAGGACAAGCATCTTTCACAGAAAGGCTTCGGGGGTTTCAATCTGCTGTCTGTGCAGTTGCTGGGGTGTGGTAGCCTGCCAATAACTGTCTCTTTGTTACAGTCCTGTGGGACCCAGGAAACCAAGTCCCCATGGCCACCAAAGCCAGGTGATCAACGGTTATCCCTTGGGCAGAAGTCACAAAAACCAGGGCACCAGACATAAAAACTGGGACACCAGACATATATAAGTGCTCCCTCTGAGACATGCTGGTCATCTGAAGTAAGGCAGAGGGAGAGCATGAAGATAATTCCTCCCTTCAAAGTTTCAGGAAAGGTTTACATTCAACCCTTGCATGTGGGCTTAATTAGAAAAATGACCCTTGGGCTGCAGCTATGACAGTAAACTAATAGGCCTCTTTCACAATAAGACTGAGCTCCTAGAGCTGTTACCTCTTGCTGTGCCCTGGGGTCGGAGCTGTTTAAGAATATTTTTGCAATTGGTTACAGTCCTGTGAGACCCACAATTATATGACCCATAAACACCAGAGCCAGGCGATGTAGAGGTGTCCCCTGGCAGCAGCCACAAAAATCAGGACACCAAACTAGGGTATAAGCTCCTTTCTGGAAGATACCAGCAAGTGAAGCAGAGGGAAGCACAAAGATTATATCCACCAGCCTCCATTCTCTAAGAGCACCTCCACAGGCCCTTATAAGTGTACCAAACCAGAAGCCTGCCCCTGAGGCCATAGCTCCTGAACATGTAAATAGACCTCTTTCACAGAAAGGCTTAGAGTATAAGTTTCAGTCTGCTGTCTGTATAGTACCCTGTGGGTGGTGGCCTGCCTAGAACTGTCTTTCCAATTTTTACAGTCCCATGGAACCCAGGAACACATGTTCCCTTGGCCTTCATAGCCAGGCAATCAAGGGGTGTCCCCTGGGTGACAGCTGCAAAAACCAGGTCACCAGATGTAAAAACAAGGGCACCAGATGCCTGTAGAAGCTCTCCTCTGAGAGATACTGGTGCTCTGGAGCAGAGTAGAGGGAGAGTGTGAAGATGGTGCCCACTGGCTGGAATAAGGAAGAAGGGGAGTGCCAAGGTGGCACCTACCAATAAAAGAAAAAAGAAAAGAAAGGGGAAAAAGAAAAAGAAAAAGTAAAGAAAAAGAATTATATGGCACCTGCCAGCTTTAGCAAGGCAGAGGGAGAACATGGAAGATGGTGTCCACCAGCTGAAGCATAAAGATGGCACTCATTGGAAAGGAAAATAAAAAGATGATGCCTGCTGGATTTAGTAAGGCAAAGAGAGAACAGAAAGATGATGTTCATCAGCCTCCATCCCCGGAGAGTACCCCAGCATGCTCCGTCTTCTCAGACCTATACTTTAAAATTAGCAAATGAGTCTCCTTAACATACATCTGGGCACTTTTCAAAAGGCTGCTTCTGCGCTGGACCCTAAGGCAGGTGAATCTGTGCACAAGCCCTTTAAGAGCCATTTCTCAGTTCGCCACAGCAACATGTCTCATGGGCATGAGTTTTCAAAGTTAGATGTTTTGGGGACTCATCTCTCAGGAGCTGGGTCTTAAAAGTTGTGGTGCCCAATGTGGAATATGAACCCTATGCTCCTCAGGGTGAAGCTCTGGGTTTTGAGTTCCCTCCTGATTGAACGTTGCCCCACCAGGGGTGGGGTTTACAGCAAGATTGTTTCTCAGCCTTTCCTATCTGTTTCACTGTGCGTGTGTGTGTGTTTGTTTGTTTGTTTGTTTTCTCATTTTCCCAACGTGAAGAGGTCACGTTGCTAGCCTTTAATTTTTTTCCTGGGGAAACTGTTCTATATATAGCTGTAATTCAGTGTGTCTCTGTGAGATGGTGAGTTAAGGATTTTCCTACATCTCCATCTTGAATTGGAACCTTCAACTGTAATCTTTTGACCTTTTTTTTTTTTTGAGAAAAGCCAGCATAAAGCACTTTTATTGCAATAATGAAACTTGAAATTCATATGTAGTGCGGGGGAGGGGAGTAGGCAGCAATTTCTTTCACCAAATCACTACAGAGGACAGCAAAGGGGTGAGAAGGGGGAAGGAGAAGCCAGGAAACTGTGAGATCAGCAGGGGGAGCTAAGCAACAAAAAACAGGAGATGCTGAAGCTGTGTTGACCAACATCATTTTCTTAAGAAAACACTCAAGGGTTTGTCATGATGGCTGGGCTTTCATGGGTTTTAAGTGTCTAAGAACAGCACCGTCAATTTAACTTTCGATTAAAGTTCTTAAAATTTAGAAAGTGGAGCTTGGATACCTATGAGATTACAAAAATCCTGAATATCCATTAGAAAAACCACAGGATGGAAAAAGCCAGGCCATGAAGAATGCTTCAGAGGTCCCTGCTGGCCTGGGGATAGACACCTGTAGAGTCCAACATCTCAGTGAAAACGATCTGCTTTCAAAAGGCAGAGAGTTTAAGGGGAGGGTGGAGGTGGGGCAGTGGAGGCAAAGGTTCTCCCCTTTCCCACTTTAGTTTTGGGCAGGGCTTTTGATTCAACCCAAGGACATCTCTCAACTTGGAGAATAATTCGGCCCTCAAAAACGCCTCATATCTGCTATGGCTTTGCAGCGCAGCAGCAATAATGTTTAATATATAATAGATAAAACCTTCATCCAAAAATAAAATAAAATAAAGATTCTTGCACCCCCCAATACCAATTCCTATTCTAAAGTTAACCCATGACTTGTGCTGTTAATACTTGACTAATACTTAACTGGAAATCTAGATCCAAAGGACTGAAACTCAATCTTCACCTCAAAACAAAAACAAACTAAAATGAGTAACTTGAGGTTTATGGCATATAGTTCAGGTCAACACACATACGAAGATAAAGGGGAAGAGCAAAGCCGGTGACAGAACACATTGTCAGGGAAGATGTTTATACAAACAACGTACTGGAACATCAGGAAAAGCTCCGTATGGACTCGCTGCGCGCATCTGGAGGTGCCAGATCCTTCCATGGCACATCCAAGAATGGGGAGCTCAGGGAGGAGGCCATTCCTGTCATTCCAGTTTTAGAAGCTCCACGCCAAAGAGGAGAGTGGCATTTGGTGGGAAGATGCTTGGGTGCCCAGTGGCACCATAGGCATAGTCTGGGGAGATAGCTTGGCTCTCTGACCCACGCTCATCTGGTCAAACCCTTCTTCCCAGCCTCGAATCACCTCCTGCTTGCCCAGCACACACTTAAAGGGCTTGTTTCTGTCCCGGGACGAATAGAATTTCTTTCCATCTTCAAGCATCCCCTTGTAGTGCACCACGCAGGCCTGGCCGCACTTCGGGAAGGTGTGCTCATCTCCGGGGTAGATGGTCTCCACCTGCACTCCCATAGCGGAGGCGGCTGCGGACGCTGGGCGAGCTGGCCTGTAATCTTTTGACCTTGACGACTGCATATTTTTCATCCACACCTACAATGTTTTCAAATTATGCCTGCCGCTTTTCCACTCTGAGTTGCAAGTTAGGAGAAACAGATAAGAACACTTTGCATCACTCTTTCAGGTAGTCTTCAGGCAGGTTAGAACAGACTAACACAATAATTTGCAAATGAGATTTTGTCTGCTCCCTCTGCAACCAGGGACCAGGGTCTCACGCTGGGAATTGGGGCTTCCATCTTCAAGACTACAGCTGATCTGGGGGTAGGTGAGGCAAGGTGAATAAAAACACTATAAAGCTTTTCTACAATTTTTAAGTTGGCTTTTTCTTGATTCCACATTTGCTTGGTTACTATAAACACTTGACTATTTTCCAGAGTTCTGACAAAGTTAGTTCTGACTGTTTCTACTTATTTTTCAATGTTTCTATAGGGGGATAGGAGTTTGGAGCTGCCCACTTCACCAATTTTACTGATATGACTCCATACATAAATAGCATAATAATTTCCAAATTACTGGCAAAAAATGGTGGTTGAATTCCCAGTCCAGTCATCACTCTTCCACCACCCAAACCTAATAAACCTATAAATGTACCTCAATAGATTCACACCCCAAGGAAAATAATTGTGTCTGGTATATTTCTGTACTTCCAATTCCTAGTATAATGCCTGTAATAAAACAAGTGCTCAAGAAAAAGCATTTTGAATAAATGAATAGTACTATAAAATCTAACTCTTAGTAATAACAGTAATTACATAGTAACATGTGAAATGCCAGGGATGCAGAATATTGTATTAGCAAGCAAAATTTATACCCATACACCGCTTTATATTTTCCAGAGAAATTTCATATTTATTACCCCATCAGACTGTCAAACCATTCTGTGAGGTAAGAATGATAGGGATTATTACTCCATTTTATAAATCAGATAGAAGAAATGACGTTCTATGCCATCATCTGTAAGTGGTAGTGGTAGGAATATTGTCTAGGTCTGCTGCATATAAAATCTCTGCTCCCTTTATTTTTTCCAGTTTCTTTCTTTTGATAATCACTACGGAAGAAAATAAATCTTTTTCTAAGTTGCCCATCCTGAATGAAGCAAGCACACTTCTCTTTTGGAGGTTTTGAAAAATACCAACCATCAACAACTACAAGAAACAGCAAATAAAAGAGTTCCTACTCTAAAGCATTCCTTTTACTTAGCCCTCTCAGAACAACTGAATGTGTGCATATGTGTGAATGGTGGGGCCTGAGTTCTTGGAAAAATAAATGAGCATTTGTATTCCAGAGGACCACCAGCCTCAGTGTTTGAGGCCCTTATCACAGGAGTGTGATGAGGCTGTGAGGAATTTGAAGATCAGCCAAAGCACTGGATACATAGGGGAATGGGAGAGGAGAAACAGCTACACAGGTCTTAAAGGCTTTCTCTCTCCTTGTCTCTAATTGTCTCTCCTATCCCCACTAGCCCCTCTGTAATTTCGTTGAAAAATTGGAACCTGGGGCAAGAAAGATCAGGTGTAGGAAGAGGTAGGAGTGACTCCAGGTAACAGTGAAATCCAAAGCGGTAAATGAGAAAGAAAGGGAATATTGTAAGTTATGGCACACAAAAGCATTAAGGGAGTTCTTGTGGTTTCTGTAAGTGAAAGAAACTGCGAAGGCTAATAAAGTTTGGATGTCTGTCTTACAGGAAGCTCTACAAGAAGTATGGCCTGCAGAAACCCAAGAGAACTGTCTACATATCCAGCTTCTCAGCCTGAGCCTTTTTTCCCCTATAAAGAAAGCAGAATAATATAGAGAAATAGAGTCATATAGGCCTAATTTGAAATTTAATCTCACTACCATTTAACTACCTACGTGATCTCAACAATTTGATTCACTTTACTGAATCTTAGTTTAGATAGCCATCCTCTAAGAAATAGTGATAATGTGTCTCAAAGTATTATTGTATTACATGAAAAAATGAATTTGCTTTTTAAATGTTAGATATTGTCATTATCACCTTTGGATTGCCTGAACTCCAGTGTTAGACAATCCTCATTTATCCTGCATCATTTTAGAGTGGTTTTCAAAAGTGAATTTATCAGACAACTTAAGCATTAGTGTTTAAAAGTTGACCCTCGATGGAAATCTTTCTAAAATATATTATACAATTCTGTACCTGCTTAAACAGTAAACTAAACAGAATTAAGCATCTTCTCGATGGCTGGGGGGTCATTATTAATGAACATCTCACATTGCTATCATATAAGATACAATGATAACCCTCAATAACTAGGAGACTGGTAGTCGTGGGAACGGGATGAGAGTGAGACACATAAGGTTTTTGGCACTTACACTCAGAAAAATATGTTTATTTCTATGTCTCTTTTTATAGTTACTGTTTTTCCCCTCATTTTCAGCCTATCAGATGCTGCTTCTTGCTGCTATCAGTATAATGCCTCTGACTACTCCCCTTCTAATTGTTCCTGCTAGTCTAGACTGGACAACCAGATAACTAAACTTGTTAAAATTATGTCCAAACAGTGGTTCTTCCATTGTGGTCTTTGGACCACTAGCATCAACATCACCAAGAAACATGTTAGAAATGCAAACTCTCCAGACCCACTCCAGACTTATTGAATCACAAAACTCTGTGGTAGATCCCAGCGATCTGTGTTTTAACAGGCCCTCCAAGTAATTCTGATGCATGCTCAAGTTTGAGATTTACTGCCCTACTACACTTGTTAATAATGCACACTCCCAGGTCCCACTCTGAGAAATGTGATTTAGTAGGTCTGTGGTAGGGCCCAAGAGCCTTAATTTTTTAACCAATAACCTGGATTATTCTGATGAAAATAAAAACATACTTAGACAAACATTTCCCAAGCCTAAACCAGTACTTCCTAAGCTTACTTAAGGATTTTGTTAAAATGCATATTCTGATTTAATAGGTCTGGGGTTTAGCATTTTAATGGTTTCCCAGGTGAAACCTATACTGTTGGCCGGTGGACCACGTTTGAGTAGTAAGGCCCTAGAACCTTACCTAGTAGGTGCTTTATAAGAGTTTTCTATTTTACTTTGTTTTTGAATGCTTTTTACCTCGAATTTTTCTATAAATAAAAATAGTATGTCTTCCTTGTTTTTGCAAAAAATATCATTTTCTTTAAAATAAAATATTTTTCAAGGGTGCATATTCATAAATTTAAAAAATGATTTGCTGTAATCATACAATATGAGTTAGTTGCCTTTAAATACAGAATGGAGGAACTCTCCATGAATAAAGTTCTATGAGCTTTAGTTTCTAGACTCAGTGTCATCTTTTCAGGCTTCTCAGAGGGCTTTTACTCTGTCCTTCTATGTTTTAAGTATACCTCCAGTAGGAAAGGGGTGGCAAAACTTCCCTATCATGAAGGTCAAAATTCTGTGACAGATCACATCTTTCTCTTTGGAGCTAAAATAGATGTTGCCCTTTCTCTAGTCTAACCTCTAGTGTCAGCGTTTGTTTCCTCCCTGAAGGGTATTGATTGACAAACCAAGACTTTTCCCACTGGTGAAACCACTTGTTCCCTCTGAATGAGCATCCTGAATGTTTCATCATTTCAAGAGGGAATGAGACTCTGAGGAAGGCCTTCATGCTGATCCCTGGTTTTGGCAATCTCTGGACTTCTCCTTATGTAAAGAAAATGCCTTGATAGGGAGCCAGTCATGGAAACTCCTTATGTGTCACCTTGTGGGTTACTTTATTTTTTATTTTTTTTACATCTTTATTGGAGTATAATTGCTTTACAATGTTGTGTTACTTTCTGCTGTATAACAAAGTGAATCAGCTATATGTATACATATATCCCCATACCCCTTCCCTCTTGAGCCTCCCTCCCACCCTCCATATCCCACCTCTCTAAGTGGTCACAAAGCACCTAGGTGATCTCCCTGTGCTATGCAGCTGCTTCCCACTAGCTATCTATTTTACATTTGGTAGTGTATATATGTCAATGCTACTCTTTCACTTCATCCTAGCTTCCCCTTCCCCATCACCCACCACGTCCTAGGAAGCTTGTGTAGGTTGCTGGCATCCCCACAAGGAGGAAAATCAAGGTAAAGGATGTTAATCTAGAAAGCTTTTTATTTCTCCCATTTGGAGTTGGATAAATGACTCCAAATCATGAGCTCTAAAGTGAAACTAGTGCCCCCAAAATATTTCAGTATGGCAACTAGGCCTTCCAAAATAGAGTCTGTTGATTTTCAGGATTGATGGAGCTGAAGCTATTTTTATGAAATGGACTTCAAAAATTATTTTAGTTTATTTTCTGGACAATCCAACCTTAAGGTTGTTGTACATAAGCTATAATGTCATGCACTTGTTACTACACTCTCCCTTTTTACTCCTTCCCTCTCTTATTTACATGCTGTTATGATAGTGTAGTGGATCTGGAATCAGACAGACCTGAGATTCAAATTTAAGCATCTGCTCTTTTCTAAGTATAAAGACTTGGACAGATTACTTAAACTTTCTGAGCCTTAGTTTACTCAACTGTGAAAATAAGATAATAACACCTATATCACAGGGTTGTTGTGAGCATTAGAGATAATATAAGTGAAGCATCTAGCAATGATGTCTGGTACATAGTAAGTGCTTAGTCATTAGAATCTGTCATTATTGATGGTAACTTTATTACCTGCTCTCTTTATTTCACAAAATTTTTATGAGGATGAGCTCAGATATGTGTAAACTCTTTGCAAATTATAAATTACTATACTCAGGATAGTACTATATCTTATTATTACTTAGCCATTATTTTCTATTAATCCATAACATATACTGTCCACTCTAGGTGGATCTGCTCACTGTACGATCGAACACTTTTTCTTATGCTATCTTTATGCTATTCCCCATCTGCTTCATCTTTTTCACCCATCCCAGTGAGTCTCAAATGTGTTCGGACAGCAGAGCACCCAAAGTCATAATTCGCTCTGTAGAATATCACAAAATAACTTTATTAAACATAAAAGAGCTAACCATGTGATTGTGCTAAATTCATTATTATCCTATTCTGTGTTTTAATTTAGAAAAGCAGTAGCAAGTGTCAAAGAATTAAAGAAATCTGTGGAAGGGAAATTTCAAATTAAGAGAATGTTATGATAATTGTTTTGAATATTGAGAAGTGATTACTAGTTCTTTAGCTAAATAGTGGAACACCCTGGCCCATTGTTCAGAATCCCAGTGCTCTAATAGAGGATTTTGAGATACACTGGACTATCCATTAACGTGAAACTCAAATCCCACTTTCTTCAAGAAAACTTCCCGGATCATTGCAATCCTCTCACTGATCTGTCTTTCCTTTTATTAATCAATTTATTTATTTTATTTATTTATTTTTGGCTGCACTGGGTCTTCATTGCTGCGCACAGGCTTTCTCTAGTTGCGACGAGTGGGGGCTACTCTTCATTGCGGTGCACGGGCTTCTCATTGCGGTGGCTTCTCTTGTTGTGGTTGTGGAGCACGGGCTCTAGGCATGCAGGCTCAGTAGTTGTGGTTCTCAGGCTCTAGAGCACAGGCTCAGTAGTTGTGGCACATGGGCTTAATTGCTCTGCGGCATGTGGTATCTTCCCAGACAAGGGCTTGAACCTGTGTCCCCTGCATTGGCAGGCGGATTCTTAACCACTGAGCCACCAGGGAAGCCCTGATCTCTCTTTTCTGAATGTTTCCCTATGTATAATTAATACAATGAAATAGACTGAATTGTTCTCTGAGAGTTTCATGGTTACTAATTTCTTCACTGTGATTATAAAAGAAAAGGAAGAAAAAGAACATCTACTGAATATCTACAGTGTTCTAGTCAATGTGCTAGTTCCTTCATATACATTATCTCATTTTCTTCTCATAAGAATACTTTGATGTAAGTTTTATTATTCCCATTTGCAGATGAGGAGCCTAAAGCTACAGGTCACACAAGTAGCAAGTTGCAGATTCAAAATTTGAAGCAGGGTCTATATGATTCAAAATAATTCAAATATTGAGTTAAGGAAAGAAAGGAATTCATGTGTATGTGACAAGCTAAATTATTTTTTATCCAGCCATTTGTAGTTGTTTTTTAAAGCATTTCATAAACTGTATATTAGCATTTGCTTGTATGGCAAGGTGTGATAAGAGTAAGAAATATACTTAACAGATTAGGTTCAAGTTGCTTTCTTCCTTCATAGTATATTTGCACAGCTGTTTTTGTCTGACTTTTCAAAGAAAAGATGCTGAGTCCCAAGACTTTTTTGCTGACTACAGTATATTTTAATATTTTGGCTCTACAGGTAGACAAAGGGCTTGGGCACCAGTGAGGTAGCTCCGGTAGGGATCATCAAGAAGCTCAGAACATGCTTTCTGACTTGATACTGATTTCCTACTGCCACAACTGCCTCAATGACTCTACTTTTATATAACAAAGGAGACATAGAAAAATATGGATTATCAATTGGAGGAAGGATGGGAGGAAAGAAGAGGCAAACATCAGGTGATAAGTGGCAGGGTCCTGGTGAGAACATGGTCAAAAAATCTTGCCCAAGTGTGAAGTTTCCTAGTTCAGTTTATGCCTCTGAATTAACATTAATATTATTAGTAGAAATGTGAGACTCTTAGTCTCAAGGTTGAGGGCTTGAGCTCCAACTTGTTCACCTCATTTGAAGCCTGGTATAATGGAAAGAACAGGATATTTGAGTCAGATAACCATGTAACTCATTTCACCTCTGTACTGGAGATTTGAATTACAGTTTTCTCATCTGTGAAATGAAAATAATAGTATACTGCCCAGACCCCCTTCCTGGGTTGTTGTGAAGATCACATAGCATAGATAGATACAAATGTTTAATAAGTTCTGAAGTGTGCACAATTTGTTCATTGTTTGACATGCATTATGTTCACCTACAAAGGGCACAAGGCTGAGCATCTAGACACTTGGATTCTAATCTTCTACTTCTGCTCCTAACTAGATAATCCTTGAGGGCTAAGCCTGCTTTAAAGTTTTTTACAATTCTTTTGACACCTTTTGTTATTAAAAAGAGGACAGCTCGTAACACTCACCAAAAAAATAAAATGAAATCAATCATAAATCCAAATTATTAGCTTCAAGAGTTATCTTCTACTGCTTGAAATATATATATTCAAATGGGCAGAAGACCTAAATAGACATTTCTCCAAAGAAGACATACAGACGGCCACGAAGCACATGAAAAGATGCTCAACATCACTAATTATTAGAGAAATGCAAATCAAAATTACAATGAGGTATCACCTCACACCAGTTAGAATGGGCATCATCAGAAAATCTACAAACAACAAATGCTGGAGAGGGTGTGGAGAAAAGGGAACCCTCTTGCACTATTGATGGGAATGTAAATTGATACAGCCACTATGGAGAACAATATGGAGGTTCCTTAAAAAACTAAAAATAGAATTACCATATGACCCAGCAATCCCACTACTGGGCATATACACAGAGAAAACCGTAATTCAAAAAGACACATGCACTCCAATGTTCATTGCAGCACTATTTACAATAGCCAGGTCATGCGTGGATGGATCTAGAGACTGTCATACAGAGTGAAGTAAGTCAGAAAGAGAAAAACAAATATCGTATATTAACGTATGTATGTGGAACCTAGAAAAATGGTACAGATGAGCCGGTTTGCAGGGCAGAAGTTGAGACACAGATGTAGAGAACGGACATATGGACACCAAGGGGGGAAAACTGCGGTGGGGTGGGGATGGTAAAAAAAAACAAAAAAACAAAAACAAAACAAACAAAAAAACAATAGCCAGGTCATGGAAGCAACCTAAATGCCCATCAACAGACGAATGGATAAAGAAGTTGTGGTACATATATACAATGGAATATTACTCAGCCATAAAAAGGAACGAAATTGAGTCATTTGTTGAGATGTGGATGGATCTAGAGACTGTCATACAGAGTGAAGTAAGTCAGAGAGAGAAAAACAAATATCGTATATTAACGCATGTATGTGGAACCTAGAAAAATGGTACAGATGAGCCGGTTTGCAGGGCAGAAGTTGAGACACAGATGTAGAGAACAGACATATGGACACCAAGGGGGGAAAACTGCGGTGGGGTGGGGATGGTGGTGTGCTGAATTGGGCGATTGGGATTGACATGTATACACTGATGTGTATAAAATTGATGGCTAATAAGAACCTGCTGTATAAAAAAAACCCAAACAAACAAAACAACTAATACTAAACTTTCATTGGGTTATTTGTATGGAACTATGTTAATATAAAAGTTTCAGACATTACATGAAATTTCTAAAAATCTTATATGTTCTGGTATAATGTTATAAGTCATAATCCTAGTTATTACTTTAATGTATATCTCAGAAATAACTAATTTTCTTGTCAACTGCATTATTATGAACTTTCATCAAATCTTTAACCGTGGTCATTTTAAAGTCTTTTGTCATTTACAGACAGTTCTGGGTGTACTCTGGTGCTTTTGCAAATATGTTCCTATAAAAGAGTTTCATCTTCAAGAAATTCATGGAAAAGTCTCTGACAAGTACAGGTTTCTGGTAACTGACTGTACTGCTGAACTGAATGAATAAGCATTTTCAGAACTCTAATGAAAAACTGATGAACTCATAAAAGTGCTAACAAAAGATCAAGATGAAAAAAAAATTAATTACATGGGACTGAGTGAACTGATGAGGATGAGTATAATTTTTGTGACTTTCTGTTTGAATTTAAAAAAAAATCCCACAGGGACTCAGAGGCAAAGAATATACAAATCAATTTTCACTGCAAAGTAAAGGAGCTGCTACAGTGGAGGATTACTGGACTGAATGTCAATATTATGACATAGTATGAGTGTGTTTCGTGTTTGGTAATTGCAATCATTGTTGCTATTGTTGTGGTCATCCATGTACAATGTTTGATGTCAGTCTATCTCTTGTAAAAATAAAATACAGTGTGTGTGTGTGTGAAAAAAAATATTTTATTTTGGCTGCACCACGTGGCTTGTGGGATCTCAAATTGAACCCAGGCCGTGGCAGTGAAAGTGCCTAATCCTAACCACTAGACCACCAGGGAAAAATATAATTTTTCATTATAAGACAAGTTCACTGGATATACTTTGTTGTTAAGGTATAAAAGAATAAACGGTGCAGGAGTTCTAGACACTTTATTATAGTCTCAAGAAATGTAAGAAAATAACTACTTTAATAAATGTGAACCAAGATTGAATATTAAGGAAATAAACTTCCAGCATAATAGCATGAGGAACTCTGCTGACCTTCTCAGTAAAACTGGTGAAAACTTTTTGAAAACAACCTTTTAAAGCCTCTGGAAATTGTCCTAAGAGCAAGCAGCAAATCAAGAAACATCTATTCAAGAAAATCTATAAAAATATATTAAGAAAGGTGAGAGATTCTGTGGTATTTGATCCAAGCCTGCTCTCTCCCTTTCCCCTCCCAGCTCAATGAAGCAGAGACTACTCCAGACTGCTGCAACCAAGAACACAGGGCTACCTCTCCCCAGTTTCCAGCCAGAGGGCTTTCCTTCTGGGAGAAGCAGGACCTCAGTGTTTCCCATCCTGCCCTCAGCTACCCATTGTTGTGGCTAAGTCCTAAGAAAGTACAATAAAAAAGAGGTGGGCTCCTTTCTTCTGTCCCACCCCACTCATGGAACAGAAGCTTTATCTTGGACATAGTGTAGTAATTATATTGGGGCTCTGATAGTCATTCCACAGCTTATGAGGCAGTGTTTCCACAGGAGGAGAAACAAGCGAAAAGGACCTCAGTCTCCTGCCCCAGCACTACTAGGCTACTACAGTGAGAATGTCATTCAGAAAGAAGTTTGCCATTTTCCCCCACTTCCAGCTCCACAGCCCTAGCACAGAGATTTTGCCATAAAACAGATAGCTTGCAATCTTTTCCTAAAGGAGCTAACTTCATTTGCAGCAAAGTGAGGAGAAGTTTAATCCTGAGGGTAATCTCAACAGTGGAGGTTGGTGAAGGACAATTGGAAAGAAATGTAGATCTAATGAAAATAGAGGCTAGACTATAGGCCAACAAGCTCACAAGAGGAAAACAGGGAGTAAGACAGCTAAAAAGAGGCCTGCCAGTGTGAGAACAAGTGTCAAACACTGACCTCAGACACTATTCCATCAAAGGAGCTATAATTTGATTGGATTTATTTGTAAAGTAACTTATGCCCCAGGGCACTATTAAAAACAATAAGACAATCAGCCAGCAATTAGTGGAGTCTAACCATTGGGTATGTGGTCAGGGAAAGAGAAGAGAGCCCTGCCAGTACCACTGGCATCCCAAGGTGACTATGGATGTACCAAAAGCTGTGCCTACCTGAGGAATAATATCAGAGGCTTGACATTGGGAGTGGGGGTATAGACTTCACTAAAATAATCCAGTCACTCAATAAACAAATAAACAAGGAAATAACAATAAAAGCCCCTGGAGAGGGGACCATTATCCAGAGTTGCTACAACATATTATCTAAAATGTCCAGTTGCCAACAAAAATTATGAAGCATACAAAGAAGCAGAAAAGTATGACCCACATACCAAAAAAAAATCAAGAAACAGAAACTGGGCTTCCCTGGTGGCACAGTGGTTGAGAATCTGCCTGCCAATGCAGGGGACACGGGTTCGAGCCTTGGTCTGGGAAGATCCCACATGCCACAGAGCGACTGGGCCTGTGAGCCACAGTTACTGAGCCTGCGCGTCTGGAGCCTGTGCTCCGCAACAAGAGAGGCCGTGATAGTGAGAAGCCCGCGCACCATGATGAAGAGTGGCCCCTGCTCATCACAACTAGAGAAAGCCCTCACACAGAAACGAAGACCTAACACAGCCATAAAATAAAAATAAATAAAATAAAAATTAAAAAAAAAAGAAACAGAAGCTGCCAGTGAGAGCAATCAGATGTTGGAATCAAAAGAAAAATATTTCAAAGTAACTTTTGTTATGAGTTGAATTGTATTCCCCAAAATTCATATGTTGAAGTCCAATCCTCAGTACCTCATAATGTGACTATTTGGAAATAGGGCCATTAAAGATGAAATTAGTGAAGATGAGATCATACTAAAGTAGGGTGGGTCCCAAATCCAATATGACTCATGTCCTTATAAAAATGGGAAACTTGGACAGAGACAAGACATTATAGGAGAATTCCATGTGAAGACTGGAGTTATGCTGCCACAAACCAAGGAACTACCAGAAGCTAGGAGAGAGGTCTGGAACAGAAACATCCATAGCACCTTCAGAGAAAGCATGGTCCTGCCGACACGTTAATCTCAGACTTCTAGACTCTATAATTGTAGACTATAAATTTCCTTTTCTTTTTTTTTAATTAATTAATTAATTTATATTTATTTTTGGCTGTGTTGGGTCTTCGCTTCTGTGTGAGGGCTTTCTCTAGTTGTGGCAAGTGGGGGCCACTCCTCATCGCGGTGCGTGGGCCTCTCACCATTGCGGCCTCTCTTGTTGCGGAGCAGAGGCTCCAGACGTGCAGGCTCAGTAACTGTGGCTCACGGGCCCAGTCGCTTCACGTCATGTGGGATCTTCCCAGACCAGGGCTCGAACCCATGTCCCCTGCATTGGCAGGCGGACTCTCAACCACTGCGCCACCAGGGAAGCCCTAAATTTCCTTTTCTTAAGTGACTCTGTTTATTGTACTTTGTTACAGCAGCCACAGGAAACTAAGGCATCTTTATAAATATGTTCACAGAAATAAAGGAAATCATGATTAAAGAAATAAAAGAAGGTATAATGCCTCAAATAGAGAATATCAATAAAGATAGAAATTATTTTTTAAAAAGGATAAATAGAAACTATGGAGTTAAAAAATAAATGTAATGAGAACAATCACTAAAGGAGCACAACAGATTTGAACTAGCAGAAGAAAAAATTAGCAAACTTGAAAATTGATCAGTAGAGATTATGCAAGCCAAAAACAAAGAACAAAAATAATGAAGAAAAATGGACAGACCTTGAAAGAAATGTGGAATACCATTAAGCACACCATATAAACACAATGGGAGTACTGAAAGAGTGGAGGCAGAATAGAAAGGAGAAGAAAAAATATTCGAAGAAATACTGGCTGAAAATTTTCCAAATTTATCGAAAGATGATAACCTATAAATTCAAGAAGCTTAATAAGTTCCTAAACTTATTAAGTTCCTAAACTTATAAATACAAAAGACCTATAAATTAACATATCATATGAAAATTGCTAAATGTCAAAGCAGAAAATGCTGAGAGCATCAACAGAAAAATGACACATCAGAACATAAGAAACCCAATACGATTTATGGCTGACTTCTCAGCAGGAGAGGTTGGGAGGCAGTGTTATCACATATTTAAATTGATCAAATAAAAAGCAATCAACCAAGAATATTATATCTAACAAAGCTATCATTGCAAAATGAAGGAGAAATAACAAACTTTCTCAGATAAACAAAAACTGAGAGAATTTGTTGTTAGCAAGCCAACTTTACAAGAAATACTAAAGGCAGTTCTTCGGATGAAAGCAAGTGATCCCAGGAGGTAACTGGAATCTACATGAACAAACAGCACCAGTAAAGGTAACTGTGTTATTATAAAAGTCACGATAGGGGGAGGAGTCAAGATGGTGGAATAGGAGGACAAAGAATTTGTCTCTCCTCACAAGTACATCAAGAATACATCTATAAATGGGACAATTCTCACAGAGAACCTGACGAACATTAGAGGAAGACTTTGGACACTTAAAAAGACAAGAAAAATCCCATCACAACAGGGTAAGATGAAAGAAACAAAAAAAAGAAAAGAGTAATCAAAAAAGGGACCAGCAACCCTGGTGGGAAGCTGAAGTTGAAGAGAGGTTACCACACTCAGAAAAAACCCCTCATGGTGGGGAAATCAGCTAGGGCATAAAGGGAACTTTGGGGGATTGAAGGGGAACACAGTGGACAGTCTGTGGAAGGCAGGACAAAGTAAGAACTGCACACATGGTCTGTGCCACAGCCCTGCACACCCCAGCCTCAGTCTTGTGTCTCCTGTTGTAGAAGGGGCCTGGGTGCTGGAAAGTGGGGTTCAGAGTGCAGACCCAGGGAGGGGACAGCTGTTGGCTGTGAAAAGACAGCCTGAAGGGACAGGAGTAAGGAGCTCCACAACTGGGAAAGTTTGCAGAAGAAGCCCAGGAAAACATAGAAGCAAGGTGTCATTGCTGAGTGGCACACAAGGGGCAGGGCCACCATTACAACCCCTTCAGCCTCCATGGGCACTGGGAGGGGCACTCATCTGAGCAGGCTTGCCCCCTGCTCAAGCCAAGGCCTCCTATGCCCCTGTAGGCTCTGGGGTCTTGAGCACCATCCATGCCAAAGCCTTCTTGGGAATCAGCCCTGGGCATCCCTGCCTGAGATGGGAATCTGCCAAAGCTGGTGTGGGCTGAGTGCTAAAGCATGGGGTTAAGATAGTGGATCCAAGGAGAGGAGAGCTGTTGGCTGTGCAGAGACAACCTGAGGGAACAGGGGTGAGGGGCTCCATGGCAAGGAATGCCCCTAGAGGAAGCGTGGTCTGCTTAGGAAATGAGGTGAGATTGTTGAGTGGTGTGCAAGGGGCAGGACTGCCACCACCACCACATGCCAGCTCCTGCTTCTGTGGGCACTGGGAGGGACTCCCACCATAGTGAGCACGCCCCAGTCTGTTGCAACTGCCTACTGGTCTCCACTGCCACAGGAACTGTGCGCACACCCCTGTAGTGGCTGCCATAACCCACCCCAGCCTGAGTGCATAAGTGTGCCCCAATCAGCCGCTTCCTTTTGCTCCCTCTAGCCTGGGTGGGGAAAAGACACCTGAGGGTGGTGCACATGCAGAGGTGGGACTAAAACCAAAGCTGAGCCCCAAAGGTGGTGCGAATAAGGAAGAGGAATGGAAATCTCTCTGTGCAGCTGCACAAGTAGTGGATTAACTCCTCACAATTGGCTTGGTAAACCCTGCAACTGTGCAATATCTGAATAGACAATGAGTGTTCCCACAACTGAGACTGGTCTAGCTATAGCAGCAATGGACTTTGGGGGCAGGTACACGCAGGAGTTGGGCCAGGTCAGAGTCTGAGCTGCCCCCACAGTGCCCACAGCAGGTCCAGAGACATACTTAGAGGTATAGGAGAGCCTCCTGGAGAGGCGAGGGTTGGCTATGGCTCACTGTGGCAGCAAGAACACTGAAAGCAGAGGCACCAGGAAAATATTCTTATTAATATTATTATTTTTTGTTTGTTTTGTTTTGTTCAGTGGTTGTTGTTGTCGCTTTTATTATTTTAAAAAAATTTTAATATATATTTTTTATTTTTACTTTGTTGTTGTTTTGGGTTTTTCTTGTTTTTGTTCTTTGGGGTTTTTTAAAAATCATTTTTGTGGTTTGTTTTATGTTTGCTTTTTTTAGTTTGCTTTCTATTTTTGTTTACTTTTTTATTTTTTGTTTTTCACAGTTCACTTTTTATTGACTGTTTTCATTTCTGAGTTCTCTTGTTTTTTTGTTTGTTCTCTTGTTTTTGTTTTCTTTCTTTTTTATCAGTTTCTGTTTGTTCATTTTGTTTTTATTATTTGTCCTGCGTTTGGTTTGTCTGTTATCTTTTTTCTTTTTTTGTGTTACTGTTGCTGTTTGTTTTTGTTTTTCTTATTTGTCTTGTGTTTTTTTGTATGTTTTCTTTCTTTTCCTTTTCTTTTCCTCTGGCTGCGCAGCACAGCTTGCAGGCTGTCAGTTCCTTGGCCAGGGGTCGGGCCTGGACATCCAGGGTGGGAGCGCCAAGTCTAGGAGGCTGGACCACCAGAGAATTCCCAGGCCCAGGGAATATTAACCACCATGTGCTCCCCCAAAAGGTATAAATCTCAACACCAAGATCTGGCTCCACCCAACTGCTTGCAGGCTCCAGTGCTGAACACGTCATGCCAAACAACCAGCAACACAGGAAAATAGCCCCACCCATCAGCAGACAGGCTTCCAAAAGTCATACTAATCTCACAGATACCCCAAAAGACACCCCCTGATGCAGCCCTGCTCATCAGAGGGAAAAGATTCAACTCCACCCATCAGAGTGCAGACACCAGTCCTTCCCACAAGGAAGTCTACACAAGCCCCTGGACCAAACTCACCCACCAGGGGGCAGAAAACAGAAGCAAGAGGAACTACAATGCTGCAGTCTGCAGAAAGGAGACCATAAACGCAGTAAGTTAGACAAAATGAGATGACAGAGAAATATGTTGCAGATGAAAGAGCAAGGTAAAAACCCACCAGCCAAATAAATGAAGATGAAATAGGCAATATACCTGTAAAAGAACTCAAAGTAATGATAGCTAAGATGATCCAAGATCTCAGAAATAGAATGGTGGCACAGACTGAGAAGATACAAGAAATGGTTAACAAGGACCTAGAAGAACTAAGGAACAATCAGTGATGAACAACACAATAACTGAAATGATAAATACACTAGAAGGAATCAATAGCAGAGTAACTGAGGCAGAAGAATGAATAACTGATCTGGAAGATAGAATGGTGGAAATAACTGCTGTGGAGCAGAAAAAAGAATCAAAAGAAAAGAAGACATTCTCAGAGACATCTGGGACAACATTAAGTGAAACAACATTTGAATTGTAGGGGTTGCAGAGAAGAAGAGAAAGAGAAAGGGTCTGAGAAAATATTTGAAGAGATTATAGTCAAAAACTTCCCTAACATGGAAAAGCAAATAGTCACACAAGTCGAGGAAGCGCTGAGAGTCCCATACAGAATAAACCAAAGGAGAAACATGCTGAGACACATATAAATCAAACTAACAAAAATTAAATACAAAGAAAAAATATTAAAAGCAACAAGGGAAAACAACCAATAACATACAAGGGAATCCCTGCGAGGATATCAGCTGATTTTTCAGCAGAAACTCTTCAGGCCAGAAGGGAATAGCAGGATATTTTTAAAGTGATGAAAGGGAAAAACCTACAACAAAGATTACTCTACCCAGCAAAGATCTCAATCAGATTCAACAGAGAAATCAAAAGCTTTACAAACAAGCAAAAGCTAAGAGAATTCAGCACCACCAAATCAGCTTTACAACAAATGCTAAAGGAACTTCTCTAGGTGGGAAACACAAGAGAAGAAACAGACCTACAAAACCAAACCCAAAATAATTAAGAAGATAGTAATAAGAACATACATATCAATAATTACCTTAAATGTAAAAGAATTATATGCTCCAACTAAAAGACACAGACTGGCTGAATGGATATAAAAACAACACCTGTATATACGCTGTCTACAAGAGACCCACTTCAGACCTAGGGACACATACAGACTGAAAACGAGGGGATGGAAAAAGATATTCCATGCAAATGGAAATCAAAAGAAAGCTGGAGTAACAATAGTCATATCAGATAAAATAGACTTTAAAATAAAGACTATTACAAGAAACAAGGAAGGACACTGCATAATGAGTAAGGGATCAATCCAAGAAGATGATATAACATTTGTAAATATTTATGCACCCAACATAGGGGCACCTCAATACATAAGGTAAATGCTAATAGCCATAAAAGGGGAAATCAACAGTAACACAGTAAGAGTGGGGGACTTTAACACCACACTTATACCAATAGATAGATCATCCAGACAGAAAATTAATAAAGAAGCAAGAACCTTAAATGGCAAAGTTGACCAGATAGACATAATTGATATTTATAGGACATTCCATCCAAAAGCAACAGAATACACATTCTTCTCAAGTGCACATGGAACATTCGCCAGGATAGATCACATCTTGGGCCACAAATCAAGCCTAAATAAATTTAGATAAATTGAAATAGTATCAAGCACCTTCTCCAACCACAATGCTGTGAGATTAGAAATCAATTACAGGGAAAAAATACTGTAAAAAACACAAACAGATGGAGGCTAAACAATATGCTACTAAATAACCAAGAGATCACTGCAGAAATCAAAAAGAAAATCAAACAACAAAAACTTAGAATCAAATGACAATGAAAACACAATGACCCCAAACCTATGGGATGCAGCCAAGCAGTTCTAAGAGGGAAGTTTATAGCAATACAATCCTACCTAGAGAAACAAGAAAAATCTCAAATAAACAACCTAAACTACACCTAAAGCAAATAGAGAAAGAATGAAAACAAAAAACCAAAGTTAGCAGAAGGAAAGAACTCATAAAGATCAGAGCAGTAATAAATGAAATAGAAATGAAGAAAACAAAAGCAAAGATCAATGAAACTAAAAGCTGGTTCTTTGAGGAGATAAAAAAAATTGATAAACCTTTAACCAGACTCACTAAGAAAAAAAGGGAGAGGACACATATCAATAAAATTAAAAATGAAAAAGGAGAAGTTACAGCTGACACCACAGAAATACAAAGGATCATAAGAGACTACTACAAGCAATTATATGCCAATAAAAAGGACAACCTGGAAGAAATGGACAAATTCTTAGAAAAGTACAACCTTCCAAGACTGATCCAGGAAGAAATAGAAAATATGAACAGACCAATCACAAGTAATGAAGCTGAAACTGTGATTTAAAAAATTCCAAAAAACAAAAGTCCAGGACCTGATGGCTTCACAGGTGTATTCTATCAAACGTTTAGAGAAGACCTAACACCTTTCCTTCTCAATCTCTTCCAAAACATTGAAGAGCACGGAACACTCCCAAATTCGTTCTACAAGGCCACAGTCTCCCTGATACAAAAACCAGACAAAGATAAGAAAAAAAATAAAATTGCCAACCAATATCACTGATGAACATAGACACAAAAATCTCAACAAAACACTAGCAAACAGAATCCAACAACACATTAAAAGGATAATACACCATTATCAGGTGAGATTTATCCCAGCAATGCAAGGATTCTTCAATATACACAAATCAATCAATGTGATACACCATATTAACAAACTGAAAAATAAAAACCATATGATCATCTCAATAGATGCATAAAAAGCTTTTGAAAAAATTCAACACCCATTTATGAAAGAAACTCTCCAGAATGTGGGCATAGAGGGAACCTACCTCAAAAATTAAAGACCATGTATGACAAGCCCACAGGAAACATCATTCCCAATGGTGAAAAATTGAAAGCATTTCCTCTAAGATCAGGAACTAGACAAGGGTGCTCACTCGCTACTATTATTCAACATAGTTTTGGAACTCCTAGCCAACACAATTAGAGAAGAAAAAGAAATAAAAGGAATCCAAATTGGGAAAGAAGTAAAACTGTCACTGCTTGCAGATGATATGATATTGTACATAGAAAATCCTAAAGATGCCACCAGAAAAATACTAGAACTAATCAATGAATTTAGTAAAGTTGCAGGATACAAAATTAATACACAGAAATCTCACATTCCTATACACTAACAATGAAAGATCAGAAAGAGAAATTATGGAAACAATCCCATTTACCATTGCAACAAAAAGAATAAAATACCTAGGAATAAACCTATCTAAGGAGGCAAAAACCTGTATGCAGAAAACAATAAGACACTGATGAAAGAAATCAAAGAACACAAACAGATGGAGAGATACAACATGCTCCTGGATTGGAAGAATCAATATTGTGAAAATGACTAAACTACCCAAATTAATCTACAGATTCAATACAATCCTTATCAAATTACCAATGGCATTTTCCACAGAATTAGAACAAAAAATGTTACAATTTGTATGGAAACGAAAGACCCACAAATAGACAAACAAGCTTGAGAAAGAAAAATGTAGCTGGAGGAATCAGGCTCCCTGACTTCAGACTATACTACAAAGCTACAGTAGTCAAAACAGTATGGCACTGGCACAAAAACAGAAATACAATTCAATGGAACAGGATAGAAAGTCCAGAGATAAACCCATGCACAAATGATCACTTAATGTATGACAAAGGTGGCAAGAATATACAACGGGGAAAAGACAGTCTCTTCAATAAGTGGTGATGAGAAAACTGGACAACTACATGTAAAAGAATGAAATTACAACACTCCCTAACACTATACACAAAAATAAACTCAAAAGTGATTAAAGGGCTTCCCTGGTGGTGCAGTGGTTGAGAATTTGCCTGCTAGTGCAGGGGACACGGGTTTGAGCCCTGATCTGGGAGGATCCGTCATGCCACGCAACTAGGCCCGTGAGCCACAACTGCTGAGCCTGCGCGTCTGGAGCCTGTGCTCTGCAACAAGAAAGGCCACGATAGTGAAGAGGCCCACGCACCGCAATGAAGAGTGGCCCCCGCTCGCCGCAACTAGAGAAAGCCCTTGCACAGAAACGAAGACCCAACAGAGCCAAAAATAAATATAAAAATAAATAAATAAATAAAAGATTACTATTAATTAAAAAAAAGTGATTAAAGACCTAAATATAAGGCCAGACACTATCAAACTCTTAGAAGAAAACATAGGCAGAACACTCTATGACATAAATCACAGCAAGATCCTTTTTGACCCACCTCCTAGAGAAATGGAAATAAAAAGAAAAATAAACAAATGGGACCTAATTAAACTTAAAAGCTTTTGAACAGCAAAGGAAACTGTAAACAAGACAGACAACCCACAGAATGGGAGAGAATACTTGCAAACAAAGCAACTGACAAAGGATTAATCTCCAAAATATACAACAGCACATGGAGCTCAATATCAAAAAAACAAACAACCCAATCAAAAAATGGACAGAAGACCTAAATAGACATTTCTCCAAAGAAGACATATAGATGGCCAAAAAACACATGAGAAGATTCTTAACATCACTAATTATTAGACAAGTGTAAATCAAAACTACAATGAGGTATCACCTCATGGCAGTCTGAAGGGCCATCATCAAAAAATCTTCAAACAATAAATGCTGGAGAGGGTGTGGGGAAAATGGAACCCTCTTACATTGTTGGTGGCAATGTAAATTGATATAGCTACTATGGAGAACAATATGGAGGTCCCTTAAAAAACTAAAAATAGAACTACCATATGACCCAGCATACCCACTACTGGCATATACCCAGATAAAATCATAATAAAAAATGATACCTGCACCCCAATGTTCATTGCAGCACTATTTACAATAACCAGGACATGGAAGCAACCTAAACATCCATCAACAGAGGAAGGGATAAAGAAGATGTTTTACATGTATACAATAGAATATTACTCAGCCATGAAAAGGAACAAAATTCTGTCATTTGAAGATACATGGATGGATCTGGAGACTGTCATAGAGAGTGAAGTATGTCAGAAAGAGAAAAGCAAATATCATATAATAACACACATGTGTGGAATCTAGATAAATGCTGTAGATGATCTTATCTGCAAAGCAGAAATAGAGACACAGACATAGAGAACAAATGTATTGATACCAAAGGGGAAAGGGGGGGATGAGCATGAGTTGGGAGACTGGGATTTACATATATACACTACTGTGTATAAAGTAACTAATGGGAACCTATTGTATAGCACAGGAAACTCTACCTGGTGCTCTCTGGTGACCTAAATTGGAAGGAAATCCCAAAAAGAGGATATATGTATACATATGGCTGATTCACTTTGCTGTACAGCAGAAAATGACACAGCAGTGTAAAGTAACTATATTCCAATAAAAAAAATAAGTAAATAAATAAATAAATAAACTGCTTAAGTAAAACTGATAAATCAACCCTATGGAATAGTCTACAGCAACTTTAAAATAGAAAGTTCTATTAAAAAAATAAATAAAATAAAAGACACTATATACTTTTCTCCTTTCTTCTCATAGCTGATTTAAAATGTGAAAGTAGAAATAATATGTATAGAATGTTTTTTTGGACCTATAACAAATGCAAATATAATATATGTGTAGTATATTTGCCAATAACAGTACAAGAGAGGTGGCTGGTGGAAAAGGAAATAAGTACGGATTGTAAAGTTATAAGTACAACAATGTATTGTTGAGTTTGTAACATTTATAGATGTAATATATATAACAATGATACCAAAAAAAGAGGAAAAGTGAATAGAGCCATATAGGAGTAGAGTTTCTATATATCACTGAGTATAAGCTAGTTTAAATCTGAAGCTTATTCTGATAATTTAAGATGTATACATCCTAGAACAGTCACTAAAAATGTAAATTTTAAAATTGTGAAAAATCTTTAATGATATTTAAATGCTACATATAAAAATATTCAATAAATGCAAAAGAAAGCAGTAAGGGAGGAATAGAGAAGGAAAAAAGATGTGAGACATATAGAAAACAAAAAGTAAAATGGCAAATGTAAATACAACTATATCAGTAAGCATTACAGGTGTATGAATTAAGCAATTCTATCAAAAGGCAGAGATGGTCAGACTAGATAAAAATACATGCTCCAACTATTTATTGACAGCAGGAAGTATACTTTATTTTTTTAGATCAAGTATTACTATGTATTTATGCACAATAATAAAAACAGATTTACAAGTTGAACTGGAAATTTAAACATAAGAAGTTTAACAGCTTTTGTTTATTATATTAACTAACTAAACTCCCTTTATTCCTAAAATTGGTAAAGAATAAATAATATAATTTACAATATGGTACAAAAATAATCAGGAAGACAGGCATTCTGCTTTATACAAACACTGTATATGTATATATATAATCTATAAAACAAGTTCACTTCTCAAACAAACCAAAAACCTTAGATGAGATGGCTTAACGATTATTAAAAAAAAAAAAAAAACAGCAATAAGTTCTGCTCTCTAGAAGCTCTAGAGCCCGTTATCCTGTTATAGAACAAAGGGCACAGGCTGCTGTAGTGCTTCCAAGACTTACCTCACCTAACACGACTTACAAGTTACTGTAGGTTTAGGAGAGTTTTGACAGTCAGGAAAGGTTTGCTGTGGGTTTCTTTCTTTCTTTTTTTAGGAAATACACTTTAAATTCAAAGACACAAATAGTTTGAAAGTAAAGAGTTGAAAAAAATATTTCATGTAAAGAGCATCACAGGGAAACTTGAGTGGCTGTAATAATATCATAAAATATAGACTTTAAAAAGAAGGTTACTAGAGGTAAAGAGGGAAATTTTATAATGATGAAAGGATCAATCCATCAGGAAGATATAACAATTATAAACATATATGCATCTAACAAGAGAACATGAATATACATAAAGTATAAACAGAAATGAAAGAAGAAATAGAAAAGTCTACCTTACTTTCAGTAAGGTTAGAATAACTAGTCAGAAGGTGAAGATCAGTAAGGAAATCGAAGACTTGATCAACATAAAAAATGAACTAGACCTAACAGACATTTATAGACCACTTCACCCAACAACAACATAATGTACATTCTCTTAACTGCGTATGGAACATTCTTCAGGATAGACTATATTTGTGGCCATAAATAATAATACAAAATATGTTCTCTGAACACAAAGGAATAAAATTAAAAACCAACAACAAGAAAAAATTAGGAAACTCACAAATACATGGAAATTAAACAGCACACTCTTAAAACAACCAATGAGTCAAAGAAGAAATAAAAAGGGAAATCAGAAAGTGCATTGAGGTGAATGAAAAGGAAGACACAAAATGCCAAAGCCTATGGGATGCAGCTAAAACAGTGTTTAGAGGGGAAATTATAGCCATAAATGTCCATAGTGAAAAAGAGGAAAAATCTAAGACACTGGAGAAAAAACAGCAAACTAAATGAAATGCAGGAGGAAGAAATGAAATAATAAAGATTGTAGTGGAAATTAATGAAATAAAGAATAGAATAACAATAGAGAAAATCAATGAGACCAAAAGCTGGTTCTTTGTAAAGATCAACAAAATTAACAACCCTTTGTCTAGTCTGACCAAGAAATACTCAGATTACTAGAATCAAAGATGAAAGAAGGAATGTTGTTGTCAACTTTACAGAAATAAAAATGGATTATAAAGGAATCCTATGACAATTGTATTTAAAGAAATTAGAGGACTTAGATTAAATGGGCAAATTCCTAGAAAGGCACAAACTACCAAAACTGGCTCAAAAAAAAGACCATCTAAATAGACATTTAACAAGTGAAGAGATTTCATCAGCAATAATAATAATAATAATACCAAATATCATCATAATAATAACTATGCATGAAGAAAAACCCAGACCCAGATGGCTTCTTGGCTAAATTTATCAAACACTCAAAGAAGAATTAATACCAATTCTTCACACGCTTCCAAAAAATAGAAGAGAAGGGAACACTTTACAATCATTTTATGAGGCCAATATCATTCCCCATATGAAAAGCAGACAAAGGCATCACAAGAAAACTACAGGCCAATATCTCTTATGAACATGGGCACAAAAATCCTCAACAAAATACTAAAAAACAAAATCCAGAAACATTTTTAAAAGAATTATATATCATGATTAATTGGGATTTATTTCAAGCATTTAAAGAACACTTACAACTTAATAAAAAGACAACCCAATTTTTAAATGGGCAATGGATCTGAATAGACATTTCTCAAGATATACAAATGGCCAATAAGCACATGAAAAGATGCTTGGCATCATCATTGAAATGCAATTCAAAACTGCAATGAGATACTACTTTGCACCCACAAGGATGGCTAGAATTTTTTAAAAATCAGGTAACAACAAATGTTGACAAAGATGTGGAGGAATCAGAACCCTCCTACATTGCTGGTGGGAATGTTAAATGGTGCCACCCCTTTGGAAGACAGTATGGCAGTTATGCATTCTATTAAACATAGAATTACCATGAGACTCTGAAACTCCATTCATACATTTATACCCAAGAGAAATGAAAACATATGTTCACACAGTCACTTGTATGTGAATATTTATAGCAGCATCATTTTCAGTAGCCAAAAGGTGATAAAAACCCATGTCCATCAGTAGATGAATGGATAAGCAAAATGTGTTACATCCAGACAATAAAATATGAATATCCACACATATTCAACCATAAAAAAGATTATGTACTCATGCATGCTATGGCATGGATGAATCTTGAAAACATTACACTAAGTGAAAGAAGCCAATTACAAAAGAACAGATACTACATGATTTTATTCATATGAAAGTCAGAACAGGAAAATCTATAGAAAGTTGATTAGTGAATATTTAGGGTTTGAAGTGAGGATGTGGGGATAGGTGTGTAAAAGCTAAAGGTTTCAGTGTATATTTTTTTTATTTTTACTTGTGGTTAAAAGCACATTACATACATTTTACTATCTTAACCATTTTTTAAAGTTTAAATAGACTATCTCTTTCTCATCCTGTCATAACAAGCCATGTGCATTGGAATTTTAAAATTTTATTTAAATATTTGTTTGTTTGTGGTAAAAAACCACATAACATAAAATTTACCATCTTACCCATTTTTATATGTACAGTACACTACTATTACCTATAAACATATTGTTGTGCAATAGATCTCTAGAAGTTGTTCATCCTGCAAAACTGAAACTCTATGTCCATTGAACAACAAATCCCCTTTTCTCCCTTCCCACAGTCCCTGGAAACCACCATTCTACTTCCTGTTTCTAAGAGTTTGTCTATTTTAGATACCTTATATAGGTGGAATTATGAAGTATTTGTCTTTTTGTGACTGGCTTGTTTCATTTAGCATAATGTCCTCAAGGTTCATCCATGTTGTAGCAGGTGTCAGAATTTCCTTCCCTTTTAAGGCTGAATATTCCATTATATGTGTATACCACAATTTGCTTATCCATTCATCCACTGTTGGACACTTTGGTTGCTTCCACCTTTTGGCTATTGTGAGTATGCTGCAATGAACATGGGTGTACAAATATGTCTTTGAGAGCCTGCTTTCAATTCTTTCGGGTATATACCCAGAAGTGGAATTGCTGGATCGTATGATAATTCTATTTTTTTATTTTTTGAGAAGGCTGCATACTGTTTTCCATGGTGGCTGCACCATTTTACATTTCCTGAAACAGTGCACAGACTTAGAATTTCTCCACATCCTTGTCAACACTTGTTATTTTCTGTGTGTGTGTGTGTGTGTTTTGATAGTAGCCACCCTAATGAGTGTGAGGTGGTATCTCATTGTGGTTTTGATTTTCATTTCCCTAATGATTAGTGATGTTGAGCATCTTTTTTGTGCTTATTGGCCATGTCTCTATCTATGGGAAAATGTCTATTCACATCTTTTGTCCATTTTTAGTTTTTTTGTGTGGAGTTTTAGGAATTCTTTATACATTCTGGCTATTAATCCCTTTTCAGATATGTATTTTGCAAATATTTTCTTCCATTCCATAGGTTGCTTTATTCACTCTGTTGATTGTGTACTTCGATGCTTAGAAGTTTTTAAGTTTGACAGAGTCCAATATATTTATTTTTACTTTTGATGCCTATTCTTTGGCGTCATATCGAAGAAATTATTGCCAAATCCAATATCATGAGATTTTTCCCATATAATTTATTCTAAGAATTTTATAGTTTTAGCTATTACATTTAGGTCCATTTTGAGCTATTTTTTTTATATGTCATTTGGTAAGGGTTCAAGTTCATTATTTTTTATGTAGCTATCCAGTTTCTCCAATACCATTTGATGAAAAGACTGTCTTTTATCCCATTCAGTGGACTTGGCACCCTTGTAGAAAATAGTTTGACTGTATCTGTGAGGGTTTATTTCTGGGCTGTATGTTGTATTCCATTGGCCTATATGTCTGCCTTTATCCCAGTGCCACACTGTTTTTATTGTATAACTTTGTAATAAGTTTTGAAATCAGGAAGTGTGAGACCTCCAACTTTGTTCTTCTTTGTCAAGATTGTTTTGGCTATTCTGGGTACTTTGAGATTCTTTATGAACTTTAGGGTGGATTTTTCTATTTCTGAAAAAAATGCCATTGGCATTTTAATAGGGATTGCCTTAAATCTGTAGAACACTTTGAGAAGTAATGATGTCTTAACAATATTAAATATTCTAATCTATGAACACTTGGGCTTTTTTTATGAGGTGATAAAATGTTCTAAAATTTACTGATGATGGTTGCACATATCAGTGAATATACCAAAAATCATTAAATTAAATAATTTGAATGAAAGAACTGCATGGTATGTCGGTTGTATCTCAATAAAGCTCTTTTAAAAAAGGAGATTGAATATAGTTCCCACACCAACATCTACTACACCTATTGCTTTTATGTATGTGAAGACATGGTGACAGTTTAGTGTGCTGTAGATGAGCTCAGAATATGCTACCTAACTTTCATAATAAAAGTGGTTTTATTATTATAGTTTATATCAACTTACCTTCAAAAAAATCAGTTCCACAATGTAGGGAATTTATCATTATCTCTACCTAACATCATGAAACTAAAGTGCAATGAATTTAGGGGAATTATATAAGATCCTTTGGCTGAGGAATAGCAGAGCTAATAAGACTTAAATATAGGTTTCTGACTACAGTGTCTGTGCTATTTGCACTCTGACACACCACTTGTAAAGATTCATTAATTTTGTGTATTCTTTGAGGTCAGGGACTGTTTATACATCTTTGTATGACAAATAATGCCTGGCCTATATCAAGTACTTCATAAATATTTATTGAACTTTTAAACTGATTCATGATTTATAAATTTCATTACATTTTTTGTCTTATTTACTCTTTACCATGAGATAGTATTATCTCCACTTTACAGATGTTAAAATTGAAGCTCAGAGTGGCTAGGTAAATTTCTCAGTTTCATAGCTAGTAAGTATAATTAAAACTATACTTTTGTAATAACAATTTTCTAATTATGTTCTTTTACACATTGTTTTGGCTATTCAGGGTTGCATTTCCATATAAATTTTAGGATCAGTTGATTAATTTCTGCAAAAGATACTCCTGGATTTTGATAGGAATTGCATCATGACTGTAGATATTTTTGGTAGTATCACCATATTAACAATAATAAGTCTTCCAATCCATGAACAGAGGATGACTTTTCATTTATTTAGGTCATTAATTTCTATGAGGTTTTGGAATTTTCAGTGTCTATGTCTTGCACTTACCTGTTAAGTTTATTCCTAAGTATTTTATTCTTTTTGAAGATATTATAAATTGAATTTTCTTAATTTCATTTTGAGATTTTTCATTGTTAGTGTATGGAAATATAATTAGTTTTTGTATACTGATCTCATATTCTGCAACATTGCTGAATTTATTTATTAATTCTAATCATTCATTCATGGATTCCTTAGATTTTTCTACATAAAATATATCATCTATAAATGGAAATAGTTTTACTTCTTCCTTTCCAGCTTGGATGTCTTTTCTTTCTTTTGCATGTGTAATTGTCTTGGCTATAACTTCAATAACAATGTTGAATAAAATTACCAAGAATATTAATACTTGTTTTCTTCCTGGTATTAGGGGAAAGCTTTTGGCCTATCACCATTAAGTATGTTAACTGTGGGTTTTTCTTAGAGCCCCTTTATCAGCTTGAGGAAATTTCCATGTATTCCTAGGGTGTCGTTTAATTTTATCATGAAAAAATATTAGATTTTATCAAATGCTTTTTATATGTCTATGAGACTATCCTGTGGTTTTGTCCTTAATTTAATCAATATGGTATATTACACTGATTGATTTTCATATGTTGAACCAACCTGACATTCCTGAGATGATTCCCAATTTATCATGGTGTGCAATTTTTTTTAATGTTCTTAGATACATTTTTGTTGAGGATTTTCGCACCTGTATTCATAAAAGACATTGGTCTGTAGTTTCCTTTTCTTGATATATCATTTTCTGGTTTTGGTGTCAGAGTAATACTGGTCCCATATTTGGGAAGTATT
The DNA here is from genome assembly GCF_028021215.1 of Eschrichtius robustus. Classification (NCBI taxonomy): domain Eukaryota; kingdom Metazoa; phylum Chordata; class Mammalia; order Artiodactyla; family Eschrichtiidae; genus Eschrichtius; species Eschrichtius robustus. The sequence goes on from NC_090845.1 coordinate 56,526,940, forward strand.
TCCTCCCATTCTATTTTTTGGAAGAGGTCTTAAGACATTTGGTGGTATTTACCAGAGAAGATATCTAAGTTAGTTTTCTTTTTTCTTTTTTTTTTTTTATATTGGAGCATATTTGAGTTACAATGTTGTATGAGTTTCAGGTGTACAGCAAAGTGATTTAGTTATACATATACATATTCTTTTTCATATTCTTTTCCCATATAGGGTATTGCAGAGTATTGAGTAGAGCTCCCTGTGGTGTACAGTAGGTCCTTGTTGATTATCTATTTTATATTGATATATAGTAGTGTATATATATTAATCCAACCTCCTAATTTATCCCTCTCTCCCCCAAATTTCCCCTTTGGTAATCATGTTTGCCTTCTAAGTCTGTGAGTCTGTTTCTGTTTTGTAAATAAGTTCATTTGCATCATTTTTTAAAATTCCACATATAAGTGATAGCATATGCTATTTGCCTTTCTCTGACTTAACTTCACTTAGCATGATAATCTCTAGATCCATCCATGTTGCTGCAAACGGCATTATTTCATTCTTTTTTATGGCTGAGTAATAGTCCATTGTATATATGTACCACATCTTCTTTATCCATTCATCTGTTGATGGACATTTAGGTTGCTTCCATGGCTTGGCTATTGGAAATAGTGCTGCCATGAACCTTGGGGGACATGTATGTTTTTGAAGTATGGTTTTCTCCAGATATATGCCCAGGAATGGGATTGAAGGATCATATGATACCTCTGTTTTTAGTTTTTTAAGGAACCTCCATACTGTTCTCCATAGTGGTCGTACAATTTACCTTCCCACCAGCAGTGTAGGAGGGTACCCTTTTCTCCACACCCTCTCCAGCATTTATTGTTTGTAGACTTTTTGATGATGGTCATTCTGATCAGTGTGAGGTTTGATTTGCATTTCTCTAATGATAAGCGATGTTGAGCAGCTTTTCATGTGCTTTTTTGGCCGTCTGTAAAGTCTTCTTTGGAGAAATGTCTATTTAGATCTTCTGCTGATTTTTTGATCGGGTTGTTTGTGGTTTTTTTGCTATTGAGTGACATGAGCTGTTTGTGTATTCTGGAGATTAATTCCTTGTTGGTCACTTCTTTTGCAAATAATTTCTCCCATTCTGTGGGTTGTCTTTTCGTTTTGTTTATGGTTACCTTTCGTGTGCAAAAACTTTTAAGTTCAATTAGGTCCCATTTGTTTATTTTGGGTTTTATTTCCATTACTCTAGGAGGTGGATCCAAAAAGACATTGCTGGATTTATGTCAGAGAGTGTTCTGCCTATGTTTCACTCTAAGAGCTTTAGAGTATCCAGTCTTATATTTAGGTTTTTAATCCATTTTGAGTTTGTATTTGTGTGTGGTGTTACAGAATGTTCTCATTTTATTATTATACATGTAGCTGTCCAGTTTTCCCAGCACCAATTATGGACGAGACTGCCATTTCTCCATTGCATATTCTTGTATCCTTTGTCATAGATTAACTGACCATAGGTGTGTAACATTATTTCAGGGATCTTTATCCTGTTCCATCGATCTATATTTCTGTCCTTGCACCAGTAACATACTGTTTTGACTACTGTAGCTTTGTAGTATAGTCTGAAGTTAGGAAGCCTGATTTCTCCAGGTCCATTTTTCTTTTTTAAGGTTACTTTGGCTACTCATGGTCTTTTGTGTTTCCACACAAAATTTAACATTTATTGTTCTAATCTGTGAAAAATGCCATTGGTAATTTGATAGGGTTGCATTAAATCTGTAGATTGCCTTGGATAGTATATTCATTTTAGCAATATTATTCTTCCAATCCAAGAACATGGTATATCTTTCTGACTGTTTGTGTAATCTTTGATTACTTTCATCGGCATCTTAGTTTTCAGACTACAGGTCTTTTGTCTCCATAGGTACAAAAACTTTCAACTAACAAAGTCCAGGACCAGATGGCTTCACAGGCGAATTCTATCAAATATTTAGAGTAGAGGTAACACCTATCCTTCTGAAACTCTTCCAAACAGTTGCAGAGGCAGAAACAATCCCAAGATTGTTCTCTGAGGCCAACATCTCTCTGATACCAGACAAAGATACCACAAAAAATAAAAAAATCAATATCACTGATGCACATAGACGCAATAATCCACAAGAAAATACTAGCAAACAGAATCCAACAATATAATAACAGATCAATCCACCAGAGGGCAGACAGCAGAAGCAAGAAGAACTACAACCTTGCAGCCCACCGAATGAAAACCACAATCACAGAAAGATAGACGAAATGAAAAGGCAGAGAACTATGTCCCAGATGAAGGAAAAAGATAAAACCCCAGAAAAAAAAACTAAAGTGTAGGTAGGTAACCTTCCAGAAAAAGAATTCAGAATAATGAAAGTGAAGATGATCCAAGACCTCAGAAAAAGAATAGAGGCAAGGATCGAGAAGATGCAAGAAATGTTTAACAAAGACATACAATAATGAAAAAGCAAACAAACAGAGATGAACAATACAATAACTGAAATGAAATATCCACTAGAATGAATCAATAGCCAAATAACTGAGGGAGAAGAACAAATAAGTGACCTGGAAGACAGAATGGTGGAAATCACTGCTGTGGAATAGAGAAAAAAGAATGAAAAGAAATGAAAACAGACTAAGAGACCTCTGGGACAACATTAAATGTACCAACATTCTCATTATAGGGGTCCCACAAGGAGAAGAGAGAGAGAGAATACGTGAGAAAATATTTGAAGAGGTTATAGACAAAAACTTCCCTAACATGGGAAAAGACATAGCCACCCAAGTCCAGGAAGTGCAGAGAGTCCCAGGCAGGAAAAACCCAAGGAGAAACACACCTAAACACATAGTGATCAAATTGACAAAAATTAAACACAAAGAAAAATTATTAAAAGCAACAAGGGAAAAATGACAAATAACAGATAAAGGAGCTCCCATATGGTTAACAGCTGATTTCTCAGCAAAAATTCTGCAAGCCAGAAGGGAGTGGTATGATATATTTAAAGTGATAAAAGGGAAGAACCTAGAACCAAGCAAGGATCTCATTCAGATTCAATGTAGAAATCAAAAGCTTTACAGACAAGCAAATGCTAGGAGAATTCAGCACCAAAAAACCAGTTCTACAAAAAATGCTAAAGGAACTTCTCTAGGCGGAAAACACAAGAGAAGAAAAGGACTTACAAAAACAAATGCAAAACAATTGAGAAGTTGGTAATAGGAACATACATAAACATAATAACCTTAAATGTGAATGGATTAAATGCTCCAACCAAAAGACAGAGGCTCACTGAATGGATACAAAAACAAGACTCATATATATACTGTCTACAAGAGACCCACTTCAGACCTAGGGACACATACAGACTGAAAGTGAGGGGAAGGAAAAAGATATTCCATACAAATAGATATCAAAATAAAGCTAGAGTAACAATACTCATATTAGACAAAGTAGACGTTAATATAAAGAATGCTAAAAGAGACAAGGAAGGACACAACATAATGACCAAAGGGTCAGTCCAGGAAAACAATATAACAATTATAAATATATATGCACCCAACAAAGGAGCACTTCAATACATAAGGCAAATGCTAAAAACTACAAAAGTGGAAATTGACAGTAACATAATAATAGTGGGGGACTTTAACACCCCACATAAACTAATGGACAGATCACCCAGACAGAAAATTAATCAGGAAATACAAACTTTAAATGACACAATAGACCAGATAGATTTAATTGATATTTATAGGACATTCGATCCGAAAACAATAGATTAAACTTTCTTCTCAAGTGCACACGGAACATTCTCCAGGATAGATCACATCTAGGGTCACAAATCAAACCTTGGTAAATTTAAGAAAATTGAAAGCATATCAAACATCTTTTCTGACCACAACACTATCAGATTAGAAATAAATTACTGTAAAAAACAGAAATACATGGAGGCTAAACAATACACTACTAAATATCCAAGAGATCCCTGAAGAAATCCAAGAGGAAAATAAAAAATACCTAGAGACAAATAACAATGAAAACAAAATGACCCAAAACCTATGGGATGAAGCAAAAGCAGTTTGAAGAGGGAAGTTTATAGCAATAAAATCCTACATCAAGAAACAAGAAAAATTCCAAATAAACAATCTAACCTTACACCTCAAGGAACTAGAGAAAGAAGAACAAACAAAACCCAAACTTAGTAGAAGGAAAGAAATCATAAAGATCAGAACAGAAATAAATGAAATAGAAACAAAGAAAATAATAACAAAGATCAATAAAACTAAAAGCTGGTTCATTGAGAAGATAAACAAAATTGACAAACATTAAGCAAGACTCATCAAGAAAGGAAAGAGAGAGGAATCAAATCAATAAAATTAGAAATGAAAAGGGAGAAGTTACAACAGACACTGCAGAAATAAAAATATCATAAAAGAATACTATAAGCAACTGTATGCCAATAAAATGGACAACCTGGAAGAAATGGACAAATTCTTAAAAAGGTATAACCTTCCAAGGCTGAACCAGGATTAAATAGAAAATATGAACAGACCAATCACAAGTAATGAAATTGAAACTGTGATTAAAAATCTTCTAACAAACAAAAGTCCAGGCCAGATGACTTCACAGGTGAATTCTATCAAACATTTAGAGAAGAGCTAACACCTATCCTTCTCAAACTCTTCCAAGAAATTGCAGAGGAAGGAACACCCTCAAACTCATTGTACAAGGCTATCATCACCCTGATAGCAAAAGCCAACAAAGATACTACAAAAAAAGAAAATTACAGACCATTATCACTGATGAATATAGATGCAAAAATCCTCAACAAAATACTAGCAAAGAGAATCCAACAATACATGAACAAGATCTTACACCATGATCAAGGGGGATTTATCCAAGGGCTGCAAGCCTTCTTCAATGTATGCAAATCAATCAATGTGATACACCATATTAACAAATTGAAGAATAAAAACCATATGATCCTCTCAATAGGTGCAGAAAAAGCTTTGGACAAAATTTAACACCCATTTATGATAAAAAATACTCTTCAGAATGTGGGCATAGATGGAACCTACCTCAACATAATAAAGGCCATATACAACAAACCCACAGCAAACATCATTCTCAATGGTGAAAAACTGAAAGCAATTTCTCTAACATGAGGAACAAGACAAGGATGCCCACTCTTACCAATATTATTCAACATAGTTTTGGAAGTCCTAGCCATGGCAATCAGAGAAGCAAAAGAAATAAAAGGAATCCAAATCAGAAAAGAAGAAGTAAAGCTGTCACTGTTTACAGATGACAGGATACTATACATGGAAAATCCTAAAGATGCCACCAGAAAACTACTAGAGCTAATCAAAGTACTTGGTAAAGTTGCAGGATACAAAATTAATGCACAGAAATATCTTGCATTCCTATACAATAACAGTGAAAGATCAGAAAAAGAAATTAAGGAAACGATTCCATTTACCATTGAAGCAAAAAAATAAAATACCTAGGAGTAAACCAACCTAAGGAGGTAAAAGACCTGTACTCAGAAAGCTATAAGACACTGATGAAAGAAATCAAAGATGACGCAAACAGATGGAGAGATATACCATGTTCTTGGATTGGAAGAATCAACATTGTGAAAATGACTATACTACCCAAAGCAATCTACAGAGCCAATGAAATCCCTATCAAATTACCAATGGCATTTTTTACACAACTAGAGCAAAAAATCTTAATATTTGTTTGGAGACACAAAAAACCCGAATAGCCAAAGCAATCTTTTTTTTAACATCTTTATTGGAGTATAATTGCTTTACAATGGTGTGTTAGTTTCTGCTCCTTTAACAAAGTGAATCAGCTATACATATACATATATCCCCATTTCTCCTCCCTCTTGCGTCTCCCTCCCACCCGCCCTATCCCACCCCTCTAGGTGGTCACAAAGCACTGAGCTGATCTCCCTGTGCTATGCAGCTGCTTCCCACTAACTATTTTACATTTGGTAGTGAATATATGTCAATGCCACTCTCTCACTTCGTCCCAGTTTACCCTTCACCCTCCCTGTGTCCTCAACTCCATTCTCTAAGTCTGTGTCTTTATTCCTGTCCTACCCCTAGGTTCAGCAGAAACTTTTTTTTTTTTTAGATTCTATATATATGTGTTAGCACACGGTATTTGTTTTTCTCTTCCTGACTTATTTCACTGTGTATGACAGACTCTAGGTACATCCACCTCACCACAAGAAACTCAATTTTGTTTCTTTTTATGGCTGGGTAATATTCCATTGTATATGTGTGCCACATTTTCTTTATCCATTCATCTGTCAGTGGACACTTAAGATGCTTCCATTTCCTGGCTAATGTAAATAGTGCTGCAGTGAACATTGGGGTACATTACTTTTTGAATTATGGTTTTCTCAGGATATATGCCCAGTAGTGGGATTGCTGGGTCATATGGTAGCTCTATTTTTAGTTTTTTAAGGAACCTCCATACTGTTCTCCATAGTGGCTGTATCAATTTACATTCCCACCAACAGTGCAAGCGGGTTCCCTTTTTTCCACACCCTCTCCAGCATTTATTGTTTGTAGATTTTTGATGATGGCCATTCTGACTGGTGTGAGGTGATACCTCCTTGCATTTTTGATTTGCGTTTCTCAAATGATTAGTGACGTTGAGCATCTTTTCATGTGTTTGCTGGTCATCTTTATGTCTTCTTTGGAGAAATGTCTATTTAGGACTTCTGCCCATTTTTGGATTGGGTTGTTTGTTTTTTTGATATTGAGCTGCATGGGCTGCTTGTGTGTATGGGAGATTAATTCTTTGACAGTTGCTTCATTTGTAGATATTGTCTACCATTCTGAGGGTTGTCTTTTCGTCTTGTTTCTTGTTTCCTTTGCTGTGCAAAAGCTTTTAAGTTTCATTAAGTCCCATTTGTTTATTTTGTTTTTATTTCCATTTCTCTAGGAGGTGGGTCAAGAAAGATCTTGCTTTGGTTTATGTCAAAGACTGTTCTTCCTATGTTTTCCTCTAAGAGTTTCATAGTGTCTGACCTTATATTTAGGTCTTTAATCCATTTTGAGTTTATTTTTTTTATGGTGTTAGACAGTGTTCTAATTTCATTCTTTTACATGTAGCTGTCCAGTTTTCCCAGCACCACTTATTGAAGAGGCTGTCTTTTCTCCATTATATATTCTTGCCTCCTTTAACAAAGATAAGACTACCATATGTGCATGGGTTAATCTCTGGGCTTTCTATCCTGTTCCATTGATCTATATTTCTGTTTTTGTGCCAGTACCCTATTGTCTTCATTACTTTAGCTTTGTAGTATAGTCTGAAGTCAGGGAGCCTGATTCCTGCAGCTCCGTTTTTCTTTCACAAGATTGATTTGGCTATACAGGGTCTTTTGTGTTTCCATACAAATTGTGAAATTTTTTCTAGTGTTGTGAAAATTACATTGGTAGTTTGATAGGGATTGCATTGAATCTGTAGATTGCTTTGGGTAGTATATTCATTTTCACAGTGTTGATTCTTCCAGTCCAAGAACATGGTATATCTCTCCATGTATCATCTTTAAGTTCTTTCAACAGTGTCTTATAGTTTTCTGCATACAGGTCTTTTGTCTCCTTAGGTAAGTTTATTCCTAGGTATTTTATTCTTTTCATTGCAATGGTAAATGGGAGTGTTTTGGTAATTTCTCTTTCAGATTTTTCATCATTAGTGTATAGGAATGCAAGACATTTCTGTGTATTAATTTTGTATCCTGCTACTTTACCAAATTCATTGATTACCTCTAGTAGTTTTCTGGTAGCATCTTTAGGATTCTCTATGTATAGTATCATGTCATCTGCATACTGTGAGAGTTTTACTGCTTCTTTTCTGATTTGGATTCGTTTTATTTCTTTTACTTCTCTGATTGCTGTGGCTAAAAATTCCAAAACTATGTTGAATAATACTGGTGAGAGTGGGCAACCTTATCTTGTTCTTGATCTTAGTGGAAAGGGTTTCATTTTTTCACCATTGAGAACGATGTTGGCTGTGGGTTTGTCATATATGGCCTTTACTCTGTTGAGGTAAGTTTCCTCTATGCCTACTTTCTGGAGAGTTTTTATCATCAATGGGTATTGAATTTGTTGAAAGCTTTTTCTGCATCTATTGAGATTATCATCGGTTTTTATCCTTCAGTTTGTTAATGTGGTGTATCACATTGATTGATTTGTGTATATTGAAGAATCCTTGCATTCCTGGGATACACCCCACTTGATCATGATGTATGATCCTTTTAATGTGCTTTTGGTTGCCAAAGCAATCTTGAGAAAAAAACGGAGGTGGAGGAATCATGCTCCCCCCCTTCAGACCCTACTACAATGCTACAGTAATCAAGACAATATGGTACTGCCACAAAAACAGAAATATAGATCAATGGAACAGGATAGAAAGCCCAGCGATAAACCCACGCACCTATGGTCAACTAATCTATGATAAAGGAGCAAGGATATACAATGGAGAAAAGACAGCCTCTTCAATAAGTGGTGCTGGGAAAACTGAACAGCTACATGTAAAAGAATGAAAATAGAACACTACCTAACACCATACAAAAAAATAAACTCAAAATGGATTAAACACCTAGATATAATGTCAGACACTATGAAACTCTTAGAGGAAAACATAGGAAGAACAGTCTTTGACATAAACCACAGCAAGATCTTTCTTGATCCCCCTCCCAAAGTAATGCAAATAAAAGCAAAAATAGACAAATGGGAACTAATGAAATTTGAAATATTTTGCACAGCAAAGGAAACTATAAACTATAAAGATGAAAAGACAACCCTCAGAATGTTAGAAAATATTTGCAAATCAGTGGACAAAGGGTTATCTCCAAAATATATAAATAGCTCATGCAGTTCAATATAAAAAAAAAAAAAACAACCACCCAATCCAAAAATTGACAGAAGACCTAAATAGACATTTCTCCAAGAAGACATACAGGTGGCCAGGAGGCACATGAAAGCTGCTCAACATCACTAATTATTAGAGAAATGCAAATCAAAACTACAATGTGGTATCACCTCACACCATGTAGAATGGGCATCATCCAAAAATCTACAATGAATTCTGGAGAGGGTGTGGAGAAAAGGGAACCCTCTTGCACTGTTAGTGGGAATGTGAAATGGTACAGCCACTATGGAGAACACTATGGAGGTTCCTTAAAAAACTAAAAATAGGATTACCATATGACCCAGCAATCCCACTACTGGGCATGTACCCAGAGAAAACAATAGTTCAATAAGACACATGCACCCCAGTGTTCATTGCAGCACTATATGCAATAACTAGGTCACAGAAGCAACCTAAACGTCCATTGACAGATGAATGGATAAAGAAGATGTGATCCATATATACAATGGAATATTATTTAGCCATAAAAGGGAACAAAATTGGGTTATTTGTTGAGATGTGGATGGACCTAGAAACTGTCATACAGAGTGAAGTAAGTCAGAAAGAGAAAAACAAATATATATTAATCCATATCTGTGAAATCTAGGAAAATGATACAGATGCACCAGTTTGCAAGGCAGAAAGAGACCCAGATGTAGAGAAAAAATATATGGACACAATGGTGGGAAGTGGGGCTTGGGGTGTGGGGGGTGGGATGGATTGGGAGATTGGGTTTGACATATATACACTAATATGTATAAAATAGATAACCAATAAGAACTTTCTGTATAGCACAGAGAACTCCACTTCACTGTATGGTGAAAACTACCACAACATTGTAAAAAATCTATATCCCAATTAGAAAAATAAAGGATCATACACCACGAACAAGTGCGATTTATCCCAGGGATACAAGGATTTTTCAATATTTGCAAATCAATCAGTGTGATACACCACCTTAACTAACTGAAGAATAAAAATCATAGATGCAGAAAAACCTTTTGATAAAATCCAACACCAGTTTATGATAAAACTCTCCAGAAAGTGGGCAGAGAGGGAACTTATCTCAACATAATAGAGGCCATATATGAAAAACCCACAGCTAACATCTTTCTCAATGGTGAAAAGCTGAAAGCAGTCCCTCTAAGATCAGAAAGATGCCCACTCTTGCCACTTTTATTCTACATAGGTTTGGAAGTTTTAGCCACAGCAATCAGAGAAGAAAAAGAAATAAAAGTATTCCAAATTGGAAAAGAAGTTAAACTTTCACTGTTTTCAAATGACGTGCTTCTATAAATAGAAAATCCTGAAGATGCCAGCAGAAAACTACTAGAGCTTATCAATGAATTTGGTAAAGTCAGGGTACGAATTAATACACAGAAATCTCTTGCATTCCTATACACGAAAAATAAAAGTTCCAAAAAAGAAATTAAGGAAACAATCCCATTTACTGTCACATCAAAAAAATAATATACCTAGGAATAAATCTTTTAGTGTTTTTTCATTTCAGTTCTTGTATTGTTCATTTCTGTTTGTTTGTTCTTTAAATTTTCTAGCTCTTTGTTAAACATTTCTTGTATCTTCTTGATCTGTGGCTCCATTCTTTTTCCAGTTCTTGGATCATCTTTAGTATCATTACTCTGGATTCCTTTTCAGGTAGATTGCCTGTCTCCACTTCACTTAGTTGTTCTTCTGTGGTTTAATCTTGTTCCTTCTTCTGGAACACATTCCTCTGCCATCTCATTTTGTCTAACTTTCTGTGTTTGTGGTCCCAGAGGCTGCAGGATTATAGTTCCTCTTGCTTCTGGTGTCCTCCCCCTGGTGGATGACACTGGTCTAAGAGGCTTGTGCAGGTAGGAGGGACTGGTGCCTGCCCATTTGTATATGGAGCTTGGTCTTGTCTATCTGGTGGGCATGGCTGTGTTAAGGGGTGTGTTTAGAGGTGGCTGTGGGCTCAGGAAGTCTTTAAGCAGCCTGTTTGGTGATGGTTGGGGCTGTGTTCCTGTCCTGTTTGTTGTTTGGCCTGAGGCTTCCCAGCACTGGAACCTCAGGCTGTTGGGTGGGGCCATGTCTTGGCATCAAAATGGCAGCCTCCAGGACAGCTCATGCCAATGAGTACTCCCCAGTACCTCTGCCGCCATTGTCCTTGTCCCCACAGTGAGCCACACTGCCCCCTTCCTCCCTAGGAGACCCTCCATGACCCACACGTAGGTCTGGCCTAGGAGCCTATGAAGGCACTGCTTTAACCCCTAGGTCCCCGTGCACACAATGTCTTGAGTGGTGCTTCTGTTTCCCCCAGTCTTGTTTAGTTCCTGCTATCAAGCCCCACTGGCCTTCAAAGCCAAATGCTCTGGGGGCTCCTCTTCACAATGTCAGACCTCTAGACTTGGGAGCCTGACATGGGGCTCAGAACACTCAGTCCTGTGGGAGAACCTCTGTGATATAACTATTTTCCAGTTTGTGGGTCTCCCATTCACTGGGTATGGGTTTTGATTGTATCATGAATGCACCCTCTCCTACCATCTTTTTGTGGCTTCTTCTTTGTCTTTGGAAGTAGAATATCTTTTTTGGTAGGTTCCAGTCCTTTTCTGGCAATGGTTGTTTAGCAGTTAGTTGTGATTTTGATGTTTTTGTGAGAGGAGGTGAGCCCAGGTCCTTCTACTCTGCCATCTTGTCCAGGGATCTTGGACCACACCCAAGGGTGTTTGTTAATATACTGGATATGGAAGAGCGGCCATCACTATAGGTCTATCTATGTGACCTTGAACAAGTGACTTAACTTCTCTGTGCCTCAGTGTCTCAGTTTCCTCATCTGTAGACTGGTATTTGGCAGAGATGCTTTGAAGCTGTACTTCCAGAGATATACAGTGGTCAAACTCCTGGAAATGTCTCTAAGTTGACAACAGGAACCTGCCTGCACCTGTTTTTTTTTTATGAGCAGTTTTTAAAATAATTATTAATTCAATCCTTCTACTTGTTATAGATCTATTCAGAAATTCTAATTCTTCTTGAATGAGTTTCAGGAGTTAAGTCTTTCTAGGAATTTGTTAATTTCACCTAAATTATTTAACTTGTTGGCATACATTTGTTCACAGCATTCCTTAAATTTTTTTTATTTCTGTATGCTTGGCAGTAATATCCCCTCTTTCATTCTTGACCTTAGTAATTTGAATCTTTTTTTTTTTCTTGTTCGGTCTAGCCACAGTTTGTCAATTTTGTTGATATTTTCAAAGAATCTACTTTTAGTTTTACTGCTTGTCTCTCTTGTATTCTACTGATTTATTTCCTTCTTCATTATTTCCTTCGTCTTACTTTGGGTTTAGTTTTTTTTTTTTTTCTAGTTTCTTTAGGTGGAAAGTTTGGTTATTAATTTGAGTTTTTTATTATTTTTTAATATAGGTGTTTATGGTCAAATTTTCCCTCTAAGCACTGCTTTTGTTGCATCTCATTACTTTTGGTGTGTTGTCATTTTGTTTAGATTTATATCAAAGTATTTTCTAATTTCTCTTGTGATTTCTAATTTAAATCATTGATTATTTAGGAACATTTGATCAATTTCCACAGACATTTGAATTTCCCAAATTTCTTTTTATTACTTACTTTTTATTCCATTCCATTGTACAGAGAGCATACCTTGTATGATTTCAATTCTTATAAATTTACTGAGACTTATTTATGGCCTCACATGTGGTCTATCCTGCAAACTGTTTCATATACACTTGAGAAGAATACATACATGGAGGCTGTTCGGTGTAATGTCCTATAGATTTCCGTTATGTTTAGTTAATTTATAATGGTGTTGAAACCATCTATTTCCTTGTTGATTTTCAGCTGAGTTGGACTTTCTGTTATTGAAAGTGGGGTATTGACAACTCCAATTATTTTTTAATTCTCTGTTTCTCTCTTAAACCCTGTTTTTGCTTCATGTATTTTGGGGCTCTGTTATTAAGTATATATATGTTTCTAATTGTTCTGTCTTCTTGATGATTGATCCATTTATTATTATAATATATGTCTCTAGAAACAAATTTTTGTCTCCAGTAACAATTTTTTTTCATAAAGTCTATTTTGTCTAATATTAGTATAGCTGTTCCAGCTCTTTTTTGGCTACTATTTGCATTGCATATTTTTTTCCATTTTTGACTTCCAATCTATTTGTGTATTTTAACCTAAAGTGTGTCTCCTGTAAATAACACATAGTGGGAATGTGATTTTTTATTCATTTTGCCAGTCTGTGTCTTTTAAATGGAGAGTTTAATTTGTTTACATTTAACCTAATTACCGATAATAAAGTACTTACTTCTGACATTTTGCTGTTTATTTTCTATATGTTCTATATATATTCTTTGATACTCTGTTACTCTATTACTGAACTGTTTTGTATTAAATATCACTTTCTAGTGTAGCATTTTAATCCTTTGGTCTCTCTTTTACTATATTTATTTTCCTAAGAGATTGCTCTGGGTATAAACAACTTATAACAATCTACTTTATATTAATACCAAATTAATTACAATAGTGCACAAAAATTTGGCTCTAATATAGATCTGGTCCCTCCCCCTTTCTTTGTGCTGTTTTCACATACAAATTACATCTTTATACATCATGAGTCCATCAATCCAACTTAATAATTATTGCACATATGCAATTGTCTTTTTCTTTATTGGAGTATAATTGCTTTACAATGTTGTGTTAGTTTCTACTGTACAGTGAAGTGAATCAGCTGTATGTATACTTATATCCTGTCCCTCTTGGACCTCCATCACCCCCAGCCCACCCATCTAGATCATCACAGAACATGGAGCTGAGCTCTCTGTGCTATGTAGCAGTTTCACACTAGCTATCTATTTTACATATGGCAGTGTATTTATGTCAAACTTATTTTCTCCCAGTTCATTCCACCTTCCCCTTCCCTCCTGTGTCCACATGTCAGTTCTCTACATCTGCATTTCTATTCCTGCCCTGCAAATAGGTTCATCTGTGACATTTTTCTAGATTCCACATATATGTGTTAATAAATGATATTTGTTTTCCTCTTTCTGACTTAGTTCACTCTGTATGACAGACTCTATGTCCATCCACAATTCTACAAATGACCCAGTTTTGTTCCTTTTTATGGCTGAGTAATATTCCATTGCATAAATGTACCACATCTTCTTTATCCATTCATCTGTCATTGGGCATTTAGGTTGCTTCCATGTCCTGGCTATTGTAAATAGTGCTTCAGTGAACATTGTGGTACATGACTCTTTTTGAATTATGGTTTTCTCAGGGTATATGCCCAGTAGTGGGATTCCTGGGTCATATAATAGCTCTATTTTTAGATTTTTAAGGAACCACCATACTGTTCTCCATAGTGGTTGTATCAACTTACGTTCCCACCAACAGTGCAAGAGGGTTCCCTTTTCTCCACACCCTCTCCAGCATTTCTTGTTTGTAGATTTTCTGATGATACCCATTCTAACTGGTGTGAGGTGAAACCTCATTGTAGTTCTGATTTGCATGTCTCTAGTAATTAGTGATGTTGAGCAGCTTTTCATGTGCTCCTTGGCCATCTGTAGGTCTTCTTTGGAGAAATATCTATTTAGGTCTTCTGCACATTTTTGGATTGGGTTGTTTGTTTTTTTAATATAGAGCTACATGAGCTGTTTATATATTTTGGAGATTAATCCTTTGTCCGTTGATTCATTTGCAAATATTTTCTCCCATTTTGAGGGTTGCCATTTCATCTTGTTTGTAGTTTCCTTTGCTTTGCAAAAAAAATTTCAGTTTCATTAGATCCCATTTGTTTGTTTGTTTATTTATTTATTTATTTTAACATCTTCATTGGAGTATGATTGCTTTACAATGGTGTGTTAGTTTCTGCTTTATAACAAAGTGAATCTGCTATACATATACAAATATCCCCATATCTCCTCCCTCTTGCAACTCCCTCCCACCCTCCCTATCCCATCCCTCTAAGTGGTCACAAAGCACCCAGCTGATCTCCCTGTGCTATGCAGCTGCTTCCCACTAGTTATCTATTTTACATTTGGTAGTATATATAAGTCCATGCCACTCTCTCACTTCATCCCAGCTTACCTTTCCCCTTCCCCATGTCCTCAGGTCCATTCTCTACATCTGCCTTTTTACTCCTGTCCTGCCTCTAGGTTCTTCAGAACTATTTTATATATATATATATATATATATATATATATATATATTCCATATAGATGTGTTAGCATACGGTATTTGTTTTTCTCTTTCTTACTCACTTCACTCTGTATGCCAGATTCTAGGTCCATCCACCTCACTACAGATAACTCAATTTCGTTTCTTTTTATGGCTGAGTAATATTCCATTGTATATATGTGCCACCTCTTCTTTTTTTTTTAAATGACCTGGATCTAGTTTTTTTTAGAAGAGCACTTTTTTTTTTAAAGATTTATTGATTGATTGATTGATTGCTGTGTTGGGTCTTCGTTTCTGTGCTAGGGCTTTCTCTAGTTGTGGCAAGCAGGGGCCACTCTTCATTGCGGTGCATGGGCCTCTCACTATCGTGGCCTCTCTTGTCGTGGAGCACAGGCTCCAGACGCACAGGCTCAGTGGTTGTGGCTCACGGGCCCAGTTGCTCCGCGGCATGTGGGATCTTCCCAGACCAGGGCTCGAACCCGTGTCCCCTGCATCAGCAGGCAGATTCTCAACCACTGCACCACCAGGGAAGCCCATGTGCCACCTCTTCTGTGTCCATTCACCTTTCTATGGGCCCTTAGGTTGCTTCCATGTCCTGGTTATTGTAAATAGAGCTGCAATGAATATTGTGGTACATGACTCTTCTTGAATTATGGTTTTCTCAGGGTATATGCCCAGTAGTGGGATTGCTGGGTCGTATGGTAGTTCTATTTTTAGTTTTTTAAGGAACCTCCATACTGTTCTGCATAGTAAGTGTATCAATTTACATTCCCACCAACAGTGCAAGAGGGTTCCCCTTTCTCTGACCCTCTCCAGCATTTATGGTTTGTAGATATTTTGATGATTGTCATTCTAACCTGTGTGAGATGATACCTCACTGTAGTTTTGATTTGCATTTCTCTAATAATTAGTGATGTTGAGAATCTTTTCATGTGCCTCTTGGTCCTCTGTATGTCTTCTTTGGTGAAATGTCTATTTAGGCCTTCTGCCCATTTTTTGATTGGGTTGGGGTTTTTTTGTTTGTTTTTTGTTTTTTTGATATTGAACTGCATGAGCTGCTTATATATTTTGGAGGTTAATCCTTTGTCAGTTGCTTCATTTGCAAATATTTTCTCCCATTCTTACAGTTGTCTTTTTGTCTTGTTTATGGTTCTTTTGCTGTGCAAAAGCTTTTAAATTTAATTAGGTCCCATCTGTATATTTTTGTTTTTATTTTCATTACTCTAGGAAATGGGCCAAAAAAGATCTTGCTGTGATTTATATCAAAGAGTGTTTTTCCTATGTTTTCCTCTAAGAGTTTTACAGTGCCCTGTCTTACATTTAGATGTTTAATCCATTTTGAGTTTGCTTCTGTGTATGGTGTTAGGGAGTGTTCTAATTTCATTCTCTTACATGTAGCTGTCCAGTTTTCCCAGCACCACTTATTGAGGGGGCTGCCTTTTCTCCATTGTATGTTCTTGCCTCCTTTGTCATAAACTAGGTGACCATAAGTGCATGGGTTTATTTCTGGGCTTTCCATCCCGTACCATTGACCTATATTTCTGATTTTTGCCATCACCATACTGTCTTGATTACTGTAACTTTGTAGTATATTTTGAGGTTGGGGAGCCTGATTCCTTCAGCTCCGTTTTTCTCTCTCAAGATTGCTTTGGCTATTCGGGGTCTTTTGTGTTTCCATACAAATTGTGAAATATTTTGTTCTAGTTCTATGAAAAAGGCCAGTGGTAGTTTGAAAGGGATTGCATTGAATCTGTAGATTGCTTTGGGTAGTATAGTCATTTTCACAATGTTGATTCTTCCAATGCAGGAGCATGGTATATCTCTCCATCTCTTTGTGTTATCTTTGATTTCTTTCACCAGCATCTTAAAGTTTTCGGATCACAGGTATTTTGCTTCTTTAGGTAAGTTTATTCCTAGGTGTATTATTTTTTGATGTGATGGTAAATGGGATTGTTTTACTAATTTCTATTTCGAGTTTTGTTGTTAGTGTATAGGAATGAAAGAGATTACTGTGCATTAATTTTGTACGTGTCACCTTACCGAATTCATGTATTAGCTCTATTAGTTTTCTGGTGGCCTTTTTAGGATTTTCTGTGTATAGTATCATGTCATCTGCAGACAGTGAACGTTTTACCTCTTCTTTTACAATTTGTATTCCTTTTATTTATTTTTTTCTTCTCTGATTGCTGTGGCTAGGACTTCCTAAACTATGTTGAATAATAGTGACAAGAGTGGGCATCCTTGTCTTGTTCCTGTACTTAGAGGAAATGCTTTCAGTTTTTCACCATTGAGAATGATGTTTCTTATGGGTTTGTCATGTATGGCCTTAATTATGTTGAGGTAGTTTCCCTCTATGTCCACTTTCTAGAGAGTTTTTATCATAAATGGGTGTTGAATTTTTCAAAAGCTTTTTCTGCTCCTATTGAGATGATCATATGATTTTTATTCTTCAGTTTGTTGATATGGTGTATCACGTTGATTGATTTGTTTATATTGAAGAGCCCTTGCATCACTGGGATAAGTTCCAGATAAGTCCCACTTGATCATGGTATATCATCCTCTTAATATATTGTTGGATTCTGTTTGCTAGTATTTTGTTGAGGATTTTTGCATCTATGTTCATCAGTGATATTGGTCTCTAATTTTCTTTTTTTGTCATATCTTTGTCTGGTTTTTGTATCAGTGTAATGGTGGCCTTGTAGAACGAATTTGGGACTGTTCCTCCCTCTGCAATTTTTTGGAAGAATTTGAGAAGGATAGGTTAGCTCTTTTCTAAATGTTTGATATAATGCACCTGTGAAGCCATCTGGTCCTGGACTTTTGTTTGTTGGAAGATTTTTAATTACAGTTTCAATTTCATTACTTGTAATAGGTCTAGTTTTGTTTTCTAATTATTCCTGTTTCAGTCTTGGAAAATTGTACTTTTCCAAGAATTTGTCCATTTTTTCATTGTTGTACATTTGACTGGCATATAGTTGTTTGTAGTATTCTCTTATAATCCTTTGTATTTCTGCATTGTCCGTTGTGATTTCCCCTTTTCATTTCTAATTTTATTGATTTGTGTCTTCTCCCTTTTTTTCTTGATGAGTCTGTTTAAAGTTTTATCAATTTTGTTTAGGTTCTCAAAGAACCAACTTTTAGTTTTACTGATCTTTGCTATAGTTTTCTTCCTTTCTATTTCATTTATTTCTGCTCCAATCTTTATGATTTCTTTCCTTCTACTGACTTTGGGTTTTCCTTGTTCTTCTTCCTCTAGATGCTTTAGGTGTAAGGTTAGATTGTTTATTTGAGATTTTTCTTGTTTCTTTAGGTGAAATTGAATTGCTATAAACTTCCCTCTTAGAACTGCTTTTGCTGTGTCCCATAGGTTTTGGGTCATCGTGTTTTCCTTGTCATTTGTTTCTATGCATTTTTATTTCTTCTTTGATTTCTTCAGTGATCTCTTGGTTGTTTAGTAGCACACTGTTTAGCCTCCATGTATCTGTGTTTTTTACAGTTTTTTTCCTGTAATTTTTTTCTAATCTCATAGTGTTGTGGTCAGAAAAGATGCTTCATACGATTTCAGTTTTCTTAAATTTTCTGAGGCTTACTTTGTGCCCCAGGATGTCAACTTTCCTGAAGAATGTTCCATGTGCACTTGAGAAGAATGTGTATTTTGCCACTTTCAGGTGGAATGTCCTATAAATATCAATTAAACCTATCTGGTCTATTGTGTCATTTAAAGCTTGTGTTTCCTTATTTATTTTCTGTTTGGATGATCTGTCCATTGGTGTAAGTGGGGTGGTAAAATCCCCTACTATTATTGTGTTACTGTCAATTTCATCTTTTATGGCTGTTAGAATTTGCCTTATGTATTGAGGTGCTCCTATGTTGGGGTGCATAAATATTTATAATTCTTATATCTTCTTCTTGAATTAATCCCTTGATCATTATGTCATGTCCTTCCTTATCTCTTGTAACAGTCTTTATTTTATTCTCTATTTTATCTGATACAAGTACTGCTATGCCAGCTTTATTTTGATTTCCATTTTCATGGACTAGCTTTCTCCATCTCTTCACTTCCAGTTTTTATGTGTCCCTAGGTCTGAAGTGGGTCTCTTGTAAATGGCACATATATGGGTCTTGTTTTTGTATCCATTCAGCCAGTCCATGTCTTTTGTTTGGAGCATGTAATCCATTTACCTTTAAGGTAATTATCGATACGTATTTTCCTATTACCACTTTCTTAATTGTTTTGGGTTTGTTTTTGTGAGTCTTCTTCTTCTATTGTTTTTCCCACCTAGAGAAGTTCCTTTAGCATTTGTTGGAAAGCTGGTTTGGTGGCGCTGCATTCTCTTAGCTTTTGCTTGTCTGTAAAGCTTTTGATTTCTCTGTTGAATCTGAAAGAGATCCTTGCTGGGTAGAGTGTTCTTGATTGTAGGTTTTTCTTTTTCATCACTTAAGTATATGCTGCCACTCCCTTCTGGTCTGCAGAGTTGCTGCTGAAAAATCAGCTGATAACCTTATGGGGATTCCTTTGTATGTTACTTTTTGATTTTCCCTTGCTGCTTTTAATATTTTTTCTTTTAATTTAATTTTTGCTAGTTTGATTAGTATATGTCTTTGTGTGTTTCTCCTAGGGTTTATCCTGTATAGGACTCTCTGTTCTTCCTGGACTTGGGTGACTATTTCCTTTCCCATGTTAGGGAGGTTTTCCTCTATAATCTCTTCAAATACTTTCTCAGACCCTTTCTTTTTCTCTTCTTCTTCTGAGATACTTATAATTTGAATGTTGGTGCATTTAGTGTTGTCCCAGAAGTCTCTGAGATTGTCTTCAATTCTTTTCATTCTTCTATCTTTATTCTGCTCCTTGGCAGTTATTTCCACCATTTTGTCTTCCAGCTCACTTATTCGTTCTTCTGCCTCAATTATTCTGTTATTGATTCCTTCTTGTGTATTTTTCATCACAGTTATTGTGTTGTTCATTTCTGTTTGTTTGTTCTTTAGTTCTTCTAGATCTTTGTTAAACATTTCTTGTATTTTCTGGATCTGTGCCTCCATTCTATTTCCAAGATTCTGGTTCATCTTTACAATCATTATTCTGAATTCTTTTTCAGGTAGGTTGCCTATTTCCTCTTCATTTATTTGGTTTTTTTCCTTGCTCCTTCATCTGTGACATATTTTTTTTGTCATCTCACTTTAGTTTTTTTTGATGTGTCACATGGTGTTTTTGTCTTACTGGTTGTTTGGCCTGAGGCTTCCAGCCCTGGAGTTTTTAGGCTGTTGGGTATAGCTGGGTCTTGGTGCTGAGATGAGGACCTCTGGGAGACCTCATTCTGATGAATATTCCCTGGAGTCTGAGTTTCTCTGATAGTCCAGTGATTCGGACTTGGTGCTCCCACCACAGGAGCTCAGGCCCAACCCCTGACTCATGAACCAAAATCCTGCAAGCTGCACGGGGTGGCAAAAATAAATAAATAAATAAATAAATAAATAAATAAATAAATAAATAAAGGAGCAGAACAATAACAAAGAATAAAAAATAAAATAATTTAAGAAAACTAACAGATATGTTAGAAAAAATGAACAAAGTAAAAATATAGATGAAACAACAACCAGAAAGTAGAACAGAATTACAATAGCAAAAAAGAGGAGAAAAAAGAAAAGAAAAGAAAAATGCCAGAAAGACCTTGGCTGTTTGGGGTGTGAAAGGCAGGGATGGGGTTTAGGTGGTGAGTGAGCCCTATCCTTAGGACCCACAGGGCCAGAAAAGGCCCTGGGAATTTGGGGAGTGGACCTTAGGTTCAACACAGCAGGAGGGACCCAGGAGTGTTTCTGACCTTGGAGAGCAGAGAAACATGTCTGGGACCCCAGCAGGCTCCCTGGACCTGAGTGGGTGGGGGAAATGCTAGGCAGGTTCCCCCTGATCCTCAATTCCAGGAGGGTCTCTCCCCATTGGCCTCTCTTCTTCTTTGCCCCCTCCCTCCTTCCTATGCCCCTATGACCCATGTGGCTGTAGGGGGCCCTGGAGGGCAGGGGACCAGACCCAGAAGCCCAACAGGTTTCTCAGGGCGAAATGGATTGAGGAAATGCCCACAGCACTTCTCCTGATCCCCTAGTCCTGCATAGTTCCCCCTATCTGCCTCTCCTCCTCTTTCCCCCTCCTCCCTCCCACACCCCTAGGACACACGTGGCCTGTAGTGGGCCTCAGAGGGTCGGGGACCCAGTCTGGGAGCCCAGTAGACTTCCTGGGGCCCAGTTGGGAAGGGGAAACGCTAGGCATGCTCCCCCCGATCCTGTGAGCTCTGGCAGAGGCGTGGGAACCCCTCCCCTCTCCCAGCCACCCCTCGGGGGAGCCAGTCCTGTCTGGCCTCCACTTCTCCCTCCCCCTCATCCCCCCGACATCCTACCTGGTTCCTGAGGGTTCCTCCCATCTTCTTGGGCATTGAGGTCCCCCACCAGGGTCTGGCAGCTGCCCTGCCCTAGTTGTGGGGAGACACGAACTCTGCATCCTCCCACACCACCATCTTGACTCTGCCTCCCAGTTATTGTCCTTTTCAACTTCAGAATTTCTGTTTGATTATTTTTATAAACTATATTTTTATCAATATTCTATATTTGGTAAGACATCATACTCACTTTCTTTTTGTTCTTTAGAAATGTCTTCTTTTTGGTTTTTTGAACATATTTAAAATAGCTGATTTCAAATCTTTGTTTAGTAAGCCTGACATCTGGGCTTGCTCAGGGATTGTTTCTATTGCCTGTTTTTTTCCTATGCATGGGCCATACTTTCTTTTTCCCTCAAGCCCTATTGAGGTATAATGAAACAATTAAAACTGTATATATTTAAGGTGTACAAAATGATGGTTTGATATATGTATACATTGTTAAATTATTACCACAATCAAGTTAATTCAGATATCCATCACCTCACATAGTTATTCCTCCCCCTTTTTTGGTGTGGTGAGAACACTTAAGATGTCTTAGCAAATTTCAAGTATGCAATACGGTATTATTAACTATAGTCACTATACTGTACATTAGGTCCCCAATACATATTCATCTTTTAAATGAAAGTCTGTACTCTTCAACCAACATCTCCCTATTTTCCCCTCCCCTCTGTGCCTGGAAACCACCAATCTACTCTCTGGTTCTATGCATTTAACTTTTTAGATTTCACATATACATGATATCATATGGCATTTCTGTTTCTCTGTCTGGTTTATTTCTCTTAGCATAATGTCTCCCATGTTCACCTGTGTTATCACAAATGGCAGGATTTCCTTCTTTTTATAGCTGAATAATATTCCATTTGACACATACCACATTTTCTTCATCCATTCATCTGTTGATGCACACATAGGCTGTTTACATATCTTGGCTATTGTGAATAGTGTTGCAATGAACATGGACATGCAGATGTCTCTTCAAGACAATAATTTTATTTCCTTTGGATATATACATAGTAGTGGGATTGCTGGATTGTATGGTTGTCCCATATTTCATATTTTGATGATCGTCCATACTATTTTCTATAATGGCTATATCAATTTACATTCTCTCCAATGCTGTACAAGGGTTTCCTCTTTTCTCCACCCTCACCAACACTTGTTATCTCTTGTCTTTTTGACAGATGGCATCCTAACAGATGTGAGGTGATGTCTAATTGTGGTTTGTATTTTTATTTCTCTGATCATTAGTGATGTTGAGCACCTAACCATCTACTTGTTGGTGTTTCATATGTCTTCTTTAGAAAAATGACTATTCAGTTTATTTGCTTGTTTTCTAATCAGATTATTTCTTTTTGGCTATTGAATTGTATGAGTTCCTCATATATTTTGGAAATTAATCCCTTATCAGATTTCTGGCTTGCAAAATATTTTCTCCTATTCTATAATTTGTCTTTTCATTCCATTGAGTCTATCCTTTGCTGTACAAGGGATGTAATCCTACTTATTTTTGCTTTTATTGCACGTGCTTTTGGTGTCATATCCAAAAAATCATTGCCAAGACTAATGTCAAGAAGTTTTTCTTATGTTTTCTTCTAGGAATTGGTGGGTTTAGGTGTTATGTTTATGTCTTTAATCTATTTTAAGTTGACTTTTGTATATGGTGTAAAATAAGGGATCAATTTCATTCTTTTGCAAGTGGATATACAGTTTTCCCAATACTATTTATTGAAGAGACAACCTTTTGCCCACTGTGTATTCTTGGTACCCTTGTCAGAAATCAGTTGACTGTATATGCATGGGTTTATTTCTGGGCTCTCTATTCTGACCCATTGGTCAATGTATATATTTTTATGCCAGTATCATACTGTTTTGATTACTGTATCATTGTAGTATAGTTTGGAAACAGGAAGTGTGATGCTTCCTGCTTTTGTTCTTTCTCAAGATTGCTTTGGTTGTTCAGGGATTTTTTTGTGGTTCCATACAAATATTAGAATTGTTTTTCCTAATTCTGTGAAAAATGTCATTGGAATTTTGATAGGGATTCCATTGACTCTGTAGATCACTTTAAGTTGTATGGATATTTTCATAATATTAATTCTTTCAATCTAATAACATGGGACATCATTCAGTTTATTTGTATCTTCTTCAATGTCTTTCATCAATGTTTTATAGTTATCAGTGTACAGATCTTTCACCTCCTTGGTTAAATTTGTACCTAAGTATTTTATTGTTTTTGATGCTATTGTAAATGGGATTGATTTCTTTATTTTTCAAATAGTTCATTGTTACTATATATAAATGCAACTTATTTCTCTATGATGATTTTTTATCCTGCAACTTTACTCAATTTTTTCATCAGTTCTAACAAGGTTTTTGTGAAATCTTTCAGCTTTTCTACATATAGGATCATGTCATCAACAAAGAGAGATCATTTTACTTCTTCCTTTCTGACTTGGATGCCTTTCAATTCTTTTTCTTGCCTAGTTCCTCTAGCTAGGACTTCTTTGCTAAATAGAAGTGGTAAGAGTGCACACCCTTGTCATGTTCCTAATCCTGGAGGAAAATCATTCAATTTTTCACCATTGAGTAGGCTATTAGCTGTAGACTTATCATAAATAATATTTACTATGTTGAGGTACATTTCTTCTATACCTAATTTATTTTTTATCATAAAAAGGTAGATTTTATCAAATGCTTTTTCTACATCTATTGAGATGATCATATGATTTTTATCCTTTATTCTGTTAATGTGGTATATCATATTTATTGATTTGCATATGTTGAGCCATCCTTGCATCCCAGGAATAAATCCCACTTGATCATGGTGTATGATTCTTTTAATGTGATTTTGAATTCAGTTTGCTAGTATTTTTTTAGAATTTTTGCATCTATGTTCTTCAATGATTTTGGCCTATAATTTTCTTTTCTTGTAGTATCTTTGTCTGGTTTTGCTATTAGGGTAATGCTGGCCTCATAAAATAAGTTTAGAATGCTCCCTTCTATTCAAGTTTGGGAAGAGTTTCAGAAGGATTGGTAACTATTTTTTTAATGTTTGATAGAATTCACCAATGGAGCCATCTGGTCCTGGACTTTTCTTTGTCAGCAGATATTTTATTACTGCTTTAATCTCCATACTCCTTATTGGTCTGTGCAGATTTTCTGTTTCTTCATTATTAATCTTGATAGGTTGTATGTTTCTAGGAATGTATCCATTTCTTATATATGATCCAATTTTTGGCATATAATTGCCCATAGCAGTCTCTTACAACCACTTGTATCAATACTTCTGTGTATCAGTTGTAATGTCTCCTCTCTCATTTATAATTTTCTTTATTTGAGCACTCTCTTTTTTTCCTGGCTAGTCTATCTGAATGTTTTTCAAATTATCTTTTCAAGAAAACAACTATTAATTTCACTGATTTTTGACCGTTGTCTTTCTAGTCTCTCTTTCATTATTTCTGGTCTTATCTTTATTATTTCCCTCCTTCTACTAATACTGGGCTCAGTGTGTTCTTTTTTCCTAGTTTGTTGAGATGTGAAGTTACCTTGTTTATTTGAGGTTGTTCTTTTTTCTTAATTTATATAGCTCTATAAACTTCCCTCATAGAATTGCTTTTGCTGTATCCTATAAGTTTTGGTGTGTCCTGTTTCAATTTTTGTTTGTCTCAGGTATTTTTTCATTTCCCTTTTTTGGTGGGGGGGGCGCACCACACAGCATGAGGGATCTTAGTGCTCCAACTAGGGATTGAACCCATACCCCTTGCAATGGAAGTGCAGAGTCTTAACTGCTGGACCACCAGGGAAGTCCCTCATTTCTCTTTTGATTTCTTCTTTGACCCATTGGTTTTTCAAGACTCTGTTGTTTAATTTCCAAATATCTGTGAATTTTCCAATTGGCCTCCTGTTATTCATTTCTTATTTCATACCATTATGGTTAAAAACCATACTGATTTGATTTCAAACTTCTTAAATTTGTTAAGATTTGCCTGTGACCCAACATATGGTCTATCCTTAAGAATGTTTTGTGTGTGCTTGAGAAGAATGTATATTCTGTTTCTGTTAGATGGAATGTCATTCATATATCTCTTAGGTGCATTTGGTCTACAGTGATATTCAAATCCACTGTTCTCTTAATGATTTTTTGTCTGTATAATCTATCCAATGTTGAAAGTGCAGTATTGAAATCCCTACTATTATTGTATTGCTGCCTATTTCTCCCTTTCATTTTGTTTATATTTGCTTTAAATATTTAAATGCTCCAATGTTAAGTACATATATATTTAAAATAGTTATATCCTCTTGATGTACTCACCACTTTTTCACTATATTGTGACCTTTTTTTTCTTGTAAATAATTTTGGCTGAAAAACTATTTTATCTCACTATAGCCACTCCTACCCTCTTTTGGTTACCATTTGCATGAAATATCTTTTTTTATCCCTTCTTTTTCAGTTTATGTGTGTCCTTAAGTAAGCAGCATATTGGTGGATCTCGTTTTTGCATCCATTCAACTACTCTATGTCTTTGATTGGATAATTTAATCTATTTACATTTAAAGTAATTATTGATAGATAAGAACTTGCTGTTGCTATTTGGTTCATTATTTCTTTTTCTTTTTTTTTTTTTTTTGTTTTGTTTTGTTTTGTTTTGTTTTTTTTCACACACACACACTGTATTTTATTTTTACAAGAGATAAATAGGCTGACACCAAGCATTGTACCTGGATGACCACAACAAAAGCAACGATGATTGCAATTACCAAACATGAAACACACTCATACTATGTCATAATATTGACATTCAGTCCAGTAATCCTCCACTGTAACAGCTCCTTTACTTTGCAGTGAAAATTGATTTGTATATTCTTTGCCTCTGAGTCCTTGTGGGATTTTTTTTTTAATTCAGAGAGAAAGTCACAAAAATTATACTCATCCTCATCAGTTCACTCAGTCCCATGTAATTATTTTTTTTTTCATCTTGATCTTTTGTTAGCACTTTTATGAGTTCATCAGTTTTTCATTAGAGTTCTGAAAATGCTTATTCATTCAGTTCAGCAGTACAGTCAGTTACCAGAAACCTGTACTTGTCAGAGTCTTTTCCATGAATTTCTTGAAGATGAAACCCTTTTATAGGAACATATTTGCAAAGTCATCAGAGTACACCCAGAACTGTCTGTAAATGACAAAAGACTTAAAAATGACCACGGTTAAAGATTTGATGAAAGTTCATAATAATGCAGTTGACAAGAAAATTAATTATTTCTGAGATATACATTTTAAAGTAATAACTAGGATTATTACTTATAACATTATACCAGAACATATAAGATTTTTAGAAATTTCATGTAATGTCTGAAACATTTATATTAACATATTTCCATACATATTTCCATACAAATACAAATATAAGATTTTTAGAAATTTCATGTAATGTCTGAAACATTTATATTAACATATTTCCATACATATTTCCATACAAATACAAATATAAGATTTTTAGAAATTTCATGTAATGTCTGAAACATTTATATTAACATATTTCCATACAAATAACCCAATGAAAGTTTAGTGTTAGTTGTTTTGTTTGTTTTTTTATACTGCAGGTTCTTATTAGGCATCAATTTTATACACATCACTGTATACATGTCAATCCCAATCACCCAATTCAGCACACCACCATCCCCACCTCACTGCAGTTTTCCCCCCTTGGTGTCCATATGTCCATTCTCTACATCTGTGTCTCAACTTCTGCCCTGCAAACTGGCTCATCTGTACCATTTTTCTAGGTTCCACATACATGCATTAATATACGATATTTGTTTTTCTCTTTCTGACTTACATCACTCTGTATGACAGTCTCTAGATCCATCCATGTCTCAACAAATGACTCAATGTCGTTCCATTTTATGGCTAAGTAACATTCCATTGTATATATGTACCACAACTTCTTTATCCATTCGTCTGTTGATGGGCATTTAGGTTGCTTCCATGAACTGGTATTGTAAATAGTGCTGCAATGAACATTGGGGTGCATGTGTGTTTTTGAATTATGGTTTTCTCTGGGTATATGCCCAGTAGTGGGATTGCTAGGTCATATGGTAATTCTATTTTTAGTTTTTTAAGGAACCTCCATATTGTTATCCATAGTGGTTGTATCAATTTACATTCCCACCAACAGTGCAGGAGGCTTCCTTTTTCTCCACACCCTTTCCAGCATTTGCTGTTTGTAGATTTTCTGATGATGCCCATTCTAACTGGTGTGAGGTGATACCTCATTGTAGTTTTGATTTGCATTTCTCTAATAATTAGTGATGTTGAGCATCTTTTCATGTGCTTCATGGCCGTCTGTATGTCTTCTTTGGAGAAATGTCTATTTAGGTCTTCTGCCCATTTTTGGATTGGGGTGTTTGTTTCTTTAATATTGAGCTGAATGAGCTGTTTATATATTTTGGAGATTAATCCTTTGTCCATTGATTCGTTTGCAAATATTTTCTCCCATTCTGAGGGTTGTCTTTTCGTCTTGTTTATGGTTTCCTTTGCTGTGCAAAAGCTTTGAAGTTTCATTAGGTCCCATATGTTTGTTTTTGTTTTTATTTCCATTACTCTAGGAGGTGGACCAAAAAAGACCTTGCTGTGATTTATGTCAAAGAGTGTTCTTCCTATGTTTTCCTCTAAGAGTTTTATAGTGTCCAGTCTTACATTTAGGTTTCTAATCCATTTTGAGTTTATTTTTGTGTATGGTGTTAGGGAGTATTCTAATTTCATTCTTTTACATGTAGCTGTCCAGTTTTCCCAGCACCACTTATTGAAGAGACTGTCTTTTCTCCATTGTATATCTTTGCCTCCTTTGTCATAGATTAGTTGACCATAAGTGCGTGGGTTTATCTCTGGGCTTTCTATCTTGTTCCATTGATCTATGTTTCTGTTTTTGTGCCAGTACCATATTGTCTTGATTACTGTAGCTTTGTAGTATAGTCTGAAGTCAGGGAGACTGATTCCTCCAGTGCCGTTTTTTTCCCTCAAGGCTGCTTTGGCTATTCGGGGTCTTTTGTGTCTCCATACAAATTTTAAGATGATTTGTTCTAGTTCCGTAAAAAATGCCATTGGTAATTTGATAGGGATTGCATTGAATCTGTAGATTGCTTTGGGTAGTATAGTCATTTTCACAATGTTGATTCTTCCAATCCAAGAACATGGTATATCTCTCCATCTGTTGGTATCATCTTTAATTTCTTTCACCAGTGTCTTACAGTTTTCTGCATACAGGTCTTTTGTCTCCCTAGGTAGGTTTATTCCTAGGTATTTTATTCTTTTTCTTGCAATGGTAAATGGGAGTGTTTCCATAATTTCTCTTTCAGATTTTTCATCATAAGTGTATAGGAATGCAAGAGATTTCTGTGCATTAATTTTGTATCCTGCAACTTTACCATATTCATTAATTAGCTCTAGCAGTTTTCTGGTGACAGTTTTAGGATTCTCTATGTATAGTATCATGTCATCTGCAAACAGTGGCAGTTTTACTTCTTCTTTTCCAATTTGTATTCCTTTTATTTCTTTTTCTTCTCTGATTGCCGTGGCTAGGACTTCGAGAACTATGTTGAATAATAGTGGTGAGAGTGGACATCCTTGTCTCGTTCCTGATCTTAGAGGAAATGCTTACAGTTTTTCACCGTTGAGAATGATGTTTGCTGTGGGTTTGTCATATATGGCCTTTATTATGTTGAGGTAGGTTCTCTCTATGCCCACTTTCTGGAGAGTTTTTATCAGAAATGGGTGTTGAATTTTGTCAAAGGCTTTTTCTGCATCTATTGAGATGATCATATGGTTTTTATTCTTCAATTTGTTAATATGGTGTATCACATTGATTGATTTGCCTATATAGAAGAATCCTTGCATCCTTGGGCTAAATCCCACTTGATCGTGCTGTATGATCCTTTTAATGTGTTGTTGGATTCTGTTTGCTAGTATTTTGTTGAGGATTTTTGCATCTATATTCATCAGTGATATTGGTCTGTAATTTTCTTTTTTTGTAGTGTCTTTGGTTTTGGAATCTGGGTGCAGGTGGCCTCATAGAATGAGTTTGGGTGTTTTCCTTTCTCTGCAATTTTTTGGAAGAGCTTGAGAAGGATGGGTGTTAGCTCTTCTCTAAATGTTTGATAGAATTTACCTGTGAAGCCATCTGGTCCTGGACTTTTGTTTGTTGGAAGATTTTTAACCACATTTTCAATTTCATTACTTGTGATTGGTCTGTTCATATTTTCTATTTCTTCCTGGTTCAGTCTTGGAAGGTTATAACTTTCTAAGAATTTGTCCATTTCTTACAGGTTGTCCATTTTATTGGAATAGAGTTGCTTGTAGTAGTCTCTTAGGATGCTATGTTTTCTGCGGTGTCTGTGGTAACTTCTCCTTTTTCATTTTTAATTTTATTGATTTGAGTCCACTCCCTCTCTTTCTTGATGAGTCTGCCTAGCGGTTCATAAATTTTGCTTGACTTCTCAAAAAACCAGCTTTTAGTTTTATTGATCTTTGCTATTGTTTTCTTTGTTTCTATTTCATTTATTTCTGCTCTGATCTTTATGATTTGTTTCCTTGTGCTACCTTTGCGTTTTGTTTGTTCTGCATTCTCTAGTTCCTTTAGGTGTAAGGTTAGATTGTTTATTTGAGATTTTTCTTGTTTCTTTAAGTAGGCTTGTTTAGCTCTAAACTTCCCTCTTAGAACTTCTTTTACTGCATCCCATAGGTTTTGGATCATTGTCATTTGTCTCTAGGTATTTTTTGATATCCTCTTTGATTTCTTCAATGATCTCTTGGTTATTTAGTAACGTATTGTTTAACCTCCATGTGTTTGTGTTTTTTATGTTTTTTTCCCTGTAATTCATTTCTAATCTCATAGCGTTGTGGTCAGATATGATTTCAGTTTTCTTAATTTCACTGAGGCTTGATTTGTGACCCAAGATGTGATCTATCCTGGAGAATGTTCCATGCGCACTTGAGAAGAAAGTGTAATCTGCTCTTTTTGGATGTAATATCCTGTAAATATCAATTAAATCTATCTGGTCTATTGTGTCATTTAAAGCATCTGTTTCCTTATTAATTTTCTGTTTGGATGATCTCTGTATTGGTGTAAGTGAGGTGTTAAAGTCCCCCACTATTATTGTGTTACTGTCGATTTCCTCTTTTATAGCTGTTAGCAGTTGCCTTATGTATTGAGGTGCTCCTATGTTGGGTGCATATATATTTAAAATTATTATCTCTTCTTCTTGGATTGATCCATTGATCATTATGTAGTGTCCTTCCTTGTCTCTTGTAATATTCTTTATTTTAAAATCTATTTTATCTGATATGAGTGTTGCTACTCCAGCTTTCTTTTGATTTCCATTTGCATGGAATATCTTTTTCCATCCCCTCACTTTCCATCTGTATGTGCCCCTAGGTCTGACGTGGGTCTCTTGTAGACAGCATATATATGGGTCTTGTTTTTATATCCATTCAGCAAGCTGGTGTCTTTTGGTTGGAGCCTTTAATCCATTCACGTTTAAGGTAATTATGGATATATATGTTCCTATGACCATTTTCTTCATTGTTTTGGGTTTGTTTTTGTAGATCCTTTTCTTCTCTTGTGTTTCCCACTTAGAGAAGTTCCTTTAGCATTTGTTGTAGAGCTGGTTTGGTGGTGCTGAATTCTCTTAGCTTTTGCTTGTCTATAAAGCTTTTGATTTCTCCATTGAATCTGAATGAGATCCTTGCCCAGTAGAGTAATCTTGGTTGTAGGTTCTTCCCTTTCATCACTTTAAGTATATCATGCCACTCTCTTCTGACTTGTAGAGTTTCTGCTGAGAAATGAGCTGTTAACCTTATGGGAGTTCCCTTGTATGTTATCTGTCATTTTTCCCTTGCTGCTTTCAATAATTTTTGTCTGTCTTTAATTTTTACCAATTTGTTTATTATGTGTCTTGGCGTGTTTCTCCTTGGGTTTATCCTGTATGGGACTATCTGCGCTTCCTGGACTTGGGTGGCTATTTCCTTTCCCATGTTAGGGAAGTTTTCAACTATATTCTCTTCAAATATTTTCTCATGTCTTTTCTCTCTGTCTTCTCCTTCTGGGACCCCTATAATGCGAATGTTGTTGCATTTAATGTTGTCCCAGAGGTCTCTTAGGCTGTCTTCATTTCTTTTCATTCTTTTTTCTTTATTCTTGTTCAGCAGCAATGAATTCCACCATTCTGTCTTCCAGGTCACTTATCCGTTCTTCTGCCTCAGTTATTCTGCTATTGATTCCTTCTTGTGTAATTTTCATTTCAGTTATTGTTTTGTTCATCTCTGTTTGTTTATTCTTTAATTCTTCTAGGTCTTTGTTAAACATTTCTTGCATCTTCTTGATCTTTGTCTCCATTCTTTTTCCGAGGTCCTGGATCATCTTCACTATCATTATTCTGAATTCTTTTTCTGGAAGTTTGCCTATCTCCACTTCATTTAGTTGTTTTTCTGGGGTCTTATCTTGTTCCTTCATCTGGTACATAGCCCTCTGCCTTTTCATCTTGTCTGCCTTTCTGTGAATGTGGGGTTTTTTTCACCTCAGGCTGCAGGATTGTAGTTCTTCTTGCTTCTGCTGTCGGCCCTCTCATATTGAGTTTCTTTAGGAAGATTATTTTGATGTCTTTGTCAGACAATTAATAGATTTCATTTATTTGAGGTCAATTCTTAGAGATTTATTTTGCTTATTTTGGTGGTGTCATATTTGCCTGATTATTTGTATCCATGTAGACTGGCATTTATGTGTGCATTTAAAGAAGCCAACATCTCTCCTGGTTTTACAAACTTCTTGTGGCAGGTAAGGGCCTTTTCCTGTTGATTCTTTGGATTGATGGAATTACTTCCAAGATTGCAATGAAGCTACTCTGGAGCTGAGTCATGTGGCTCTTGATGAGTCTGCAGTGGGGTCCCCAGCTGGTGGGTCTATTACCAGGGGCTCAGCTGAGCATGAATCCTGTCTGGCACTTGAATGGATGGAGCTACCTCCAGGAACTTGTTTAGTAAGGTTGACACTGGGATAAAGGCCCACTTTAGAATTCATGTTGGGTCCACTGACAGTGTGTCTGTTACCAGGTGCATGGACAGGTTTGTCTCCTGCCAGATGCCTGACAGGATTCTTGCCAGGTCACTGGATGGATCACTTGGCAGGCAGGACAAGCCCTATACTGTGGCTGATAGGGCCTGAAATTGAGTCCCAGTGTTACTTCAGAATCCCCAGCTAAGACTCAGGTCTGCAGACCTGGCACAGATGGGTGTGGCTCCCATAAAGTCTCTTGGCAGTCAGAAGTGCTCCCTGACTGCTATTGGAAGGGACTGGAGCTAAGTTGCAGGACTTTTTCAGAATCTACAACTGGACTGTAGTCTACAGTCTTCCCTCTGGTTGCATGTACAGGTGTTGTGTCTCTGGGAAGGCAGGGCTGCTCATGAACTGCAGCTGGGATAGGGCTTGAGCTAAAGTACAGGACTGTTTCAGGATCTGCTGTTGGACCAAGTTTGGTTCACTCACCTCCAGGGGAACTAACTGGTATGTCTCCCAGTGTTTCCCTGGGCTAGCTGGACTGCTCAGACTGTGGCTGGGAGTGGCTAGAGCTGAGTCATAAGGTCATTTTTGCACCTGCTGTCAGACCAAGGTTGGTCGGCCTGCCTCCAAGGACACCAATGGATATATCTCCCAGTCGGACTCTGGGCAGACAGGAGTGCTCCCTGACAATGGCTGGGAGGTGCTGGAGCTGAGTTACAAGGCTGTTTCAGGCTCTCTGGAGGTACAGACAGGTGAGTCTCCTGCCAGGCCTCTGGGTTGGCAGGACTGCTCCAGACTACAGCTAGTAGGGGCTGGAGCCAAGTTTTAGGGCCCTTTCTGAATCTCAGGGGGCACAAATGGGCATTTCTCCCCATGGGTTCTTGGGAAGACTACTACCAGAGTCACAAATGGGTGTGGCTCCCACAACATCCCTTGGCAGGCAGGAGTGCTCCCTGACTGTTATTGGTAGGGACTGGAGCCGAGTTATAGGATGTTTTCAGAATCTCAGACTGATGCCAGGAGGATCTGGAACCCAGTTACAGGGCTGATTCAGAATCTACACTTTGACCCACCTCAGTGGGCTTGCCTCCTAGGACTCCCAGACCATGGCTGAGGGGGCTGGAACTGGTTCATGGGCCACTTTGGGATCCACATCCAGGACCAAGTTCTGCAAGCCTATTGCTGGAGGCATGGGCAAATATGACTCTTCCTGGGTCCCTTGGCAAATGGTACTGGTGGCAGGACCAAGGCCAAACATAGGGGTAACAGAGCTGTTTCCAGGTCTGTAACTATAGCCACGGTTGGTGAGTCAGCAACTTGGGAACAGACCTGCCTTCTCAAAATGGCCCTCATCAGCCTTGGGCTCCACTGAGTTTTTTTGTTTGCTTTTTGTGAGATCATTTTGAGAGTTTTATTTGCAATATTTTAAGGAACCTCCATCCTGTTTTCCATAGCGGTTACACCAATTTTCACTCCCATCTACAGTCAACAAGGATCTACTTTTCTTCACATCATGGCCAACACTTGTCATAGCTTGTCTTTCTGACAATAGCCATTCTAACAGGTGTGAGATGATATCTGATTGTGGCTTTGAATTGCATTTCACTGATGATTAATGATGTTGAGCATCTTTCCCTGTGTCTCTTGACCATCTGTATGCCTTCTTTAAAAAACGTTTATACGGTCCAATATCTATTAAAATAAATCTATCATTTAAAATATAAAAAAAAATTTCAGTGTCAGATGGCTTCCATGAGAAAAAAAATGTATATACAGATCTTCTACCCATCTTTATTTTCTAATTTAAAAAATTTTTTTTAATTAATTAATTAATTTTATTTTTGGCTGCGTTCAGTCTTTGTTGCTGTGCGTGGGCTTTCTCTAGTTGCAGCAAACAGGGGCTACTCTTCATTGCGGTGCACAGGCTTCTAACTGCAGTGGCTTCTCTTGTTGCGGAGCAGGGGCTTTGGTTGCGGGGGATTCAGTAGTTGTGGCACGTGGGCTCAGTGGTTCTGGCTCATGGGCTCCAGAGGGCAGGCTCAGTAGTTGTGGTGCATGGGCTTAGTTGCTCTGCAGCAGGTGGGCTTTTCCCGGACCAGGGCTCGAACCCATGTCCCCTGCATTGACAAGCAGATTCTTAAGCACTGTGCCACCAGGGAAGTCTCTCTCTACCATCTTTAATCAAATGATTTGGGATTTTCGCTATTGACTTTTATGAGTTCTTTGTATATTTCAGTTGTTAACCACTTACCAGATATATAATTTCCAAATATTTTCACTTAAATGATAGGTTGTCTTTTCATTTTGTTGATGGTTTACTTTACTCTGCAGAAGCTGTTTAATTTAAAGTAGTCCCAATTATTTTTGCTTTTGTTAGCTTTGCTTTTGGAGTCAAATCCAAATATTCATTGCCAAGACTGATGTCAAGCAGCTGAAGCCCTATGTTTTCTTCTGTGAATTTTATGGTATAGGGTAACATCATTTTTTATTTCTTTTCATGTTATATATTTTTTTAATTTTTTAAACATTTTTATTGCAGTATAATTGTTTTATATTGTTGTGTTATTTGTGCTGCATAACAAAATTAATCATCTATACGTACACATACATCCCCATATCCCCTCCTTCTTATGTCTCCCTCCCACCCTCCCAATCCCACCCCTCTAGGTCACAAAGCACCAAGGTGATCTCCTTGCACTATGCAGCTACTTCCCACTAGCTATCTATTTTACATTTGGTACTGTATATATGTCCATGCCACTCTCTCACTTTGCCCCAGCTTACCCTTCCCCCACCCAGTGTCCTCAACTCCATTCTCTATGTCTGCGTCTTTATTCCTATCCTGCCCCTAGGTTCTTCAGAACCTTTTTTTTTTTAGATTCCATATACATGTGTTAGCATATGGTATTTGTTTTTCTCTTTCTGACTTACTTCTCTGTAGGACAGACTCTAGGTACATCCACCTCACTACAAATAACTCAATTTCGTTTCTTTTTCTGGCTCAGTAATATTCCATTGTATATATGTGTCACATCTTCTTTATCCATTCATCTGATGATGGACACCTAGGTTGCTTCCATGTCCTGGCTATTGTAAATAGAGCTGCAATGAACATTTTGGTACATGACTCTTTTTGAATTATGGTTTTCTCAGGGTATATGCCAAGTAGTGGGATTGCTGGGTCATATGGTAATTCTATTTTTAGATTTTTAAGGAACCTCCATACTGTTCTCCATAGTGGCTGTATCAGTTTACATTCCCACCAACAGTGCAAGAGGGTTCCCTTTTCTACACACCCTCTCAGGCATCCTCTTACTGTGCTGCTGGATCTTGTTTGCTAGTACTTTGCTGAGGATTTTTGCGTGTATGTTCATCTGTGATATTTGTTTGTAATTTTCTTTTTTTGTAACATCTTTGTCTGATTTTGGTATAAGGGTGATGGTGGCCTCGCAGAATGTGTTTGGGAGTGTTCCTCCCTCTGCTATATTTTGGAAGACTTACAGAAGGATGCGTGTTAGCTCTACTCTAAATGTTTGACAGAATTCGCCTTTGAAGCCGTCTCTTCCTCGACTTTTCTGGAAGATATTTAATCTCAGTTTCAATTCCACTGCTTGTGATTGGTCTGTTTATATTTTCTATTTCTTCCTAGTTCAGTCTTGGAAGGTTGTGCTTTTCTAAGAATTTGTCCATTTCTTCCAGGTTGTCCATTTTATTGGCATATTGTTGCTTGTAGTTATCTCTCATGATCCTTTGTATTACTGGAGTGTCAGTTGTAACTTCTTTTTCATTTCTAATTCTGTTGATTTCAGTCTTCTCCCTTTTTTTCTTTTTTGAATTTTATTTTATTAATTTTTTTTATACAGCAGGTTCTTATTATTTATCCACTTTATACATATTAATGTATACATGCCAATCCCAAACTCCCAATTCATCACACAACACCCCTCGCCACTTTCTCCCCTTGGTGTCCATATGTTTCTTCTCTATATCTGTGTCTCTATTTCTGCCCTGCAAACTGGTTCATCTGTACCATTTTTCTAAGTTCCACATGTATGCGTTAATATGCAATATTTCTTTATCTCTTTCTGACTTGCTTCACTCTGTATGACAGTCTCTAGATCCATCCACGTCTCTACAAATGACCCCATTTCATTCCTTTTCATAGCTGAGTAATATTCCATTGTATATATGGACTACATCTTCTTTATCCATTCATCTGTCGATGAGCATTTAGGTTGCTTCCATGACCTGGCTATTGTAAATAGTGCTGCAATGAACATTGGGGTGCATGTGTCTTTTTTTTTTTAAGATTTATAAAGTGGCTTTTATTAAAAGTAAGAACATCTGTTTACCATATGGCACCAGTTAGTACATGAAAAATCAAGCCAAAGACTGGGAGAAGGTAGTATAAATGCAAATATCTGACAAAGGACTAAAACTGATAATACACAAAGAATTATTAAATATCAATTAAAAAGACAAACAACTTAATAAAAATATTGGCCACAATAGATGAAAGAAGTCCTTCTTTTTCTTTTTTCAATAATGCTGATGTTTATATAATCCATGTATTCACCTTTATTTTTCTATTTTTTTAACATCTTTATTGGGGTATAATTGCTTTACAATGGTGTGTAAGTTTCCGCCTTATAACAAAGTGAATCAGTTATACATATACATATGTTCCCATATCTCTTCCCTCTTGCATCTCCTTCCCTCCCACTCTCCCTATCACACCCCTCTAGGTGATCACAAACTACCGAGCTGATCTCCCTGTGCTATGCGGCTGCTTCCCCCTAGCTATCTATTTTACGTTTGGTAGTATATATAAGTCCATGCCACTCTCTCACTTTGTCACAGCTTACCCTTCCCCCTCCCCATATCCTCAAGTCCATTCTCTAGTAGGACTGTGTCTTGATTCCCATTTTACCACTAGGTTCTTCATGACTTTTTTTTTTCGCTTAAATTCCATATATATGTGTTAGCATACTGTATTTATTTTTCTCTTTGTGACTTACTTCACTCTGTATGACAGACTCTAACTCCATCCACCTCACTACAAATACCTCAATTTCGTTTCTTATTATGGCTGAGTAATATTCCATTGTATACATGAGCCACATCTTCTTTATCCATTCATCCAATGATGGACACTTACATTGCTTCCATGTCCCGGCTATTGTAAATAGAGCTGCAATGAATATTTTGGTACATGACTCTTTTTGAATTATAGTTTTCTCAGGGTATATGCCCAGTAGTGGGATTGCTGGGTCATATGGTAGTTCTATTTTTAGTTTTTAAGGACATCCATACTGTTCTCCATAGTGGATGTATCAATTTACATTCCCACCAACAGTGCAAGAGGGTTCCCTTTTCTCCACACCCTCTCCAGCATTTATTTTTTCTAGATTTTTTGATGATAGCCATTCGGACTGGTGTGAGATGATATCTCATTGTAGTTTTGATTTGCCTTTCTCTAATGATTAATGATGTTGAGCATTCTTTCATGTGTTTGTTGGCACTCTGTATATCTTCTTTGGAGAAAGGTCTATTTAGGTCTTCTGCCCATGTTTGGATTGGGTTGTTTGTTTTTTGTTATTGAGCTGCATGAGCTGCTTGTAAATTTTGGAGATTAATCCTTTGTCAGTTGCTTCATTTGAAAATATTTTCTCCCATTCTGAGGGTTGTCTTTTGGTCATGTTTATGCTTTCCTTTGCTGTGCAAAAGCTTTCAAGTTTCATTAGGTCTCATTTGTTTATTTTTTTTTTTTTATTTCCATTTCTCTAGGAGATGGGTCAAAAAGGATCTTGTGGTGATGTATTTCATAGAGTGTCCTGCCTATATTTTCCTGTAAGAGTTTGATAGTGTCTGGCCTTACATTTAGGTCTTTAATCCATTTTGAGTTTATTTTTGTGTATGGTGTTAGGGAGTGTTCTAATTTCATACTTTTACGTATACCTGTCCAGTTTTCCCAGCACCACTTATTAAAGAGGCTGTATTTTCTCCACTATATATGCTTGCCTCCTTTATCAAAGATAAGTTGACCATATGTGCGTGGGTTTATCTCTGGGCTTTCTACCCTGTTCCATTGATCTATATTTCTATTTTTGTGTCAGTACCATACTGTCTTGATTACTGTAGCTTTGTAGTATAGTCTGAAATCAGGGAACCTGATACCTCCAGCTCCATTTTTCGTTCTCAAGATTGCTTTGGCTATTCGGGGTCTTTTGTGTTTCCATACAAATTGTGAAATTTTTTGTTCTAGTTCTGTGAAAAATGCCATTTTTAGTTTGATAGGGATTGCATTGAATCAGTAGATTGCTTTGGGTAGTAGAGTCATTTTCACAATGTTGATTCTTCCAATCCAAGAACATGGTATATCTCTCCATCTATTTGTATCATCTTTAATTTCTTTCATCAGTGTCTTATAATTTCCTGCATACAGGTCTTTTGTCTCCTTAGGTAGTTTTATTCCTAGATATTTTATTCTTTTTGTTGCAATGGTAAATAGGAGTGTTTCCTTAATTTCATTTTCAGATTTTTCTTCATTAGTGTATAGGAATGCAAGAGATTTCTGTGCATTAATTTTGTATGCTGCATCTTTACCAAATTCATTGATTAGCTCTAGTAGTTTTCTGATAGCATCTTTAGGATTCTCTATGTAGAGTATCATGTCATCTGCAAACTGTGACAGCTTTATATCTTCTTTTCTGATTTGGATTCCATTTATTTCTTTTTCTTCTCTGATTGCTGTGGCTAAAACTTCCAAAACTATGTTGAGTAATAGTGGTGAGAGTGGGCAACCTTGTCTTGTTTCTGATCTTAGTGGAAATGGTTTCAGTTTTTCACCATTGAGGACAATGTTGGCTGTGGGTTTGTCATATATGGCCTTTATTATGTTGAGGAAAGTTCCCTCTATGCCTACTTTCTGCAGGGCTTTTATCATAAATGGGTGTTGAATTTTGTCAAAAGCTTTCTCTGAATCTATTGAGTTGATCATATGGTTTTTCTCCTTCAATTTGTTAATATGGTGTATCACGTTGATTGATTTGCATATATTGAAGAATCCTTGCATTCCTGGAATAAACCCCACTTGATCATGGTGTATAATCCTTTTAATGTGCTGTTGGATTCTGTTTGCTAGTATTTTGTTGAGGATTTTTGCATCTATGTTCATCAGTGATATTGGCCTGTAGTTTTCTTTCTTTGTGACATCTTTGTGTGGTTTTGGTATCAGGGTGATGGTGACTTCATAGAATGAGTGTCGGAGTGTTCCTCCCTCTGTTATACTTTGGAAGAGTTTGAGAAGGATAGGTGTTAGCTCTTCTCTAAATGTTTGATAGAGTTCGCCTGTGAAGCCATGTGGTCCTGGGCTTTTGTTTGTTGGAAGTTTTTTAATCAATTTCAATTTCAGTGCCTGTGATTGGTTTGGTCATATTTTCTATTTCTTCCTGGTTCAGTCTCGGTAGGTTGTGCCTTTCTAAGAATCTGTCCATTTCTTCCAGGTTGTCCATTTTATTGGCATAGAGTTGCTTGTAGTAATCTCTCATGATCGTTTGTATTTCTGCAGTGTCAGTGGTTACTTCTCCTTTTTCATTTCTAATTCAAGTGATTTGAGCCTTCTCCCGTTTTCTCTTGATGAGTCTGGCTAATGGTTTATCAATTTTGTTTATCTTCTCGAAGAACCAGCTTTTAGTTTCATTGACTTTTGCTATTGTTTCCTTCATTTCTTTTTCATTTATTTCTGATCTGATCTTTATGATTTCTTTCCTTCTGCTAGCTTTGGGGGTTTTTTGCTCTTCTTTCTCTAATTGGTTTAGGTGCAAGGTTAGGTTGTTTATTCGAGATGTTTCCTGTTTCTTGATGTAGGCTTGTATTGCTATAAACTTCCCTCTTAGCACTGCTTTTGCTGCGTCCCATAGGTTTTGGGTCGTCGTATCTCCATTGTCATTTGTTTCTAGGTATTTTTTGATTTCCCCTTTGATTTCTTCAGTGACCACTTCGTTATTAAGTAGTGTATTGTGTAGCCTCCATGTGTTTGTATTTTTTACAGATCTTTTCCTGTAATTGATATCTAGTCTCATAGCATTGTGGTCGGAAAAGATACTTGATACGATTTCAATTTTCTTAAATTTACCAAGGCTTGATTTGTGACCCAAGATATGATCTATCCTGGAGAACGTTCCATGAGGACTTGAGAAAAATGTGTATTCTGTTGTTTTTGGGTGGAATGTCCTATAAATATCAATTAAGTCCATCTTGTTTAATGTATCATTTAAAGCTTGTGTTTCCTTATTTATTTTCATTTTGGATGATCTGTCCATTGGTGAAAGTGGGGTGTTAAAGTCCCCTACTATGATTGTGTTGCTGTCGATTTCCCCTTTTATGGCTGTTAGTATTTGCCTTATGTATTGAGGTGCTCCTATGTTGGGTGCATAAATATTTACAATTGTTATATCTTCCTCTTGGATCGATCCCTTGATCATTATATAGTGTCCTTTTTTTTCTCTTGTAATAGTCTTTATTTTAAAGTCTATTTTGTCTGATATGAGAATTGCTACCCCAGCTTTCTTTTGATTTCCATTTGCATGGAATATCTTTTTCCATCCCCTCACTTTCAGTCTGTATGTGTCTCTAGGTCTGAAGTGGGTCTCTTGTAGACAGCATACATATGGGTCTTGTTTTTGTATCCATTCAGCCAATCTGTGTCTTTTGGTGGGAGCATTTAATCCATTTTCATTTAAGGTAATTATTGATATGTATGTTCCTATTCCCATTTTCTTAAATGTTTTGGGTTTGTTGTTGTAGGTGTTTTCCTTCTCTTGTGTTTCTTGCCTAGAGAAGTTCCTTTAGCATTTGTTGTAAAGCTGGTTTAGTGGTGCTGAACTCTCTCAGCTTTTTCTTGTCTGTAAAGGTTTTAATTTCTCCATCAAATCTGAATGAGATCCTTGATGGGTAGAGTAATCTTGGTTGTAGGCTTTTCTCCTTCATCACTTTAAATATGTCCTGACACTCCCTTCTGGCTAACAGAGTTTCTGCTGAAAGATCAGCTGTTAACCTTATGGGGATTCCCTTGTGTGTTATTTGTTGTTTTTCCCTTCCTGCTTTTAATGTTTTCCTATTATTTAATTTTTGATAGTTTGATTAATTTGTGTCTTGGCGTGTTTCTCCTTGGATTTATCCTGTATGGGACTCCCTGTGCTTCCTCGACTTGATTAACTATTTCCTTTCCCATATTAGGGAAGTTTTCAACTAGTATCTCTTCAAATATTGTCTCAGTCCCTTTCTTTTTCTCTTCTTCTTCTGGGACACCTATAATTCAAATGTTGGTGCGTTTAACGTTGTCCCAGAGGTCTCTGAGACTGTCCTCAGTTCTTTTCATTCTTTTTTCTTTATTCTGCTCTGCAGTAATTTCTACTACTTTGTCTTCCAGGTCACTTATCCGTTCTTCTGCCTCAGTTATTCTGCTATTGATCCCTTCTAGAGTATTTTTTATTTCATTTATTGTGTTGTTCTTCATTGTTTGTTTTCTCTTTAGTTCTTCTAGGTCCTTGTTAAATTTTTCTTGCATTTTGTCTATTCTATTTCCAAGATTTTGGATCATCTTTACTATCATTATTCTGAATTCTTTTTCAGGTAGACTGCCTATTTCCTCTTCATTTGTTATGTCTAGTGGGTTTTTACCTTGCTCCTTCATCTGCTGTGTGATTTTCTGCCTTCTCATTTTAATTATCTTACTGTGTTTGTGGTCTGCTTTACGCAGGCTGCAGGTTTGTAGTTCCCGTTGTTTTTTTTGTCTGTCCCCAGTTGCTAATTTTGGCTCAGTGGGTTGTGTAGGCTTCCTGGTGGAGGGGACTAGTGCCTGTGTTCTGGTGGATGAGGCTAGATCTTGTTTTTCTGGTGGACAGGTCTACATCTGGTGGTGTGTTTTGAGGTGTCTGTGGCCTTATGATTTTAGGCAGCCTCTCTGCTAATGGATGGGGCTGTGTTCCTGTCTTTCTAGTTGTTTGGCATAGGGTGTCCAGCACTATAGCTTGCTGGTCGTTGAGAGAAGCTGGGTCTTGGTGTTGAGATGGAGCTCTCCTGGAGATTTTCGCCATTTGACATTACATGGAGCTGGGAGGTCTCTTGTGGACCAGTGTCCTGAAGTTAGCTCTTCCACCTCAGAGGCACAGCCCTGATGCCTGGCTAGAGCACCAAGAGCCTTTCATCCACCTGGCTCAGAATAAAGGGGAGAAAAAATGAAAGAAAGAAAGAAAGAAAGAAAGAAAGAAAGAAAGAAAGAAAGAAAGAAAGAGAGAGAAAGAAAGAAAGAAAGAAGATAAAATAAAATAAGGGAAGATAAAATAAAATAAAGTTATTAAAATAAAAAATAAAAAATAATTATTAAGGAAAAAATATTTTTTCAAAAAGTAATAAAAACACAAAACAAAACAAAACAAAAAAAAACGGACAGAGAGAACCCTAGGATACATGGTGAAAGCAAAGCTATACATACAAAATCTCACACAGAAGCATACACATGCACACTCACAAAAAGAGGAAAAGGGGAAAAAATAATATATCTTGCTCCCCACGTCCACCTCCTCAATTTGGGATGATTTGTTGTCTGTTCAGGTATTCCACAGATGCAGGGTACATCAAGTTGATTGTGGAGCTTTAATCCGCTGCTTCTGAGGCTGCTGGGAGAAATTTCCCTTACTCTTCTCTGTTCACACAGCTCCCGGGGTTCAGCTTTGGATTTGGACCCGCCTCTGTGTGTAAGTCGCCTGAGGGCGTCTGTTTTTCGCTCAGACAGGACGGGGTTAAAGGAGCAGCTGATTTGGGGGCTCTGGCTCACTCAGGCCGGGGGGAGGGAGGGGTATGGAGTGCGGGGCAAGCTTGGGGCAGCAGAGGCCGGCGTGACGTTGCACCAGCCTGAGGCGTGCCTTGTGTTCTCCCGGGGAAATTGTCCCTGGATCACGGGACCCTGACAGTGGCGGGCTGCACAGGATCCCGGGAGGTGGGGTGTGGATAGTGACTGTGCTCGCACACAGGCTATTTGGTGGCTGCAGCAGCAGACTTAGGGTCTCATGCCCGTCTCTGGGGTCCACACTGATAGTCGTGGCTTCCGCCCGTCTCTGGAGCTCCTTTAAGCCGCGCTCTTAATCCCCTGTCCTTGCGCACCAGGAAACAAAGAGGGAAGAAAAAGTCTCTTTCCTCTTTGGCAGGTCCAGACTTTTTCCCGGACTCCTTCCCGGCTAGCCGTGGTGCACTAACCCCTTCAGGCTCTGTTCACACCACCAACCCCAGCTCTCTCCCTGCGATCCTACTGAAGCCCGACCCTCAGCTCCCAGCCCCCACCCTCCCCGGCTGGTCAGCAGACAAGCCTCTCGGGCTGGTAAGTGCTGGCCAGCACCAATCCTCTGTGCGGGAACCTCTCCACTTTGCCCTCTGCACCCCTGTTGCTGCGTTCTCCTCCATGACTCCAAAGCTTCCAC
This sequence comes from Eschrichtius robustus, assembly GCF_028021215.1. Lineage (NCBI taxonomy): Eukaryota > Metazoa > Chordata > Mammalia > Artiodactyla > Eschrichtiidae > Eschrichtius > Eschrichtius robustus. Next base: position 56,571,002 of record NC_090845.1, read on the forward strand.
CCTCTACCACCCACAGTCTCCGCCCACAAAGGGGCTTCCTAGTGTGTGGAAAACTTTCCTCCTTCTCAGCTCCCTCCCACTGGTGCAGGTCCCATCCCTATTCTTTTGTCCTCTTATTTCTTTTTTTTTTTGCCCTACCCAGGTACGTGGGGAGTTTCCTGCCTTTTGGGAGGTCTGAGGTCTTCTGCCAGCATTCAGTGGGTGTTCTCTTGGAGCATTTCCACATGTAGATGTATTTCTGATGTATCTGTGGGGAGGAAGGTGATCTCCACGTCTTACTCTTCTGCCATCTTCTCCTCTCTCTCCATGTGTCTTTTTGAATTATGGTTTCCTCTGCCAATATGCCCAGTAGCGGAATTGCTGGGTCATATGGTAGTTCTATGTTTAGATTTTTAAGGAACCTCCATATTGTTCTCCATAGTGGCTGTATCAATTTGCATTCCCACCAACAGTGCAAGAGGGTTCCCTTTTCTCCACACTCTCTCCAGCATTTGTTGTTTGCAGATTTTCTGATAATGTCCATTCTAACTGGTGTGAGGTGATACCTCATTGTAATTTTGATTTACATTTCTCTAATAATTAGTGATGTTGAGCAGCTTTTCATGTGCTTCTTTGTCACCTGTATGTCTTCTTTGGAGAAATGTCTAGTTAGGTCTTCTGCTCATTTTTTTTTATTGGGTTTATTGTTTTTTAATATTGAGCTGCATGAGCTTTTATATATTTTGGAGATTAATCCTTTGTCCGTTGATTCATATGCAAATATTTTCTCCCATTTTGAGAGTTGTTTATCGTCTTGTTTGTAGTTTGCTTTACAAAAGCTTTTAAGTTTCATTAGGTCCCATTTGTTTATTTTTGTTTTTATTTCCATTACTCTAGGAGGTGGATCAAAAAAGATCTTCCTGTTATTTATTTCAAAAGTTGTTCTTCCTATGTTTTCCTCTTAGAGTTCTATAGTGTCTGGTCTTACATTTAGATCTCTAATCCATTTTGAGTTTATTTTTGTGTATGGTGTTAGGGAGTGTTCTAATTTCATTCTTTTACATGTACCTGTCCAGTTCTCCCAGCACCACTTTTTGAAGTGGCTGTCTTTTCTCCATTGTATATTTTGCCTCCATTGTCATAGATTGCTTTACCATAGGTGCGTAGGTTTATCTCTGGGCTTTCTATCCTGTTCCATTGATCTATATTTCTGTTTTTGTGCTGATACCATATTGTTTTGATTACTGTATCTTCGTAGTATAATCTGAAGTCAGGGAGTCTGATTCCTCTAGCTTCGTTTTTTCCCTCAAGACTGCTTTGGCTATTTGGCATCTTTTGTGTATCCATACAAATTTTAACATTGTTTGTTCTAGTTCTATAAAAAATGCCATTTGTAATTTCATAGGGATTGCATTGAATCTGTAGATTGCTTTGGGTAGTATAGTCATTTACACAATATTGATTCTTCCAGTCCAAGAACATGGTATATCTCTCCATCTGTAATTTCTTCCATCAGTGTGTTATAATTTTCTGCATACAGGTCTTTTGTCTCCCTAGGTCGGTTTGTTCCTAGGTATTTTATTCTTTTCCTTGAAAGGGTAAATGGGAGTGTTTCCTTAATTTCTCTCAGATTTTTCATCATTACTGTATGAGAATGCAAGAGATTTCTGTGTGTTAATTTTGTATCCTTCAACTTTACCAATTTCATTGATTAGCTCTAATAGTTTTCTGGATGCATCCTTAGGATTCTCTAAATATAGTATCATGTCATCTTCAAACAGTGACAGTTTTACTTCTTCTTTTCCAATTTGTATTCCTTTTATTTCTTTTTCTTCTCTCATTGTGGTGGCTAAGACTTCCAAAACTATGTTGAATAATAGTGGCGAGAGTGCACATCCTTGTCTTGTTCCTGATCTTAGAGAAAATGCTTTCAGTTTTTCACCATTGAGAATGATGTTTGCTGTGGGTTTGTCATATATGGCCTTTATTATGTTGAGGTAAGTTCCCTCTATGCTTATTCTTTGGAGAGTTTTTATCATAAATGGGTGTTGTATTCTGTCAAAAGTTCTTTCTGCATCTATTGAGATGATCATATGGTTTTTATTTTTCAATTTGTTAATATGGTGTATCACATTGATTGATTTGCATGTATTGAAGAATCCTTACATCCCTGGGATAAATCCCAATTGATCATGGTGTATGACCCTTTTAATGCATTGTTGGTTTCTGTTTGCTAGTATTTTGTTGAGGATATTTGCATCTATATTCATCAGTGATACTGGTCTGTAATTTTCTTTTTTTTGTTGTATGTTTGTCTGGTTTTGGTATCGGGTGATAGTGGCCTCATAGAATGAGTTTGCGAGTGTTCCTTCCTCTGCAGTTTTTTGGAAGAGTTTGAGAAGGATGGGTGTTAGCTCTTCTCTAAATATTTATTAGAATTCTCCTGTGAAGCCATCTGGTTCTGGACTTTTGTTTATTGGAAGATTTGTAATCAACGTTTCGATTTCAGTACTTGTGTTTGGTCTCTTCATATTTTCTATTTCTTCCTGTTTCAGTCTTGGAAGGTTATACCTTTTTAAGAATTTGTCCATTTCTTCCATGTTGTCCATTTTATTGGCATATAGTTGCTTGTGGTAATCTCTTAGGATGCTTTGTATTTCTGTGGTGTCTGTTGTAACTTCTCCTTTTTTATTTCTAATTTTATTGATTTGAGTCATCTCCCTTTTCTTCTTGATGAATCTGGCTAATGATTTATCCATTTTTTTAATCTTCTCAAAGAACCAGCTGTTAGTTTTATTGATCTGTGTTATCATTTCCTTCATTACTTTTTCATTTATGTTTGATCTTATCTTTATGATTTCTTTCCTTCTGCTAACTTTGGGGGTGGGGTTTGTTCTTTCTCTAATTTCTTTAGGCGTAAGTTTAGGTTGTTTACTTTAGATTTTTCTTGTTTCTTGATGTAGGATTGTATTGATATAAACTTCCCTCTTAGAACTGCTTTTGCTGCATCCCATAGGTTTTCGGTTGTCTTGTTTTCATTGTCATTTGCTTCTAGGTATTTTTTTAATTTCCTCTTTGATTTCTTCAGTGATCTCTATGTTATTTAGTAGTGTATTTTTCAGCCTCCTTGTGTTTTTATTTTTTACAGGTTTTTTCCTGTAATTGATATCTAGTCTCTTATTGTTGTGGACGGAAAAGATTCTTGATGTGACTTCAATTTTCTTAAATTTACCAAGGCTTGATTTGTGACCCAAGATATTATCTATCCTGGAGAACATTCCATGAGCACTTGAGAAGAAAGTGTATTTTGTTTTTGGGCCGAATGTCCTATAAATATCAGTTAAATCCATCTTGTTTAATGTGTCATTTAACGCTTGTGTTTCCTTATTTATCTTCATTTTGGGTGATGTGTCCATTGATGAAAGTGGGGTGTTAAAGTCCCCTAATATGTTTGTGTTACTGTCGATATCTCCTTTTATGGCTGTTAGCATTTGCCTTACGTATTGAGGTGCTCCTGTGTTAGGTGCATAAATATTTACAATTGCTATATCTTCTTCTTGGATTGATCTCCTGATCATTATGTAGTGTCCTTCTTTGTCTCTTGTAATAGTCTTTATTTTAAAGTCTATTTTGTCTGATATGAGAATTTCTACTCCAGCTTTCTTTTGATTTCCATTTGCATGGAATATCTTTTTCTATCCCCTCACTTTCAGTTTGTATGTGTCCCTGGGTCTGTAGTGGGTCTCTTGTAGACAGTATATATATGGGTCTTGTTTTTGTATCCATTCAGCCAGTCAATGTCTTTTGGTTGGAGCGTTTAATCCATTTACATTTAATGTAATTATCGATATGTATGTTCCTATTACCATTTTCTTAATTGTTTTGGTTTTGTTATTGTAAGTCTTTTCCTTCTCTTGTGTTTCCTGCTTAGAGAAGTTCCTTTAGCATTTGTTGTAAAGCTGGTTTGGTTGTGCTGAAATCTCTTTACTTTTGCTTGTCTGTAAAGGTTTTATTTTCTCTGTCGAATCTCAGTGAGATCCTTGCTGGGTAGAGTAATCTTGGTTGTAGGATTTTCCCTTTCGTCACTTAAATATGTCCTGCCCCTCCCTTCTGGCTTGCAGTTTCTGCTGAAAGATCAACTGTTAACCTTATGGGGATTCCCTTGTATGTTATTTGTTGCTTTTCCCTTGCTGCTTTTAATATTTTTTCTTTGTATTTAATTTTTGATAGTTTGATTAATATGTGTCTTGGCATGTTTCTCCTGGGATTTATCCTGTATGGGACTTTCTGCGCTTCTTGGACTTGATTGGCTCTTTCCTTTCCCATATTAAGGAAGTTTTCAACTATAATCTCTTCAAATATTTTCTCAGTCCCTTTTTTTTCTCTTCTTCTTTGGGACCCCTACAATTCGAATTTTGGTGTGTTTAATGTTGTCCCAGATGTCTCTGAGAATGTCTTCAATCCTTTTCATTCTTTTTTCTTTATTGTTCTCTGTGGTAGTTATTTCCACTATTTTGTCTTCCAGGTCACTTATCTGTTCTTCTCCCTCAGTTATTCTGCTATTGATTCCTTCTAGAGAATTTTTAATTTCACTTATTGTGTTTTGTCGTCATTGTTTGTTCGCTCTTTAGTTCTTCTAGGTCCTTGTTAAAAGTTTCTTGTATTTTCTCCATTCTATTTCCAAGGTTTGGATCATCTTTACTATCATTACTCTGAATTCTTTTTCTGGTAAACTGCCTATTTCCTCTTCATTTGTTTCGTCTGGTGGTTTTTTACCTTGCTCCGTCATCTGCTGTGTATTTCTTTGTCTTCTCACTTTTCTTAACTACTGTGTTTGGGGACTCCTTTTTGCAGGCTGCAGGTTCGTAGTTCCTGTTGTTTTTAGTGTCTGCCCCCAGTGGGTAAGGTTTGTTCATTCGGTTGTGTAGGCTTCCTTGTGGAACGGACTGGTCCTGTGTTCTGGTGGATGAAGCTGGATCTTGTCTTTCTGGTGGGCAGTGCTCCATCCAGTGGTGTGTTTTGGTGTGTCTGTGAACTTACCATGATTTTAGGCAGCCTCTCTGCTAATGGGTGAGGTTGTGTTCCTATCTTGCTGGTTGTTTGGCATGGGGTGTCCAGCACTGAAGCTTGCTGGTCGTTGGGTGAAGCTGGGTCTTAGCATTGAGACGAAGATCTCTGGGAGAGCTCTCGCTGATTGATATTACGAGGGGCCAGGAAGTCTCTGTTTGTCCAATGTCCTGAACTCGGCTCTCCCACCAAAGATGCTCAGGCCTGACACCCAGCCAGAGCACCAATACCCTGTCAGCCACACCTCTCCAGGTACATGGAGAGTTTCTTGCTTTTTGGGAAGTCTGAAGTCTTCTGCCAACATTCAGTAGGTGTTCTATAGGAGTTGTTCCACATTTAGATGTATTTTTTGTGTATTTGTGGGGAGGAAGATGATCTCCACGTCTTACTCCTCCACCGTCTTGAAGGTTCTCCATCCACTGAATTTTCACTGTCTTGTGTCTGGACCAGAAAGCTCCCACAAAGGCACTTTTGTTCAGGGATGGCTGTCAAATTATTGTCACTGAGGAGGGATCCAAGCAGGGGACTTCCTATTCCATCATCTTGCTGATATCACTTGGGCCACACTTTCTTATTTCTTTGCATGTCTCATATTTTTTTTTTTGTTGAAAACTGGACATTTTAAATAATATAATGTGGTAACTTTGGAAATCAGATTTCATCCTCTTCCCAGGGTTTGTTATTGTAGTTGTTATTTAGTGACTTCTGGAGTAATTCTTTAAATTCTTCAACAGAATTCTTTGTTGTGTGTGATCATTGTGGTCTCTGCCTGAAATAGCTTAGTTGTCAGCTAATGGTTCAACAGAGCTCTTCTTAAATACCTTGAACCAATAAATGTCCCTCTCTTTGCAGAGGGACTTTGTGTGCATGTTGGCACACACTTTCAGCACTCTAGGAGGCATTTGATAACCTTGCCTTAGCCTACACTTCCTACTGCACAGAGCCTTAATGTCAGCCAGAGGTGAGAGCTAAGGGATTTTTCAAGTCTTTCCTGTGGACATGCACAGCCCTGCACACACATGTGTCCTTCCAGATCCCCAGGAATATGTGGGAGCTTTTCATTGTCCCCTATGGACATCTAGTTTCCAGTTTTTATATTTAAGAGTTTTAGTCAGCTTCTTGTTTGTCCCAAATGTTATTACAACTGAAGACAGCTGCAATGCTAAACAATAGCCTCTAATTATTTTTGATAAACCTCCCTGGGGAAAAATCTTTTCACCATGCCCAAGCACTAAGTCAGGCCAAATAAAGAAAAGCTCTATGAGTCAAGCATTCTAAGGAACTGCTAGACGTATCAGATAATGATGATTCTAAGAGGATGGTACTTTGGAGGAGCTCTAAATGCATTCTGATCCCTATATTGGCTTCTAAGTTGTTGTCTTTCATGACTAGTGTGATTGTGAGGCTGTTGGCTTTCAAGGCCACTATGGATCTGGGGAGAGGAGATGGGAACAGGGTAAATTAAAATGCCACAATTTCTGTTCTTACCATGGTTCAGCCAGTTGTTTTTTGTTGTTGTGTTTTGGTTTAGAACAAACACTCCCTAGATTACTGCAAGCCTTGGTTTAATTTCCAGAATTCTGGAAATGTTGACTTTAACAATTTTTGTTTGTGTTCTCATTGCTTTTATAGACAAGCAGTTTTTGGAGTTCCTGTCTCTACCATTCCTGTTGACATCACCCATAACTAAGCTAACACAATATTTTAAAGCAACTATACTCCAATAAAAAAAAATCTCATGACATAAAGGTAATTACATGGACTTTTATACATTTGGAGAGTTATGCTGTACATTGTTTTCACTATTTTAATCTCTATTCTGAAAAAATGTGCTTTCCAAACAATTAGTATTAATGTTTACTGCAATACAAAGTCAATTACAGGCAGCTTTTTAAGCAAATTGCCACTAGATAATAAGTGACTCACAAGAAATCATTTTAACCCAACTCACCATTATTAAGGTAAAAGTCAGGGCTGTATATAACTGATATAAAGTCAAATATTTTTTATAATTTTGATCAACTGAACTTGGCTGCAGGATGCTATGAGTATGTCAGAGGCTGCAACGTACAAAAATGAAGCATTTAATAAAGTATTTATTGAAAAATTACCATGTACATAGCAATATGCAATGTTGGGACTGGGAAAAGAGGAACTACAAACATGAATGTGAATCGTTCTTGCCTTTAGTGGAACTCATAGTCTAGTGGGGGAGAGAGACAGACTCCTAACAAAAGAAGGAGGGAGTGAAGTGGAAGAAGTAGAGAGGAGAGAATCCTGACTGTGAAGAGCATTACTCATTAGTCTTAACTCCACTGTGGTCTTTCATACCTCCATGCCCTTTCAATGTTACTCCATCTGCCCAGCATGTCTTCCACAATTCCCTTACCTTTTCCCTGATGAACCCTCAAAGCCAGCTCAAATTTCACTTCCCTTGCCTCAGGTAGCAGAATTACTTATTCCCTCCTTCGTATTCTCTTAGCACTTATAAACGACCTTATGAGAGTATATTATTCTGTGACAGTTTATATGTTTGTCTTACTTACTAGGATGTGAACATCTTATAGGGACTGTGTCATATTTGTTTTAGAACCCTCAGTACCTAGAGTAGTGCTGGGCACATAGTATGCAGAAAGAGTGAGAGAAAGGGAGAGAAAGAGATAAATTAGAACTTCCTATCTTCAAAGATCCAAATTGGAACAGTGATTTTATGATGTGGAAGGGCAGCTTTTGGACATCCTCCTACTGGCAATGTATGGATAAGAGAGGAATGTAAGCCCAAGATAAATACTACTTTGACATTATGTTTCAACAGTATAGTTGACGGTGAAGCAACCTACCAAGTCTGGAGATATGAAAATATGTTATATGGACAACTGGTATAGAAATTTACAGTTTATAAACAGCTTTCATATCTGTTTTTCATTTAATCTTTACAAAATCCTATGAAATAGGTGCTATCACCATTCTCACTTCACAGGTGAGAAAACTATGGCTCAGAGAGGTAATATAATTTGTCCAAGATCGCACAATTAGTCATGGCAGAGTTAGGACTAGCGTGTAAGTCTCCTGACTCTCATTCTACTACAGTTGTTGCTGCTTATTATTAAGTGGTTCACACCTCTCTCTTATAACCAACAGTAACAATATCTTACATTTATATTATTTTTTAATATACTTTCCCCATTTTCTTCTTTGATCCTCACACTGGTCCTCTCAGCAGAAAGATAAAAATATCCCCATTTTCCAGGTGAGAAAACAGACTAATAAGCGAGATGACTGCCTAAAGTCACACAGCTCTAGTAAATGGTAGAAGGCTGTTCCTGCTTCAGACGTTCAAGTACCGACAGCACCCTATGCTCATGGAGCAGCCAGGAAAGTGCCTATGTCATAACATGGTTGACACATTATTCACTATAGCATATATTGCATTATTAAGTATCCCCTATTCTGAAAGCCTCTAAAATATTTTTAAAACTCTTTCTTACGAACCTGAATGGCCACAGAAGTGCATCTTAGGCTGAGATAGAACAGAGTAGCTGTTGAAAAGAAAACAATATATAACTGTCTGAGAAAGGAAGTGAAAACAAATAGTGTGTTGGTTAAAATAAGGATAGTTAAGACTTATGAGAGTCTAGTAACCTCTACAAGCATTCCACTCCCCCTTTCCCTCCTACTCCCATTTTCCTCCAAATACATTTTGAATTTCCTCTTGGAGATCACTGGGGCTAACCAGAATTAAGCTGATGACCTCATGGCTGCAACACTGCAAGCTACCCCTCAGAATTGTCCTGATCATTGAGTGATTTCTTATGTTAGTCTAATGATTTGATTATGAAGAAAGAAAATAGGATATACTCTATTCTACTTATTTTTCAAAGCAATTGAATTGGAGAGAATCAAGAAAGATCAAGCTTGGTATTATTAACTGAATGGGATGCTCAAGATATGTTTATTGCTATTAAAGTCATAAAAGAGGCACTATTTTTTTTTCAATTTACTGTGAGCATAGGATGGCACAGGCACATTTCCCTACAGCTTTGACCAAAATAATTTTTGGGGTGGGAGTGTATGGCACAGAGAGAAAAAAGAGAATGGTGAAGGACAGAGAAGGGGAGAGGGGAGAAGAAAGCAAAAAAAAAAAAAAAGAGAGAGAAATAAGAAACTTCACCAATGAGTCTTGGAAGTGAGCATGTTCTCTGGAACATGTGGAACACACTAGTGACAGCTCTCACTAGTGGCCAGAGAACATACATGCACTGCACAGTTACTCTAACAGAGACCATCTCTTGTAGTGTGTGATGCAGCATCCCCACATGAATTTCAACCAATCTTTATCTAGACCTTCTTTATACAGAAAGAAGAAAATAGTAGGTATGTAACCTACAGCTTCCTTGTTTTTCTGGAAGGTTGAGCACTAGAAATGCTTTTTGTATGGGAGATTGAATCCAGTATAAATTAAGGTTACATTTACCAATGTGGTTTTAATTAGTTTGGACAGCAGAGTGTGTGTAGTACTTTGTTTTAGTTGTTCTGTTGACATAAAACTTTCCTAATGGGATGAGTGCAGTGAAAGGGAGCAGGAAAATGAGCCCCAGTTTAAAACCTAGAGATAATGGGTCTTGAAATTAAATCATTGTATGTCTATTATGTTTGAAATCCTAGAAGAATGAATGGATAATAAAAGTTAATGGAGTGTTACTTTCCTATAAACACTTTGTCTAAAATTTCAACATTTGATATGGGTACAGGGGACAAGAATTGAGGCCATTTAATCATGCAAAGATTTGAAATGAAATCCTTAATTTTGAATAACTTAGTTGTGTTTAGCTCCAGCCATGACAATTTTTGCTGTGACATGCATCTTATTGAGAATGCATTGAAGATTAAAAGTAAAAAAGGAAAGAAAGAAAAAGCCTATTTTGTTTTAGAGGGTAGTGTAAGGACAGGCTGACAAACACACTCTCTTTGCCTGAGGGAAATCCCATTTTTACAAACCACAGAAAATAAGCTATTTCTTATACTTATTTCTTTGCTAAGTGTTACCATCATTCAAGAGCACATGGACAAGTGGATACAGTTGGAGGCTGAGGAAGCAATAAAGCAAGTCTATCTCCTTTATGATATAATTGCTGTATGTAATTGATTTAATATAAACGAAAATGATAAGATTCAGATTTTGGGTTTTTTCAGATCACTCTCATGTGAACTTTTTCATTTTGAGAATCAATAAGTATTTCAAACTCCTTTGCCTCCCAAGCATTGAGAAAGCTTACACTTCATGTTTTTCCCTGGGATTTTTGTAACTTCTTTAGCTGATGTGCTGGACACAGGGAATTAAAGATGGACTATGTAAGTTATAACAACCCAAATCTGGGCTGTATAGGTAATGGCATGGCCTTGTTGATTGAGAGCGTGTATGTGAAAGCACTTAGGCAAGCTCTAATATGAAACGCAAATGTAAATGATTGTTCATATTTTATTACTATTACTAAAGTTTCATAATAGCTTTTATTTTCTTTGCCACTTTTAGAGTAAAATATGATGGGTTGATACAATACGGATTTGGATTTGTTCTCTTTAAAGTTAATTCTAAAAGCGGTGGTACAGTTCAAACAGTAGAAACCAAGAAAAGAGCTTAGTATTCTTATTATGACTGAACTGTAATCACTTCTCAGTTATCTGGGCCTCACAAAAACTATTACACAGTAGATAATTATTTTATTGAAGTATAGTTGATGTACAGTATTACATAAGTTACAGGTGTACAATATAGTGATTCACAATTTTTAAAGGTTATATTCCATTTATAGTTATTATAAAATATTTGCTATATCCCCCATATTGTACAATATATCCTTGTAGTTCATTTTATACATAATAGTTTTTACCTCTTTATCCCCTACACTTATATTGCCCCCATCCCCTTTCCTCTCCTAGTGGTAACCACTAGTTTGTTTTCTAAATATATCTGTGTGTCTGCTTCTTTTTTGTTATATTCACTAGTTTGTTGTATTTTTTAGATTGCACATATAAGTGATATCATACAGTGCTTGTCTTTCTCTATCTGACTTATTTCACTTAGCATAATAATCTCCAAGTCCATCCATGTTGCTGCAAATGGCAAAATTGCATTCTTTTTTATGGCTGAGCAGTATTCCATCATATATACATATATTTAAACCAGGTTTCTCTTTTTTTGTTTTTTTAATCTTGAGTTACATGAGCTGTTTATATATGTTGGATATCAACCCTTATCAGTCATATCATTTGCAAATATTTTCTCCCATTCAGTAAGTTGTCTTTTTGTTTGGTCAAGGTTTCCTTTGTTGTACAAAAGCTTTTAACTTTAATTAGGTCTCATTTATTTATTTTTGCTTTTTATTTCCTTTGCTTTAGGAGACAAATCCAAAAACATATTGCCATGATTTATGTCAAAGAGTGTTCTGCCTATGTTTTCCTCTAGAAGTTTTATGGTTTCTGGTCCCACATTTAGGTCTTTAATTCATTTTGAGCTTATGTTTGTATGTGGTGCTAGAAAATGTTGTAATTTCATTCATTTACATGTAGCTGTCCAGTTTTCTCAGCACCACTTATTGAAGGGACTGTCTTTTCTCTATTGTATACTCTTGCTTTGTTGTAGATTAATTGATCATAAGTGTGTGGGCTTTTTTTTTTTTTCTGGGCCATTTTGTTCCATTGAGTTATGTGTCTGTTTCTGAGCCAGTACTATACTGTTTTGATTATTGTAGCTTTGTAGTATAGTCTGAAGTCAGGGAGCATGATTCTTCCAGCTCTGTTATCTAGTTGTTTGGGCCATTCAGGATCTTCGGTGTTTCCATACAAATTTTTAAATTATTTGTTCTAGTTCTGTGAAAAATGCCCTTAGTATTTTGATAGGGATTGCATTGGGGATTGTATTGAATCTATAGATTGCCTTGGGTAGTATAGTCATTTTAACAATATTAATTCTTCCAATTCAAAAACAAGGTATATCTTTCCATCTGTGTCCTCTTCAGTTTCTTTCATTAGTGTCTTATAGTTTTCTGAGTACAAGACATTAACCTCTTTAGGTAGATTTATTCCTAGGTATTTTATTCTTTTTAATGTGATGGTAAATGGGATTGTTTCCTTAATTTCTCTTTCTGATAGTTTGTTGTTAGTGTAGAAATGCAACAGATTTCTTTATATTAATTTTGTATCCTGCAACCTTACTAAATTCGTTTATGAGCTCTAGTAGTTTTCTGGTGGCAGTTTTAGGGTTTTCTCTGTATAATGTCAGGTCATCTCCAAATAGTGACAGTTTTACTTCTTCTTTTCCAATTTGGATTCCTTTTATTTATTTTTCTTGTCTGATTGCTGTGGCTAGGACTTCCAATAATATGTTGAATAAAAGTGGTGAGAAGCAGGTAGGCACCCTTTTCTTGTTCCTGATCTTAAAGGAAATGCTTTCAGCTTTTCACTGTTGAGTATGATATTAGCTGTGGGTTTTTCATATATGGCTTTTATTATGTTGAGGTAGGTTCCATCTATTCCCACTTTCTGAAGAGTTTTTATCATAAATGGATATCAAATTTTAACAAAAGTATTTTCTGCATTTATTGAGATGATCATATGATTTTTATTCTTCAGTTTGTTAATGAGGTGTATCACATTGATTGCTTTTTGGATATTGAAAAATCTTTGCATCCCTGGTATAAATCCCACTTGATCATGGTGTATGATACTTTTAATGTATTGTTGGATTTGGTTTGCTAATATTTTGTTGAGGATTTTTGCATCTATGTTCATCAGTGATATTGATCTGTAATTTTATTTTTTTGTGATATCTTTGTCTGGTTTTGGTATCAGAGTGATGCTGACCTCTTAGAATGAGGTCAGACGTGTTCTTTCTTCTGTAAATTTTTGAATACTTTGAGAAAGATAGGAGTTAACTCTTCTCTAAATGTTTGATAGAATTCACCTGTGAAGCCATCTGGTCATGGACTTTTATTGGTTGGGAGTTTTTTAAATTATTGATTCAATTTCATTACTGGCAATTGGTCTGTTCATATTTTCTATTTCTTCCTGGTTCAGTCTTGGGAGATTGTACCTTTCTAAGAATTTGTCCATTTCTTCCAGATTGTCCATTTTATTGGCATATAGTTATTCATAGTAATCTCTTATGATCCTTTGTATTCCTGTGGGTATTTCTGTATTTGATATAGGTATTTTCTTTGAGGATACCTATTATGAAAAACCTGCTAGAAGGGAAAGGAATGGGCAGCTGTCTAATTAGGTATCCCTAAGTCTCTCTCGAAACATGCCTTCCCAGATCACAGCTTGAGATTTAACTGCTCCACAAATAAGAAAGTGGCTTAGTCACATGTAGATAATTGAGAATTAACTATTCTGTTCTTGATTTGGCTACTACTTGATGGCTCTGTTCTACATGGTTATTGGACTTTTTTGAACATTTCCTATGATTTTGGCTCAGTAGACATGGTCATATGTTTCTGTCTCCATACAGGGTGTTGTTTAGCAGATTTTGGAGAAGATGAAGTGGGGTTTGTAGTAGAACCTGAGTGATATTGGAAAATTACTCTGTGCAAATTCAAAATGAACGAATCATATTTTGTAATAAAAGGATGGGGGAGGGGTGGAGGAAGAACGTGGACTGAGCAGACTAAATGGTAAGGTGAAGACTCTTTTTCCCCTGGTGGAAATTCCTTGTCACTCTTGACAGCTTTTGCCTGCATTTGTTTCTCTGGGTTTTTTTAGATCCAAAGGCAAGTTTTCAATCATTTGTTTATTATATTCTTAAGCAAATTATAGGCAAGCTCTGTACCTATAACACATGGCCATCTGATGACAAAGCTCTCAACTTCTTAAAACAAATTACATCCAATCCTATAATTTCTTCTGACAATTGTGATTTTCCAAAATATGTCAGTATTTGTGATTTTTTAAATCAATAACAATGAAAGATAAAAACTCTTTACAACACCTGTCATAAGTAACAGCTAGAACATCGTCTTTGAAATTTTCCCCCCAGTCACCTTCCTTTTTCAGTAAAAGTAACTATTTTCCTTTAGCCATCTTCACCAGTAATATTAAGCATGAGGCATTAATTAAGGCACAATATCATATTAATCTTCATATATCTTTAACTTTAAAAATTCTTCCCTACCCAGTAAATTGTTACTCTTTCCTTTAAGACTCAACTCATATGTCCCTATACTTTTTAACAGTTAATCACTTGTCACAGATTATAATTATGAATTATATAAGTATTTCATTATTGTCTATCTCCACTCCCACCACCACCACTATAAGCACTATGAGATCAGAATCCTTGTCTGTTTTTACACCCTACCAGCTAACATGTCTCTTGGTACATAGCACTAAATAGATGTTAATTAATTAGTCAGAAAATTACTCCAAATATTATATCTTTCTTGAATTCTTCATAATCCCTTCAACCACCACCCTCATCTCCCACCCTGTGGATAGAATCGAACATTCCCTCTTCTGTATGTCAACGGAAATTTTCAAGTAACTTGAAGGACCAACCATACATCCATATTTGCCTGGGACTTCCCCACTTCATGCCTATTGTTCTGACGTAATTATTAGTAATGATCCTTCATTCTCAAAATTGTCCCAACTTGAACTAAAAATGATATGATCACCTTCTATAGAATTGTGTTTCAGCATTCCCTAGGGCCATTTCTAGCCATTTTTAAAATTAGTTTGAGAGTTCTTTGAGGACAGGATCAGTTCTGATCTCTCCTTCTAGACCCAGGGCTTATCACAGTCTCTGGCACTCAGTGATTGTTCTTTTGAATGAAAAGACTTTCCTGCTATTTTTGCCTCAAGAAGTTTGCATTGTAAAACAGCACAAAACAAACACAAAAAAACCCACATGATACTTACACACCTACGTAGGTTTTAGGACAGACAACCAGCATTTCTCTTAAAAACTTGCTTAAGGCTTTAAAGAGTAAATCAAAGTTTATGTCTGCCAAGTCATTTATTTCTCTTCTACCTTAGGTTATTGAGTAAGAAACGTTCACAGTAATAACTAGACATTTGGTCTGCTAGCTACGAGCAGTCAAACTTGTCTTTTACAGGTACCTGTCATTTGTCAGGAAAATATACATTTAGTCTTATAAACAGTTGTTGTTAAGTGACTTTGGAGCTTTGAATAAATGCAAGAGGAAAATTTTCAATTTCCTGTGTGCACTAGAAATTATTTTCAAGAGAATAAAATGTAGGTCAGTAGTAAATATGGAACTTATAAAGGAAAAAGGATTTAAAGTTTATATAACAAAGATTAATAGAGAAGTGACAGTGAAATGGGTGTCTATGTGTCTATTCATTAAGGGAAAAATTTGAAGTAACAAGTGGTGATATAATCATTAGAGAAGTCACTATATGCTGCCTGAATGTCAGGTCTGAGATGTCAATTCTGTGTGCATATGTTGTTTCCAAACATGACTCTCCTAAGATAAGTATGCAGTTATCTATATTATTCTTAGATAAAACTATTGATGAATTTTCTTCTTGTCTAAATGAATAGAATTAAAGTGTAACTGGAAAACCCTAGTACACTAGTTACATAGATAGTCTGGTTTTAGATTAGTGAGCACAGCTGCTATCTGAAGAGCTTATCAACGCTCACAGGTCTATAGTCTTGCCTCACTGTCAGTCTTCTCTTTTTTTGAACCAAACTCCTGGTGGTATCTGTTGTACCCTTTACATATATTGAGAACCTACTATGTTCTGTTCACTTTTCTAAGCACTTTCCTTACTCATTTTATGTAATCCTTGTTCTGTGAGGTAACTATCCATATCCTCATTTCATATATGAGGGAACCGAGGCTCAAAGTAAAGGAAACACCTTGGACAGGTTAGAACTCAAACCTGAGGGGACAGATGATGTAGGTGAAAAGAGTTTAGAAATAAAATCGCTCCTATTTCTCTTCTGTAATTAATGTTCTTTTAAAATATTCTAGTTTCTCATGCAAATTGAGTTGATTTTCTCCTTTTTACAATATAATAAGTACAATTACAATAGATAAAAGAGGCTGCAGATACAATTCATGAGTGTGCATACACCTTTTTTTCTTATCTGGAGCACACGTCTCTATTTGTGACCCTTATAGCCAGCTTCAATTGTTTTAAAGCAATTTTAATGGTTTACCAGTCTCCCCAGTAGATGGGGACCCTGATATTTTGCAAAAAGTAATGCTGGAGAAGTTGTCCTCTTCAGGAGTGGAGTTCAGCTTTAGCTAGAAGAATATGGTGTGGTATTCGGAGAATTTACCTGGCAGAAAGTAAAAAAGAGTTCTTAAAAGGTGTATATGTTTCTGCACCCTGTTGAAATGCCATGTTTCCCTTCCTTCGTTTTTGTGATAAGCAGTTAACTTTAGATATGATGTTTGTGTGTGTGTGGGGGGGGGGATTAAAGCACTATGGCCACCACTGAAAATTTTGTGTCTAGATTTAGTAGAGAATTCGAGACCCTTAGGTGGCTCTGTAGTGCAATGGATAGCACATTGGACTTCTCGAGACTCTATTTTTTTTAACGTAATGTGAGTCCAATCATTTTTTATTGAATTAGAGTTGATGTGCAATATTATGTTAGTTTCAGGTTTACAACGTAATGATTTGACATTTAAATACATTACAAAATTATCACCCCAAAAGTCTAATAACCATCTGTCACCATACAAAATTATTATGATATTATTGACTATATATTCCTTATGCTGTGTATTGGATCCCCGTGACATTTATTTTATTATTGGAAGTTTGTACTTCTTAATCCTCTTCACCTCTTTCACCCAACCCCTCACCCTCACCACCCAGCCCCAACAGGCAACCACGAGCTGGTTCTCTTTATCTATAAGCCTGTTTCTGTTTTGTTATGTTTATTCATTTGATTTGTTTTTTAGATCCCACATATAAGTGAAATTTACAGTATTTGTCTTTCTCTGTCTGACTTATTTCACTTAACATAATACCTTCTAGGGAATTCCCTGGAGGTCCAGTGGTTAGGACTCCATGTTTTCACTGCCAAGGACCCAGGTTTGATCCCTGGTCAGGGAACTAAAAACAAACAAATAAAAAACAACAACAACAAAAATAATACCTTCTAGGTCCATTCATGTTGTCTCAAAAGGCAAGATTTCATTCTTTTTTATAGCTGAATAATATTCTGTGTGTGTGTGTGTACACAAATATATCTCACAGCTTTTTTATCCATTCATCTATTGATAGACACTTAAGTTGCTTCCATAGCTTGGTTACTGTAAATAATGTTGCAATGAACATAGGGGTGCATATATCTTTTTGAATTGGTGTTTTTGCTTACTTTGTGTAAATATCCAGAAGTGGAAATGCTGGTAGTTCTATTTTTAATTTTTTGGGGAACCTCCATGCTATTTTCCATATTGGCTGTGACAATTTACATTCTCACCAACAGTGCAGGAGTATTCCCTTTTCTTCACATCCTCACCAGCACTAGTTATTTGTTGTTTTTTTGATGATAGCCATCCTGATAGGTGTGAGGTGATAGGTGTGAGATGATATTGTGGTTTTGATGCATTTTGTTGATGATTAATGAAGTTAGGAATCTTTTCATACCTCTGACATGTTTTTAATCAGAAAGTTTGGGGCTTTTGTTACTGAGTTGTATGAGTTCTTTATATATTTTGAATATTAAGCCCTTATCTAACATGTCATTTGCAAATATCTTCTTCTATCCAGTAGGTTGTTTTTCTTTTGTTGGTAGTGTGCAAGCACTTTTTAGTTTGATGTAGTCTCATTTGTTTATTTTTTCTTTTGTTGCCCTTGTCTGAGGACACAGATCCAAAAAAATGTTGCTAAGACTGATGTCAAAAAGCATACTGCTTGTGTTTTCTTCTAGGTGTTCTATGGTTTCAAGTCTTACACTTAAATCTTTAATCCATTTTGAATTTATTTTTGTATATGGTGTAAGAAATTAGTCCAGTTTGATTCTTTTACATGCAGCTGTTCAGTTTTCCCAACACCATTTATTGAAGACGCTGTCTTTTCCCTATTGTATATTCTTGTCTCCTTTGTCATAAATTAATTGACCCAATAGACTTCGGTTTATTCTTGGGCTCTCTATTCTCTCCCATTGATCTATGTGTCTGTTTTTGTACCAATACCATACTATTTTAATTACTATAGCTTTGTAGTAAAGTTTTAAGTCAAGGAGCATAATACATCCAGCTTTGTTCTTTTTTCTCAAAATTGCTTTGGCTATTCAGTGCCTTTTTTGGTTCCATATAAATTTTAGAATTATTTGTTGTAGTTCTGTGAAAACTGCCATTGATGTTTTGATAGGGATTGCATTGAATCTGTAGATTGCTTTGTGTAGTATGGACATTTTAACAATATTAATTCTTCCAATCCATGAGAAAGGTATATCTTTCATTTGTTTGTGTTGTTTTCAATTTCTTTCATCAGTATCTTATCCTGTTCAGAATGCAGGTCTTTCACTGCCCTGGTTAAATTTATTTCTAGGTATTTGATTCTTTTTGATGCAATTGTAAATGGGATTGTTTTGTTAATTTCTCTTTCTGATAGATGGTTTTTAGTGTATAGAAACACTAGAGATTTCTGTATATTAATTTTGTATCCTGCAACTTTATTGAACTCATTTGTCAGTTCTAATAGCTTTTTTGGTGGAGTCTTCAGGGTTTCTACATATAGTATAATGTCATCTGCAAGAGGTTTTACTTCTTTCTTTCCAATTTGGATTGCTTTTATTTCTTTTCCTTGTATGATTGCTGTGGCTAGAACTTCCAATACTGTGTTGAATAAAAGTGGTGAGAGTGGGCCAACTTGTCTTGTTCCTGATCTTAGAGGAAATGCTTTCTGGTTTTCACAATTGAGTATAATGTTGGTTGTTGGGGTATATATGGCCTTTATTATGTTGAGGTATCTTAACTCTATACCCACTTTCTGGAGACTTTTTAACATAAACAGATGTTAAATTTTGTCAAAAGCTTTTTCTGCATCAATTGAAATGATCATATGACTTTTATTCTTCAATTTGTTAATGTGGTATATCACATTGATTAATTTGCAGATATTGAAAACTCCTTGCATCCCTGGGATAAATCCCACTGGATCATGGTGTGTGAAACTTTTAACTTACTGTTGAATTTAGTTTGCTAATATTTTGTTGAGTGTTTTTGCATTTATGTTTATCAGTGATTTTGGCCTTTAATTTTCTTTTTTGTCTTTGTCTAGTTTTGTTATCAGGGTAATGCTGGCTTGGAAGCAGCATTGAAAGCATTCCCTCCTCTTCAACTTTTTGGAAAGTCTGAGAAGGAGAGGCAGTAACTCTTTTTAAAATGTTTACCTGTGAAGCCATCTTGTGCTGGACTTTTGTTTGTTGGGAGGTTTTTAATTACAGATTTAATTTCATTACTGGCGATTGGTCTGTTCATATTTTTATTTCTTCCTGATTCAGTCTTGAGAAACTGTGTTTCTAGGAATTTATCCATTTCTTTTAGGTTGTCCACTTTTGGGCATATAATTGTTTGTAGTAATTTCTTATAATTCTTTGTATTTCTGTGCTGTCAGTTGTAACATCTTTTTCATTTCTGATTTTATTTATTTAGACCCTCTCTGTCTCCTTTGTTTGATGAGTCTGGCTAAAGTTTTATCAATTTTGTATATCTTTTCAAAGAACCAGCTCTTACTTTCATTGATTTTTCTATTGCTTTTTAGTCTGTATTTCATTTATTTCTGCTCTAATCTTTATTATTCATTTCTTTCTACTAACTCTGGGTTTTGTTTCTTCTTCTTCTTTTTCTAGTTCCTTTAGGTTAGATTATTTATTTGAGATTTTTCTTGTTTCCTGAGGCAGACTTGCATCACTATAAACTTCCCTCTTAGAACTGCTTTGCTTCAGTCCCATAGATATTTGTATCATTGTATTTACATTTTTAATTTTCTGTTTGATTTCTTCAATGACTTATTGGTCATTTAGTAACATGCTGTTTAGACTCCATGTGTTTGAGTGTTTTCTTTTAGTTGTTTATGTTGTAGTTGATTTTATAGTTTCATATCATTGTGGTCTGAAAAGATGCTTGGTATTATTTCAAGAGTCCAATCATTTTAAGCAGAAAAATATAATGTCAGACAACCTGTAGTTTCTTAGGAAGAAAACACTGTATTCTAAAATACATTTTCATAAGTTTACTAAACATGATTATGGTATGTGTGTTTATTTGTAGGAACTGGTAACATCTAAACATAACAAACCAAACAGACAAACCATTGTGCCACCACTACCACCCCATTTTACACAAAGGGAAGCCAATGTACATGGATTCCAAGAAGGCTAAAAAGAAAAAGAGCTGATTAGACCTCAGATTGCCCACTGAACGGGATGACGGCCACCGCTGCAGTGGAAACACCAAAAATGAAGAAGAATGCCTCCAAGGAAGAGAAGCAGCAGCCTAAGCAAGAGAACACAGAGCAGGGTAATGCTGATTCTGAAGAGCTGTTGAGCTCTGAGAGTGACCCTGAACAGTTGAGCCTTAAAAGCAGCAGTAATGACAACAGCTGCCAACCTGGAGATGTTCAGTTGAAGAAAAAGGAGATTCCCTCTAAGCCACACCGCCAGCTTTGTAGATCACCCTGCCTAGATCATCCAAGCTTCTCCCAGAGTAGCATTCTACAGGATGGGAAGCTTGACTTGGAAAAAGAATACCAAACCAAGATGGATTTTGCTTTAAAGCTGGGCTATGCAGAGGAACAGATTCAGTTAGTGCTGAACAAGCTGGGTCCAGAATCGCTTATTAATGATGTACTGGCAGAGCTTGTCAGACTTGGAAACAAAGGTGATTTGGAAGGGCAACTCAACTTGAGTTTGTTAGTGCCTCGGGGTCCCAGCTCCAGAGAAGTTGCAAGCCCTGAACTGTCTCTTGAAGATGAAATAGACAACAGTGACAATTTGAGGCCAGTTGTCATAGATGGAAGTAATGTGGCAATGAGGTAAGACTGGTATATTTTCTTTCTCTTTCTTTAAAACTGCCCTGTATGCAGGAATTGCTTAGCAGGCTATCTGGAGGCACATTTTAATATATAGTTCTATATAATCTTCATAGCAACTTTATTTTACAGATGAGAAAACTAGAGCTCAGCAAGGTTAAATGACTTCCTTGAGAACACTTGATATAGGTAATATGTAGCAAAGTGAGGATTTAAATTTAAGCTTTCTGGCTTCAGATGAATGAAATGAAACTAACATTTATAATCTATTTTGTGCCAAATACTTTGTGTATATGATTTAACTTGCAGGTGAGTGAACTCAAGTTCAGAGGATGAGTAACGGCCAAGGTTACACAAGTAATAAATGGCAGTTTGTATTAAAACCTGAATCTGACTCCAATGCTCCTTCTGCAATATCATGCAACAGTATGTGGCTATTAGTGTTATTAAGAATATTTGACATAGTTCTATTTGTTTTTAACATCTTTATTGGAGTATAATTGCTTTACAATGGTGTGTTAGTTTCTGCTTTATAACAAAGTGAATCAGTTATACATATACATATGTTCCCATATCTCTTCCCTCTTGCGTCTCCCTCCCTCCCACCCTCCCTATCCCACCCCTCTAGGTGGTCACAAAGCACTGAGCTGATCTCCCTGTGCTATGCGGCTGCTTCCCACTAGCTATCTATTTTACGTTTGGTAGTGTATATATGTCCATGCCACTCTCTCACTTTGTCACAGCTTACCCATCCCACTCCCCATATCGTCAAGTCCATTCTCTAGTAAGTCTGTGTCTTTATTCCCGTCTTGCCCCTAGGTTCTTCATAACCTTTTTTTTTTTAGATTCCATGTATATGTGTTAGCATACGGTATTTGATTTTCTATTTCTGACTTACTTCACTCTGTATGACAGACTCTAACTCCATCCACGTCACTACAAATAACTCAGTTTCGTTTCTTTTTATGGCTCAGTAATATTCCATTGTATATATGTGCCACATCTTCTTTATCCTTTCATCTGTTGATGGACACTTAGGTTGCTTCCATGCCCTGGCTATTGTAAATAGAGCTGCAATGAATATTTTGGTACATGACTCTTTTTGAATTACGGTTTTCGCAGGGTATATGCCTACTAGTGGGATTGCTGGGTCGTATGGTAGTTCTATTTTTAGTTTTTCAAGGAACCTCCATACTGTTCTCCATAGTGGCTGTATCAATTACATTCCCACCAACAGTGCAAGAGTGTTCGCTTTTCTCCACACCATCTCCAGCATTAATTGTTTCTATATTTTTTGATGATGGCCATTCTGACCGGTGTGAGGTGATATCTCATTGTAGTTTTGATTTGCATTTCTCTAATGATTAATGATGTTGAGCATTCTTTCATGTGTTTGTTGGCAATCTGTATATTTTCTTTGGAGAAATGTCTTTTTAGGTCTTCTGCCCATTTTTGGATTAGATTTTTTTTTTTTATAGAGCTTCATGAGCTGCTTGTAAATTTTGGAGATTAATCCTTTGTCAGTTGCTTCATTTGAAAATATTTTCTCCCATTCTGAGGGTTGTCTTTTCCTCTTGTTTATGGTTTCCTTTGCTGTGCAAAAGCTTTTAAGTTTCACTAGGTCCCATTTGTTTATTTTTGTTTTTATTTCCATTTCTCTAGGAGCTGGGTCAAAAAAGATCTTGATGTGATTTATGTCATAGAGTGTTCTGCCTATGCTTTCCTCTAAGAGTTTGATAGTGTCTGGCCTTACATTTAGGTCTTTAATCCATTTTGAGTTTATTTTTTGTATGGGGTTAGGGAGTGTTCTAATTTCATACTTTTACATGTACCTGCCTAGTTTTCCCAGCACCACTTATTGAAGAGGCTGTCTTTTCTCCACTGTATATTCTTGCCTCCTTTTTCAAAGATAAGGTGACCATATGTGCATGGGTTATCTGTGGGCTTTCTATCCTGTTCCATTGATCTATATTTCTGTTTTTGTGCCAGTCCCATACTGTCTTGATTACTGTAGCTTTGTAGTATAGTCTGAAGTCAGGGAGCCTGATTCCTCCAGCTCCATTTTTCGTTCTCAAGATTGCTTTGGCTATTCGGGGTCTTTTGTGTTTCCATACAAATTGTGAAATTTTTTGTTCTAGTTCTGTGAAAAATGCCAGTGGTAGTTTGATAGGGATTGCATTGAATCTGTAGATTGCTTTGGGTAGTACAGTCATTTTCACAATGTTGATTCTTCCAATCCAAGAACATGGTATATCTCTCCATTTATTTGTATCATCTTTAATTTCTTTCATCTGGGTCTTATAATTTTCTGCATACAGGTTTTTTGTCTCCTTAGGTAGGTTTATTCCTAGATATTTTATTCTTTTTGTTGCAATGGTAAATGGGAGTGTTTTCTTAATTTCTCTTTCAGATTTTTCATCATTAGTGTATAGGAATGCCAAAGATTTCTGTGCAATAATTTTGTATCCTGCTACTTTACCAAATTCATTGATTAGTTCTAGTAGTTTTCTGGTAGCATCTTTAGGATTCTCTATGTATAGTATCATGTCATCTGCAAACAGTGACAGCTTTACTTCTTCTTTTCCGATTTGGATTCCTTTTATTTCTTTTTCTTCTCTGATTGTTGTGGCTAAAACGTCCAAAACTATGTTGAATAATAGTGGTGAGAGTGGGCAACCTTGTCTTGTTCCTGATCTTAGTGGAAATGGTTTCAGTTTTTCACCATTGAGGACAATGTTGGCTGTGGGTTTGTCATATATGGCCTTTATTATGTTGAGGAAAGTTCCCTCTATGCCTACTTTCTGCAGGGTTTTTATCATAAATGGGTGTTGAATTTTGTCAAAAGCTTTCTCTGAATCTATTGAGATGATCATATGGCTTTTCCTCTTCAATTTGTTAAAATGGTGTATATCATTGATTGATTTGCATATATTGAAGAATCCTTGCATTCCTGGAATAAACCCCACTTGATCATGGTGTATGATCCTTTTAATGTGCTGTTGGATTCTTCTTGCTAGTATTTCGTTGAGGATTTTTGCATCTATGTTCATCAGTGATATTGGCCTGTAGTTTTCTTTCATTGTGACATCTTTGTCTGGTTTTGGTATCAGGGTGATGGTGGCCTCGTAGAATGAGTTTGGGGGTGTTCCTTCCTCTGCTATATTTTTGAAGAGTTTGAGAAGGACAGGTGTTAGATTTTCTCTAAATGTTTGATGGAATTCGCCTGTGAAGCCATCTGGTCCTGGGTTTTTGTTTGTTGGAAGATTTTAATCACAGTTTCAATTTCAGTGCTTGTGATTGGTCTGTTCGTATTTTCTATTTCTTCCTGGTTCCATCTCGGCAGGTTTTGCATTTCTAAGAATTTGTCCATTTCTTGCAGGTTGTCCATTTTATTGGCATAGAGTTGCTTGTAGTAAACTCTCATGATCGTTTGTATTTCTGCCGTGTCAGTTGTTACTTCTCATTTTTCATTTCTAATTCTGTTGATTTGAGTCTTCTCCCTTTTTTTCTTGATGAGTCTGGCTAATGGTTTATCAATTTTGTTTATCTTCTTAAAGAACCAGCTTTTAGTTTTATTGATCTTTGCTATCGTTTCCTTCATTACTTTTTCATTTATTCCTGATCTGATCTTTTTTATTACTTTCCTTCTGCTAACTTTGGGTTTTTTTTTGTTCTTCTTTCTCTAATTGCTTTTGGTGCAAGGTTAGGTTGTTTACTTGAGATGTTTCCTGTTTCTTAAGGTAGGATTGTATTGCTATAAACTTCCCTGTTAGAACTCTTTTGCTGCATCCCATAGGTTTTGGGTTGTCGTGTCTCCATTGTCATTTGTTTTAGGTATTTTTTGATTTCCTCTTTGATTTCTTCAGTGATCACTTGGTTATTAAGTAGTGTATTGTTTAACCTCCATGTGTTTGTATTTTTTACAGCTCTTTTCCTGTAATTGATATCTAGTCTCATAGCATTGTGGTTGGAAAAGATATTTGATATGATTTCAATTTTCTTAAATTTACCAAGGCTTGATTTGTGACCCAAGATATGATCTATCCTGGAGAATGTTCCATGACACTTGAGAAAAATGTGTATTCTATTGTTTTTGGATGGAATGTCCTATAAATATCAATTAAGTCAATTTTGTTTAATGTATCATTTAAAGCGTGTGTTTCCTTACTTATTTTCATTTTAGATGATTTGTCCATTGGTGAAAGTGGGGTGTTAAAGTCCCCTACTATGATTGTGTTACTGTTGATTTCCCCTTTTTGGCTGTTAGCATTTGCCTTATGTATTGAGGTGCTGTTATGTTGGGTGCATAAATACTTACAATTGTTATATCTTCTTCTTGGATTGATCCCTTGATCATTATGTAGAGTCCTTCTTTGTCTCTTGTAATAGTCTTTATTTTAAAGTCTATTTTGTCTGATATGAGAATTGCTACTCCAGCTTTCTTTTGATTTCCATTTGCATGGAATATCTTTTTCCATCCCCTCACTTTCAGTCTCTATGTGTCCCTAGGTCTGAAGTGGGTCTCTTGTAGACCGCATATATACGGGTCTTCTTTTTCTATCCATTCAGTCAGTCTCTGTCTTTTCTTGGGAGCATTTAATCCATTTATCTTTAAACTAATTAACGATATGTATGTTCCTATTCTCATTTACATTAATGTTTTGGGTTTGTTATTGTAGGTGTTTTCCTTCTCTTGTGTTTCTTGCCTAGAGAAGTTCCTTTAGCATTTGTTGTAAAGCTGGTTTAGTGGTGCTGAACTCTCTCAGCTTTTGCTTGCCTGTAAAGGTTTTAATTTCTCCATCAAATCTGAATGAGATCCTTGCTGGGTAGAGTAATCTTGGTTGTAGGTTTTTCTCCTTCATCACTTTAAATATGTCCTGCCACTCCCTTCTGGCTTGCAGAGTTTCTGCTGAAAGATCAGCTGTTAACCTTATGGGGATTCCCTTGTGTGTTATTTGTTGTTTTTCCCCTTCCTGCTTTTAATATGTTTTCTTTGTATTTAATTTTTGGTAGTTTGCATAATATGTGTCTTGGCACGTTTCTCCTTGGATTTATCCTGTATGGGACTCTCTGTGCTTCCTGGACTTGATGAATTATTTCCTTTCCCATATTAGGGAAGTTTTCAACTATAATCTCTTCAAATATTTTCTCATTCCTTTCTGTTTCTCTTCTTCTTCAGAGACCCCTATGATTCGAATGTTGGTGTGTTTAATATTGTCCCAGAGGTCTCTGAGAATGTCCTCAGTTCTTTTCATTCTTTTTTCTTTATTCTGCTCTGCAGTAGTTATTTCCACTATTTTGTCTTCCAGGTCACTTATTCGTTCTTCTGCCTCAGTTATTCTGCTATTCATCACTTCTAGAGTATTTTTAATTTCATTTATTGTGTTTTTCATCATTGCTTGTTTCCTCTTTAGTTCTCCTAGGTCCTTGTTAAATGTTTCTTGCATTTTTTCTATTCTATTTCCAAGATATTGGATCATCTTTACTATCATTATTCTGAATTATTTTTCAGGTAGACTGCCTATTTTCTCTTCATTTGTTAGGTCTAGTGTGTTTTTACCTTGCTCCTTCATCTGCTGTGTGTTTTTCTGTCTTCTCATTTTGCTTATCTTACTGTGTTTGGGGGTCTCCTTTTCGCAGGCTGCAGGTTCGTATTTCCCGTTGTTTTTAGTGTCTGTCCCCAGTGGCTAAGGTTGGTTCATTGTGTTGTGTAGGCTTCCTGGTGGAGGGGACTAGTGCCTGTGTTCTGGTGGATGAGGCTAGATCTTGTCTTTCTGGTGGGCAGGTCCACGTCTGGTGGTGTGTTTTGGGGTGTCTGTGGCCTTATTATGATTTTAGGCAGCCTCTCTGCTAATGGATAGAGCTGTGTTCCTGTCTTGCTGTTTGGCATAGGGTGTCCAGCACTGTAGCTTGCTGGTCGTTGAATGAAGCTGGGTCTTGGTGTTGAGATGGAGATCTCTGGGAGATTTTCGCCATTTGATATTACTTGGAGCTGGGAGGTCTCTTGTGGACCAGTGTCCTGGAGTTGGCTCTCCCAACTCAGAGGCACAGCACTGACTACTGGCTGGAGGATCAAGAGCCTTTCATCCACACAGCTCAAAATAAAAGGGAGAAAAAATAGAAAGAAAGAAAGAAAGAGGATAAAATAAAATGAAGTAAAGATAAAATAAAATAAAGTTTTTAAAATAAAAATAATTATTAAGAAAAAAATTTTTAAAGGAGAAAAAAAGGAAAAAAACAACAGACGGACAGATCCCTAGGACAAATGGTGAAAGCAAAGTTATGCAGACAAAATCTCACACAGAAGCATACACATACACACTCACAAAAACAGGAAAAGGGGAAATAATAATATATCTTGCTCCCCATGTCCACCTCCTCAATTTGGGATGATTCGTTGTCTATTCAGGTATTCCACAGATGCAGGGTACATCAAGTTGATTGTGGAGCTTTAATCCGCTGCTTCTGAGGCTGCTGGGAGAAATTTCCCTCTCTCTTCTCTGTTCACACAGCTCCCGGGGTTCAGCTTTGGATTTGGACCCGCCTCTGCACGTAGGTCGCCTGAGTGCGTCTGTTCTTCACTCAGACAGGACGGGGTTAAAGGAGCAGCTGATTTGGGGGCTCTGGCTCTCTCAGGCTGGGGGGAGGGAGGGGTATGGATGCGGGGCGAGCCTGCCATGGCAGAGGACGGTGTGACGTTGCACCAGCATGATGCGTGCCGTGTGTTCTCCCGGGGAAGTTGTCCCTGGATCACGGGACCCTGGCAGTGGCGGGCTGCACAGGGTCCTGGGAGGGATGTGTGGGTAGTGACCTGTGCTCGCACACAGGCTTCTTGGTGGCTGCAGCAGCAGCCTGAGCGTCCCATGCCCGTCTCTGGGGTCCGTGCTGATAGCCGCAACTCGCTCCCGTCTCTGGAGCTCCTTTAAGAAGTGCTCTTAATCCCCTCTCCTCGTGCACCAGGAAACAAAGAGTGAAGAAAAGTCTCTTGCCTCTTCGGCAGGTCCAGACTTTTTCCTGGACTCCCTCCCGGCTAGCCGTGGCGCACTAGCCCCCTTCAGGCTGTGTTCACGCCGCCAACCCCAGTCCTCTCCCTGCGATCCAACCAAAGCCAGAGTCTCAGCTTCCACCCCCTGCCTGCCCCAATGGGTGAGCAGGCAAGACTCTTGAGCTGGTGAGTGCTGGTCGGCACTGATCCTCCATGTGGGAGTCTCTCCGCTTTGCCCTCCGCTCCCCTGTGGCTGCGCTCTCCTCCGTGGCTCCAAAGCTTCCCCCCTCCACCACCCCCAGTCTCCGCCCACAAAGGGGCTTCTAGTGTGTGGAAACCTTTCCTCCTTCACAGCTCCCTCCCACTGGTGCAGGTCCCATCCCTATTCTTTTGTCTCCTCTGTTTTTTCTTTTTTCTTTTGCCCTACCCAGGTACGTGGGGAGTTTCTTGCCTTTTGGGAGGTCTGAGGTCTTTTTCCAGTGTTCAATGGGTGTTCTATAGGAGCAGTTCCACATGTAGATGTATTTCTGATGTATCTGTGGGAAGGAAGTTGATCTCCGCGTCTTACTCTTCCGCCATCTTCTCAAATCCATCTGACATAGTTTCTAGTAGCAGGGAATACATTTGCAGAATTCTTTTTTCAAATATTATATTTTTATTTTTTAGTAAAGTACAGTTATTTACAATACTATATTAGTTTTAGGTGTACAACATAGTGATTCAGTATTGTATAGTATTGAATCAGTGTAGTAAAATTCAATATTTTACTACATTTATAGTCATTATAAAATATTGACTGTTTCTCTATGATGACTCTTCTCTGTGCTGTACAATAAATCCTTGTATCTTATTTATTTTAGACATAGTACTTGGTACCTCTTAATCTCCTACCCCTATATTGTCCCTCCCCCATCCTTCTTCCCAGTGATAACCACTAGTGTGTTCTCTATATCTGTGAGTCTGTTTCTGTTTTGCTATATTCATTCATTTGTTTTATTTTTTAGATTCCACATATAAGTGGTAGCATACAGTAATTGCCTTTCTCTATCTGACTTTTTCACTAAGCATAATACGCTCTAGGTCCATCCAAGTTGTTGCAAATGATGAAATTTCATTCTTTTTTAAGGCTGAATAATATTTCATTGTATATATACCACAGCTTCTGTATCCAATCATCTGTTTATGGACACTAAGTTTGCTTCCATATCTTGACTATTGTAAATAATGCTGCTATGAACATTGGGGTGCATATATTTTTTCCATATCAGTGATTTTGTTCTCTTCAGATATATACACAGGGATGGAATGGCTGGATCATATGGTAGTGCTATTTTTAGTTTTTTGAAGAATCTCCTTAGTATTTTTATAATGGCTACACCAGTGTACATTCCCACCAACAGTACAGTAGGGCTCCCTTTTCTCCACATCCTCACCAACACTTGTTATTTTTTGTGGTCCTTTTAACAATAGCCATTCTGACAGGTGTGAGGTGATGTCTCACTTTAGTTTTTATTTGGATTTCAGAGATGATTAGCAATGTTGAGCATCTTTTCATGTGCCTGTTGGCCATCTGTATGTCTTCTTTGGAAAAATGTCTATTCAGGTCTTCTGCCCATTTTTTAATTGAGTTGTTTGGCTTTTTTATGTTGAGTTGTATGTGCTGTTTATATATTTTGGACATTAACCCCATATCAGTCGTATCACTAACAAATATTTTCTCCCATTCAGTAGGTTGCCTTTTCATTTTGTCAAAGGTTTCCTTTGCTGTGCAGTAGCTTTTAAGTCTAATTAGGTGCCATTTGTTTATTTTTACTTTTATTTCCTTTGCTTTGGGAAACAGATCCAAAAACATATCACTCTGATTTATGTCAAAGAGTGTTCTGCCCATGTTTTCCTTTAGGAGTTTTATGGTTTACGGTCTTACATTTAGGTCTTTAATTCATTTTGAATTTATTTTTTATGTGATGTTAGAGAATGTTCTAATTTCATTCTCTTATATGTAGCTGTCCAGTTTTCCCAGCACCACTTATTGAAGAGACTGTCTTTTCTCCATTGTATATTCTTGCCTCCTTTGTTGTACATTAATTGACCATAAGTGTGTGTTTTTTCCTAGGCTCTCTATTCTTTTCTATTGAGTTATGTGTCTGTTTTTGAGCCAATACCATACTGTTCTGATTACTGTAGCTTTGTAGTATAGTCTGAATTCAGGGAGTGTTATTTCTCCAGCTCTGTTCTTCTTTCTCAAGTTGTTTTGGCTATTAGGGGTCTTTTGTGTTTCCATACAAATTTTTAAGTTATTTGTTGTAGTTCTGTGAAAAATGCCCTTGATACTTTGTTAGGGATTGCATTGAATCTGTAGGTTGCTTTGGGTAATATAGTCATTTTAACAGTATTAATTCTTCCAATTTAAAAACAGGGTATATCTTTCAATCTGTTTGTGTCCTCCTCAATTTCTCTCATCAGTGTCTTACAGTTTTCTGAGTACATGCCTTTTACGTCCATAAGTAGCTTTATTTCTAGCTATTTTATTATTTTTGATGTGATGGTGGACGGGATTGTTTCCTGAATTTCTCTTTCCAACAGTTCATTTTTAGTGTATAGAAATGCAACAGATTTCTTTACATTAATTTTGTATCCTGCAACCTTACTGAATTCATTTATTAATTCTAGTAGTTTTTTGTGGAGATTTTAGGGTTTTGTATATATAGTATCTTTTGATTTGGAGCATTAATCCATTGACTTTTAAAGTGATTATTGATAATTATGTACTTATTGCCATTTTGTTACTTGTTTTCTGTAGTTCTTCTCTATTCTTTTCTTCCTCTTGTGGTTTGATGGTTTTTTAGTGGTATGCTTGTGTTTCTTTCTCTCCAGTTTTTGTGTATCTATCATAGGTTTTTGTTGTTGTTGTTTATAAATTTATTTATTTATTTTTGGCTGCGTTTGGTCTTCGTTGCTGCATGCGGGCTTTCTCTAGTTGCGGCGAGCGGGGGCTACTCTTCGTTGCGGTGTGCGGGCTTCTCATTGTGGTGGTTTCTCTTGTTGTGGAGCATGGGCTCTAGGCACGTGGGCTTCAGTAGTTGTGGCACACGGGCTCAGTAGTTGTGGCTCATGGGCTTTAGAGCACAGGCTCAGTAGTTGTGGCACCTGGGCTTAGCTGCTCTGCAGCATGTGGGATCTTCCTGGACCAGGGCTCAAACCCATGTCCCCTGCATTAGCAGGTGGATTCTTAACCACTGTACCACCAGGGTAGTCCCTATCATAGGTTTTTGACTTGAGGTTACCATGGGGTTTGTATATGTTGACCTATAACTAAATGTATAGGTCATGTTTTAAACTGATAGTCATTTAAGTTCAAACACATTCTAAAAATTCTACATTTTATACTCCCCTCCCACACAGTTTGTGTTTTTTATGTCATATTTTATATCTTCATGTCTACCTCTTAACTCTCTATTGTAATTATAGTTTATTTTACAACTGTTGTCTTTTAATCTCATACTTGCTTATGTAAATTGTTGATCCACCACATCTACTATATATTTGCTTTTACTAGCAGGACTATTTCTTTCCTATAAATTCTACTTCTTGTTGTAACCTTTTATTTTCTACTTAGAAAATACCTTTTAAAACTTCTTGTAGGGTCAGTTTAATATTGATGAACTTTTTTAGTTTTTGTTTGTCTCAGAAGTGCTTTTTCTCTCCTTCCATTCTGAACACCTTTTCTGGGTATAGTATCCTAGGTTGTAGGTTTTTCGCTTTCAGCACTTTAAATATATCATGCCACTCCATTCTGGCCTGCAAAGTTTCTGCAGAAACATCAGCTGATAGCTTTGGGGGAGTTCCCTTGTATGTGACTCTTGATTTTCTATTGCTGCCTTTAAAATTCTTTCTTTGTCTTTAACTTTTGCCATTTTAATTATGATATGCCTTGGTATGTGTCTCTTTGGGTTCGTGTTGTTTGGGACTCTCTGTGCTCCCTGTGAGTGGAAATCTCTTCTTCTTCTGGAATTTTTCAACCATAACTTCATCAACTACATTCTTTACCTCTTACTCTCTCTCCTCTCCTTCTGGGACCCTTATGTTAATGTTACTATGCTTGATGTTGTCCCATAGATCCCTTAAACTATCCTCATTTTTTTAAATTTTGCTTTTCTATTTACTGTTCTGATTGGGTGGTTTCCATTAGACTGTCTTCCAGATCACTTATGCCGTCTTCTGTATCACTTAGTCTGCTGTTAATAATTCCCTCCAATGTGTTTTTCATTTCAGTTATTGTATCCTTCAGCTCTGACCAGTTCTTTTTTATATTTTCTAGTTCCTTGTTAAAATTCTCATTTTGCTTGTCTATTCTTTTCCCAAGTTCAGTTAGCCTTCTTATTACTAATGGTTTGTACTCTTTATTTAGTAAATTATTTACCTCTGTTTCATTAGGGGTTTTTTTTCAGAGGCAGGTTCTTTTTCATTCATTTGAAACACATTCCTTTGTCTTCTCATTTTGTTTGACTTTCTCTGTCTCTACAGAATTAAGTGAAACAGTTACTTATCCTGATCTTGAAGGGGTGTCCTTCTGTGAGAGTGTCCTTATGCAGTCTGTGTGTGCCCAGTGACTTTGGTGGGAGAGCTGGATCTGAAATGAGCACAGGTCACATCTTCCCCTGGGGTGTGCTGACAGCTACCACCCTAGTTGATGGTAGGGCTGGATATGGAGGAGCTAGAGCTAGAAACAGATGTGAGCTGGGGCTTTTCCTATGATCAATGGTTGTCACCACCCTATTGGGCATGGGGCTGGGGTCCAAGATGCTGGAGTAGAAGCCCTAAGGGTTGGGTCCAAGCTGGTCCCATTCCCTCTAAGTGTGCACTCTCCCCCAGCAACAGCACCTCCACCCTAGTGGAGAGCAGAGCCAGAGAAAGTGGAGTTGGAACAGTAGCCCAGTGAGGGCTGGAGTGGACGCTGGGGCAGTTGTGAGAAACCAGCCAGAGCCCCAGGCTGTTTTCAATATGCTTTCTTTGCCTTGTTCCTGGGAGTAAGGAAGCTAAGGGGACTCATCTTCCCAGTGTGAGACCCCAGTGCTGGAATGCCAAATATGTGACTAGAACCATATATTTGGCATCCACTCGCTTCCTAGGGAGTATCTCCAAGCCTATGATATACCCCTCTTCTTCTATGTCCCCCGCTAGTAGCGCAGGTCTCAACCTGATCATTTCTCCTCTCTGCCTGACTCCTTGCGGATCTTTCTTTATAGCTTTGGTTGTAGAAGAGCCTTTCTGCCAGCCTCCAGTTAGTTTTCAATGAGAGTTGCTACACATGTAGATGCATTTTTGATGTGTTTGTGGGGTAAGGTGAGCTCCCACAAACGTCCTCCTACTCTGCCATCTTGATTCCCCCTTTTTAAAATGTGTTTAAAAACCACAGCATCATAATAGGCTGTGTAAAGGAGGCTAGACATCTCCCCTGTTTTAATGAGGGGAAACTAGAAGCATAGTAACAAGAAAGTTAATGACCTGTACACAATATTCCAGGAATCAGAATGATGCAGTGGGTGGTGAAAAGCAGAGAGTGATTTCTGTGTCCAAAGGACCAAAGGTAACTTTGCCCCCCTCTCTAATAGGCATAAACTAGAGTGATTCTTGAAGGGAAGAGGTATGGATCTGCTAAAATCAATTTTTTACCAGATCAGGCCACCCAAAACACTTTAGATTGGACCCATTTCCCAAGACCCACTCTCCTTTAAGTGTTTTGTGTTTTGGAGGTAGTGATAAGAACCCAGGACTTCTTTGAGAACTTTGAATTCATGGTGATATAAGATCTTCCTTGTCTTTGGAGTTCTGTTCAAGGATTGCTGATTATGAAGGACACTTTTTGGTTCTTTTGCTTTGTAAGGAATAATGAAGAGATTAATTACCAAGGTAATTAGTTTCAACATATCTAGTCTTTGCCAATAGTAAACTCTCATGCTGATAGGAAGATAAACTTTTGTCTTTTATAGTAGTTGATTTACTATATTAAAGATACCTCACACAATTTAAAGAAAGCAAAAAAAATCAGCACTCAACCTTATTTTTAGGAGCATGTAAAAATAGTGCATAATGGACAACATGATCTTTTTTTTAATTGCCAACTGTGTCCTTGTTAGCATCTACTCCTTGTCTGACTAGGAAAGTTACTGATGAGTCCCATTTATTCTGCAATCACATTTCACATGGTCAAAAGTTCAGTGCCATAGTCTGCTCATGATTTTTTAAGTGCCATTAATCTGAATTCATTTTGTTTTCCCCATTCTCATATAACTTTATCATGAGATTGGTACTTAAACAAACTACATATTGATGTCTCTTGTTCCTCAGTGTGTTGGATGAGACTGCATTGAAATCATGATGCTTTGTCATTAATAGCATTTGTTTAACATTTGCAATAGTGGTGTACCTGTAATTCACATACTGATGTATGGTAAAATCCTAAAGGGTTTGTTAATTCAGAGAGCTGTTTCCTTGGGTGTTGGGGGAGGGGGTCCATTTCAGTGGAGTTAAGGCTTTCAAATGTAAACGCCACCATTTTTTTTTTTCTTAGCTGCGTTGGGTCTTCATTGCTGTGCATGGGCTTTCTTTAATTGTGGTGAGTGGGGGCTACTCTTCATTGTGGTGCACAGGTTTCTCATTGTGGTGGCTTCTCTTGTTGTAGAGCATGGGTTCTAAGCATTCAGCCTTCAGTAGTTGTAGCACTCAGGCTCAGTAGTTGTGGTGCACGGGCTTAGTTGCTCTGCGGCATGCGGGATCTTCCCAGACCAGGGCTTGAACCTGTGCCCCCTGCATTGGCAGGTGGATTCTTAACCACTGGGCCACCAGGGAAGCCGCCCCACCATATTCTTTTTTAAGTCTAGGAGAAGCCCAAATATTTGAATCCTACAAAAAAAAAAAGTCAGAGAGAGAGGCCAGTGACCCATCTGCTAGACAGAATTTGGCTTGGAACCTAGGTCGTGAGACATATCTAAGCCACTTGACAGAACAAAGTGAGTTGTAGTGTCACTAAAACATTCTGTAACTTTCAAGTCCTAGGTTTTATATTGCTTTTAAGATAGGATTTTAGGTCCTAGCTTTTTAAATTTGCAAAAGGACATTTTGCAAGTTCAGGCTAAAACAGGTCATCTTGCAGGATTTGTTTATTTTCCATTTTTTTCATTCATTTATTCCTTAAATATTTATTGATCTCTAAACTTTGCATACTGAGCCCTTATATAGTGTTACTAGGTTGGCGTGCATTGTGTCAAATAGCTTCAACCAAGGAGGTCAATGGGAGACCCAGACCAGCAATCTCTGTCCTTGTGATAGCAAGCAAAGAATTGCAGGCTACCACTTTGGGCTTAAGTGCAAAGCAAAGTTTATTAAAGCATAGTTACACTCTCAGAGAGAGAGTGAGCTATTTCTGTGAAGTGAAACCAGCACTCCTGTACAGGCTTAAGAGTGTTTGTAAGGAGCGTTCTGTGAGGAGGTGGGTCGTGATCATGGGTGAGTGACAGGGGATCATTATTTGATTGACAGTCCCGAACTATGTAACAAGTTCATTATTCTGCATGCCCTTACCCTTAATTCACTAAGAAAAGCCTACCCAGAGTGGGGGGGGGTGGAGCAAAACCACACACAGATTTTATTATAATGATGGTATAATGAGTTTGGGTTTACTATAGGTTATATGCCTGTCTGGTCTGGGCATGTGCAGCCCAGAGAAGTTCCCTCATGTTATTGGGTTCCCTCTTTATCTGTATCAGGATATGTTGCCCATCACCTGACCATGGTTTCACCCATTCTGGGTGGGGTGTAACTTGACTATTCCCCCCTTGTCTTTTTACCACTGTCACCTCCTTGCTGCTAATGTCAGGGCAGGGTCCTCAGATGGTTGAGGTGTGACTCGACTACTCCCTTCTTGTCTTTTTGCTACTGTTGCCTCCTTGCTCCTAATGTCAGGGCAGGGTGCCCAGAGGGTTGGGGTGGGACTTGATTGTTTCCTTCTTGTCTTTTCACCACTGTCACCTCCTTGCTGTTAATGTCTGACTAACTACCTAACAGTCCCCCCTCAAGAGTATGGGACCCAATTCTTTGGGACATGGGCGATGACTGCTCTGGCTGCTTCCTGCTGTTAAGGGGCGGAGTCTTGATTGGGTCCCTCCTCTTGCTCTCCTTCAGCTAGGAGGTAGGCTGGAGTGATGACCATCAAGGGGTCCCATGTAGATCTTGGTCTCAGGGTCAGGCTGAATGGGCTGGTAGCTACCTCGCAGAACCATTTGGAATCGAACAGCCTGTATGCGTTCTGAAATGAGTCGAACAAGTAGCTTTATGATACAAGGGCCTAATAACAAAACAAAGGCTGTCAGGACTAATGGTCCCAACAAGGGCAACAGCCATGTCCATACCTGGGTCTCCATAGAGGAGAGGAGGGTAGAAAGCCAGCTAGGGCCCTGTCCTGCTCTCTCTTTCAGATCTTCTATTATTTTGATGTTTTTCTTTAAAACCAGAAGGTTTTCTTCAACCTGGCTGGAGGTATTAACATAGAAGCAGCATGTTTCATTTAGCAGGGCACAGACACCCCTGGCCTCAGCTGTTATAACAGGGGTCCCCAACTCCCTAGCTGCATATCGGTACCGGTCTGTAGCATGTTAAGAACCACGCCACACAGCAGGAGGTGAGTGGCGGACAAGCGACTGGAGCTTCATCTGCTGCTCCCCATCACTCACATTACTGCCTGAACCATCCCTGCCCCCCACCCAGTCTGTGGAAAAATTGTCTTCCATGAAACTAGTCCCTGATGCCAAAAATGTTGGGAACCGCTGTGTTATAACATTGAGGGCCCTCTTATTTTGTAAAACCACCTCAGCCAGAGAATCTAGGGCTGACTGTTGCTCCTCAATGGCTGCTACCGTAGCCTTCCAGGATTC